>NC_135971.1:26553897-26562846 GCF_053455715.1 Rhinoraja longicauda
GGGCTACAGGGCTAGACAACTACCACACCTGGGTCAGTCGGACCATATGTCCCTGTTTTTAATTCCTGCATATGCCCCCCTCAGGAAAACCGCTCCTACCATCACAAAGACCATCACAACTTGGCCTGATGGTGCATCTCAGCAGCTGCAGGACTGCTTCGACAGGACCAACTGGGATGTGTTTGAACACCGGGACCTGGAGGTGTTCACAGACAGTGTACTATGTTACATTAAAAACTGCATGGACACTGTCACAGTGGACAAACGCATCCGGGTCTACCCCAACCAGAAGCCCTGGATGACCCGGGAGGTCCAGCGGCTGTTAAAAGAGAGGAACACTGCTTTTAGGTCTGGCGATAGGGCTTTATACAGCATGGCCCGAGCTAACCTGAAGAGAGGCATCAGAGAGGCCAAATTAGACTACAGGAGGAAGATAGAGGACCACCTGGACAGTAACAACAGCAGGCAGGTGTGGCAGGGGATCCAGTATCTAACCAACTATAAGACCAACCTTGGAGCTGCTGAAGGTGACGCCTCGTTGGCAGAGGAGCTGAACCTCTTCTTTGCTCGCTTTGAAGTGGAGCCACCCGAGACAGCCATATCACACCACATGGTCCACAGCAGCCTAACCCTCAAGATAGAGGAGCATGAGGTGAGGCGCACGCTGCGGGCCATCAATCCAAGGAAGGCTACTGGACCCGACGGCGTCTCTGGACGCGTGCTGAAGGACTGCGCTGACCAGCTGGCTGGAGTCTGTACGAGGATTTTCAACCAGTCTCTGGCCCAGTCCACTGTTCCATCCTGTCTGAAGTCCGCAATCATAGTCCCCTTGCCCAAAAAACCCCACATTTCCAGCCTCAACGACTACCGGCCAGTCGCACTCACACCAGTGGTGATGAAGTGTTTTGAAAAACTGGTCCGGGGTCATATCACATCACTCCTGCCCCGAAGCTTTGACCCCCACCAGTTTGCGTACAGAGCGAATAGATCCACAGAGGACGCTATAGCCACAGCCCTCCATGCTGCACTGTTCCACCTGGAGCAGCCGGGGAGCTACGTGCGGATGCTCTTTGTGGACTACAGCTCTGCCTTTAATACAATCCTTCCCCATAAACTGGTGGACAAACTGGGGGACTTGGGACTTCCACACTCCACCTGCATGTGGATAAATAGCTTCCTGTCAGCTCGCAGCCAGAGAGTCAGAGTGGGCCATCACACATCCACGGCCCTCAGCCTCAGTACCGGCTCTCCACAGGGCTGCGTGCTGAGCCCCCTGCTCTACACCATCTATACACATGACTGCACCCCCGCCCACCACAGCAACACCATTGTCAAATTTGCGGATGACACTACGGTGGTGGGACTCATCACCGGGGGGGACGAGTACGCCTACCGGGATGAGGCGGAGCAGCTGACAGTGTGGTGTGGAGAAAATAACCTGCTCCTCAACACCTTAAAGACAAAGGAAATAATAATAGACTTCAGAAAGAATAAAACGGACATGGTACCATTAACTATCAGAGGGGACTGTGTGGAGAGGGTGGCGGATTTCCGCTTCCTGGGAATCCATATTGAGGAGGACCTGACGTGGAGCGTGAACACCTCTGCGCTGCTGAAAAAGGTCCAGCAGAGACTGCACTTCCTGAGGGTGCTCAGGAAGAATAACATCACTCAGAGACTGCTGTTGTCCTTTTATCGGTGCTACATTGAGAGCATCCTAACATACTGTGTATGCGTATGGTACACCAGCTGCACAGCGGCTCAGAGGAAAGCGCTCCAGAGGGCCATTGACAACGCCCAGAGGATTGTCGGCTGCCCTCTACTTACCTTGGAGGACTTACACAGTTCCCGCTGCATCAAAAAATCCCAGAGTATTATAAAGGACATTTCCCACCCCGGACACTCCCTGTTTGAACTGTTACCGTCAGGCAGACGGTACAGATCTACAAGGACAAGGACAAACAGACTTAAAAATAGTTTTTACCCCACTGCTATAAAGGCACTAAATGTAGCCGCCAAGGAACGCAGGGGCGATACATAATAAGAGACTGTGAAATCGACAGAAGGATGTAGGGTTGGGTGTTTATGCGTGCTATTTTCATGATATTTATTTTAGTTGTTTATCTTTTTTAAAATATTTTACCTTGTATGTATCGTTAGTTTTTAGAAATGTTTGAATGGTGCACTGACTGGCTGACATTTTACAATTTCGTTGTACATGGCTCATGTTACAATGACAATAAAGGAACTATTCATTCGCCCCGCCATTCAATCATGGCTCATCTATCTTTCCTCCTCAACCCCATTCACCTGCTTTCTCCCACAACCTTTGACATCCTTACTATTCAAGAACATGTCAATTTCTGCTTTAAGTATACCCAATGACATTGCCTCCACAGCCATCTGTGGCAATGAATTCCACAGATTCACCACCCGATGACTAAAGAAATTCATCCTTGTATTTATATGGATATGCCCTTTTATTCCGAGGCTGTGCCCTGTGGTCCAGGACTCTCACACTAGTGGAAACATCCCCTCCACATCCACCCTATCCAAGCCTATCATTATTCTGTAAGCTTCAATGAGGTCCTCTCATCCTTCCAAACGCCAGTGAGTACAGGTCCTGAGCGGTCAAACTCTCATACGTTAACCCAATCGCCCTCTGGATCATTCTCGTAAACCACCTCTGGATGTCGGCACAGCCAGCCCCCACCTCCGATGTGGGTCCAAAACTGCTCTCAATACTCCAAATGCAGTCTGACCAGTGTCCTCTAAAGCCTCAGCATTATATCCCTGTTTTTATATTCTAATCCTCTCGAAATAAATGCTTTTAGATCACTTGCCAGGCTTTGTACCCCCACCCCTCTTTTTCAAGTTTGCTACGTCACTAGGCCACACCCAACAGGCTGCTCCACTCAAGCTTGCTTCCCTTTTATTTGCTACTCTCTCTCTCTGACCAAGCCTCTCGGATGCCTGCTTCATACTAATGTCCCGCCCCCACAATCAGCAATTCTGAAAAAATTCTGCTACTCTTCCCGCTGGTTTTTAAAACCTTTTTCTTGTAAACAAAAAGCAGATTCTTACTTCTAGCAAGATGGCTCTTCTCCCTCTGGCTTCAGTTTTTGCAGTGGGAGCAATCCCAATGATCCTCTGCTTCCATTGTATTTGATACTATGGGAGAATATTATTTTATGCATGATATTATTTGCTATTATTTTATACATTAGACATTGTTACGGCATTATTTTATACATTGTTGTTTAAGGTTTGTAACTGCTTAGGCGTTAGGCGCCTCTCTGTAACTAATTAAGGCGCTCTAGACATTCCGTACCCTTGACACGTCTCTGTAACATAACACTCCTTTGTATAACACTCCTTTGCTTTAGCTTGTACCCTTGCTTTAGCCTTGATGATAAGGGTAGCAGAATCCGAAGGGATGCGGACATTCATCAATGAGTAGGATTTAATGGTGGCAAGAGAAGAGATAAGGAAAAACATAGGCCTTGGGGTGATGGATGGATGTGAGGGATGGACTAGCAGGAAATAAGGGAGGCGAAATATGAAGGGATGTGAGCATTGAGATAAGGATATATCACTAAATGGGATTTAATGGTGGCGGGACAAACAGGTACTACAAAGCAATGAAGGACTAAAGAAAGGGAGTGTGGGAGAAAGGGAGTGTGGGTATGAGGTAATGCAAAGGAGATAAGGTTTAGAATAATCCTATAAAAATAGGCTGCCCGGTGTACTAAGTGGGCAGTCAGATGGTTGACATCCTGATTGTTCCAGCCGTTGTTTGCAAATAAAGGCTTTTAACTTCTTGAAGAATTCTCCGCGTCATCTGCTTCATTTTGAACACCGGTAACCACGACAAAATTGGCGTAGTCGGCAGGATCGGAAAGAGGCCCGTTCGATAACGGACGACAAGCTAAAGGCGCTTCCAAGCCCGTCAGGGGCTCCCCGGTTCAACAGGTAAAGGGTGGCCACCCGCAAAAAAGGTAGGCGGTTTTCCGCTTTATTTGGACTAATGGCCTGTTGAAAACGGGGGACCACTGGTGGCACAGGAGCGCCCAGGCGGTCCAAGGGCCTCTCCGATCCAAAGAATCTGTCTAAACTATTCTAAAAAGAGACCCGGAGGATTGCTCAAGAAGGCTGCGCAGTGGGGTAAGTAGAAAATAGATAAGTTAAGAAAGTGGATTTGTGACGTCACGAAGACCTCGTGGATACCGCCCTAAGAGGATAGGGGACTGAATAGACGAGGCGTCCTGTGGATACCGCTCTAGTTAACTAGGGATCACTCTGGTTAGCTAGGGGTCTGGACGGGCAGGATAAAAAGACCTCGTGGATACCGCCCTAAGAGGATAGGGGACTGAATAGACGAGACTCTCGTGGATACCGCCCTAAGAGGATAGGGGACTGAATAGACGAGGCGTCCTGTGGATACCGCTCTAGTTAACTAGGGATCACTCTGGTTAGCTAGGGGTCTGGACGGGCAGGATAAGAAGACCTCGTGGATACCGCCCTAAGAGGATAGGGGACTGAATAGACGAGGCGTCCTGTGGATACCGCTCTAGTTAACCGGGGATTACTCTGGTCGGCTAGGGGTCTGTACGGGCAGGATCAAAAATTGGAATAATTGGATAACATAAAAAATAGAAATTGCAAAATATTAAAGGAATTTAGTAGAACTGTAAAAAATAGAAATAGCGTAGTAGGTAGCATAGTGACTATAGAGACGGAACGGAGTGAGAACAAGGACTGCATTTAAACTGACTGACCAAGTGCACTAAAATAAGACAAGTACAATGAATAAAATAACTACAGTTGAACTACTAAGTAGGATGTTCCCCGTATCCAAAGAGGATATTAAAAAACACACTGAGAAATGGGGGAAAAAAGGACGAAAAAATTGGTTACGAAATGGCCCACGGAATGATGTAAATATGATATAAATTTTGATATAAATTTTGATATATTTATATTTTGATATAAATATGTGTGATGAAATGGGAGTGTTAATTAAGAACTATAAGCCTAAGGATAAATCAAAAACCCGAGTAACGAAAAAGGAAAAAGAACTAGACGTACTTAAATTGTTTAGAATAGAAGGAGAAAGGCTGAGGAAAGCATAGCAGGAAAAGAATACCCCCCCAAACAAGGGTGAAAACCCCCCAAAACAGCATGAAAGTCAGGAGCTTCAGGAGAAAAAATCAACTCTGTACCCCAGCCTATGGGACCCTGGGTATCCCCCTTCCTATTCCGGCTAGAACGGAACAAAGCAGTGCCCTTTGGTAAAAGGGAATAGTGGAGATAGAGGGAGAAGTCACAACTAGGAACGATGAGCAAGACATAAAGGAATATAGACAGAGAAGGGGGCAGCGAGAAAAGGAAAGGTTGAAGCAAGAAGCACGGGAAGTAGAAGCAGACATAAAAAGGCTGCAGGATCTCAGGGACAGAAAGATTTATGGGACCCGTCAGGCAGCAAATGAGGAGTATGAGGGAGACAACAACGCAGAATCACAGGCGAGGAATCAGCAGGCATCAGAGAGAAAGCAAAACTGTGAGAATAAAGCAGAATTAGAAAGTGATGGGGAAAGAACAAGGGAGTGTAGAAGGGAAATAGAGGCATCCATAAAGCACTTAGAGATAGAGATAAGGGAGATGGAAAAAGATATGGAAAGAAAAAGAAAGGAAAGCCAGGGGTACGCCCAGAGAAGAATGAGGTGGGAAAGAATACAGATAGAGCCACAACAAGAGATGGTGAACGGGAGACAGGAGCTGAGGGGGAGAATGATGCCGTTACTTTTGAAAAAGGCAGGACAAACCCAGTATATTCCTTGGGCGACCCGAGACCTAGAAGGGCTGAGAAAAGCCTTGCCCAACATATATGACGGGGCAGGAAAATGGATTAGGGCCTTTGAGGAGGACACTATGGGACGATTATTGGCTATGGGAGATTTGAAGGCACTACTGGTGAAGGTAATGGGAACCACGAAATTTGCAGAGCTGTTTGAAATGGCTGGGATAAAAAACGCAAATAACCTGATGATTGATGGCCAGTCATTTGATCTAGTCAGACCGAGGGTATGGCAGGCCCTCAGAGACTGTTACCCGCTCAAGGTGGACGCAAAGACATTGAGGGGAGACCAGCTGGGGGACACGGATGCCCCCTTCGGTTAAGTCCAGACTGGAGGAAGTGGTGGGGTTCAGGGACCACCACAGTAAAGAAGGCACAGCAGAGACTCCACTTCCTGAGGATCCTCAGGAAAACCAACCTGCAGGAGAAGCTCATGTTGTCCTTCTATCGCTGCTCCATCGAGAGTGTGCTGGCATACTGTATAACCACATGGTATGCCAGCTGCTCAGAAAAGGACAGGAAGGCCCTTCAGAGGGTCATCACGACGGCCCAGAAAATCATCGGCTGCTCACTGCCCTCCCTGGAGCACCTGTTCAGCCTGCGCTGCCTCAGTAGAGCAGGCAAAATAATAAAAGATCCATCCCACCCCGGCCACCGTCTGTTTGTTCATCTGCCCTCTGGTCGACGTTTCAGGTCAATCAAATCCCGAACAAACAGACTTAAGAACAGTTTTTACCCTAGGGCCATACGAGAACTGAACACTACCTGTGCACTAGGCAACACCGTTAAAAAATCTTGTACTTAATTTAATTGTATTTATGTATTTATTTGTTTTTGCATTTATTGCATATATGTTTGTACGCACCGTCAGGATTGGCTGTTTTTTAATTTCGTTGTACTCGTTGCAATGACAATAAATGAATATTATTATTATTATTATTCATGCAGTCGACAAATATCATAAGGAGAGACAAAAAATGGTGAACTAACAAGAAGAGGTGCAGAGAAAGGTGATGCAAATGCAACTAGAAGAACTAAAAAAAAGAAAGAGCGTGAAAAAGGAAAGGAAATGCTGGCAGTAACAGCAGACCTGGCTGAAACAGCAGAAGTGAACGATACACTGATGCACAGTGAGTCCTATGGCTGGATAAATCCACGGGGGCTGGATAATCCCATGCCAATAATAAATGTCTTTGGGGGAGCTTCTCCTCAAATGTCCTATCAGGGGCAAATCAGATCAGGGAATCAGCCCCGACAGGATTGGGGCCCTCAAGGGAGAGCACAAGGAAGGGGAAGAGGAAGGCCAGTAGGCAGACAGGTAGTTGATAGAATATGTTGGGGAGGCAGCGTACTTTTCAGTGATTGATCTCTGCTCAACATTCTTTAGCGTGCCATTAGCGGAAAGATGCCAGTTTTTGTTTGCATTTACTTACAGGGGCATTCAATATACTTATATTAGGATGCCGCAGGGATTTAAACACTCGTCTCATGTTTTCAATCAGGTACTGAAGGCAGATTTGGAAGGTGTATCCCTACATAGTACGTTAACACAGTATGTGGATGATTTGTTGTTCTGCTCTGAAAGTGAGGAGCAATGTGAGCAAGACACGCTGACTCTTTTAGAAAGGCTGGCATACGGAGGCCATAAAGTGTCCAGGAAGAAGTTGCAGTTTTGTAAGCAACAGGTGGAATATTTAGGACGGTTGATGTCCAAAGGAGTAAAGGCTATAGCACCAGATCAAATTGAGGCAATAATTAAAGCTCCCAAGCCTCAGACTGTAAAGCAGATGATGACATTTTTGGGATGGCAGGATACAGCTCAGACTGGATTGGAGAATATGCTGAAATTGTGATGCCATTAAGAAAAATACTGAACGAAGCAGGACACGCAAGTTTGAAAAATGTCTTACAATGGAATGATGAGGCAAAGACAGCTTTTAACACCATTAAGCAGGAGCTACAGTCAGCCCCAGCACTTGCCCTGCCAAATTATGAGAGAGTCATTCATCTGTATGCTTCCAACAGACAGGAGGGCTATGCTGCAGCAGTACTGACGCAAGAAACAGGCATAGGTAAAGCTAAGCAGCCTGTAGGATGAGGTGGTGCAGGGTTACCCACCCTGCTATCAGGGACTGGCTGCGTTGCACTATGCATATGACAAAACCTCGTCTGTAATCATGGGCTATCCTGTGATTATATATACACACCATAAGGTAGTAGAACTGTTGGAAAAGGGAAAGTTTGTGTTGACACCAGCTGGAATAGTAGCGTTTCAAATACTGTTGACATTTCCAGACATTACTATACAGAGATGCACCACAAGTAACATAGCTGATTATGTTCCACTTGATCACGAGGGAGAACCCCACGATTGCGTAGGCAAAACGATGGTCTTTTCTAAGTTGAGGGCGGACTTACAATCAGAACCACTGAATGATGAGGACAAGAAAGTTTTGTTTGTAGATGGTTCATGTTATAGGCATCATGACGGCAATCATGCAGGGTTTGCAGTGGTACAGCAGGACCAATCAGGTTTTCAAACAACCAAATTGTAAGCTTGCCCACAACCTTGTTCAGCCCAGTTGGCAGAGATTAAGGCTCTAACAGCAGCATGTGAAATGATGGAAGATGAGAAAGTTGATATTTACACAGATTCAGCATATGCACATGGGGTCTGTCATCTGTTTGGAGCAGTATGGAAGCAGCGAGGCTTCAAGAAAAGCAATGGGGATCATATACAGCATTTTCAGCAAATTGCAGACCTAATAAAGGCACTGACTAAACCTAGGGCACTAGCCAGTCACATAAGAAGGGAACGACATGAGAACGACATGTGTTCTTTATTGTCTACTGCCGGACCCTGACGTGAGAGGACGCTGGCGCTTTTTGTTCACCGCTTCTCCGTCAGGACAGTTCGTCTGTTTGTTTTTATGTCTTGACCGTTTTGTAAAGCGTCTTTGAGCACTTGGAAAAGCGCTATATAAAATAAATGCTTATTATTATTATTATTATTATTATTATTATTATTATTATTATTATTATTATTATTATTATTATTATTATTATTATTATTATTATTATTATTATTATTA
>NC_135971.1:26563346-26584346 GCF_053455715.1 Rhinoraja longicauda
CATCGCTGCCGGATCGAGCAGGGCCATAGACGCTATGGAATCCTTCCAGCCCGAAGCTGGGACAACTGGATCCACCTGTTCTCACGTCCTCAACGGCCAGCTGTGGGCTATCCGAAGTACACACACAGGACTGCGCTGGCGGACCTATTGTTTCTGGCCACCTCCTGCCCCACTAAACTCATTGCTCTTGTCTTCCTCGGTCGTACACAGACTGGCACCACTGAGTTTGCCAGATCCTATGGCTACTTTCAAAGCGGGAGTGCTGGCTCCTACAGCTTTTCCGGTTCCTGAGAAGCTGTGCGTGTTGACACTGCTGGGTCCTACTGCTCTGCCACCACCAGGCCTGGGTTCCTTAATACCGGCACTGTTGGATCCCATTGACGTTCCTCCTATCTGCCCATGTCTGCACCCTCCTGCCCGCACAACCCTCTCTACTCCCTGACCCATCACTCACTCCACACCAGCTTCCTTGAGGCCCCCCCCCATCCTCCCCTGCCCTCCTCACACCCTCCGTCTGACCCAGCCCGTCATGATTTTGCCATCCATCTGATCGATAAGTAGCACCAATGTGGCAACACTTTGCGTGCTCTTCCCAGAGGAACTTACACCATCATCCGATAAAATCGCTCTACACTTCTAAATTTTTTTCTACCTGCAAGTATAGCACCAAGTATAACTGTAATAATATTTATCACCCAGCAGCTTGAGAAATTTCACATGCGCTTTCTGCGGTCAATGATGGGCATTCGCTGGCAGGACAGGGTGACCAACGAGGAACTGCTGGACCAATCTGGCTTTACAAGCATCAAAGAAGCAATGGTCATAAAGGCCCATCTTCGATGGACAGGCCATGTGATCTGGGTGGATGAATCTCGCATGCCTTGTATGTACAGAGTTCTGTCACTGGGTTAAAGAACCAGGGCACCCAAAGAAACGGTTCAAAGACTGCATCACGGACCACCTCCACCACACAGGCCTAGTCCCAAAAGAACTGGAAAACTGTGCCAGTGACAGGACAGACTGGCGCACAATCTCTGGGGAGGCGTTCAGCAGTTTCAAAGACAATCGCCGAAGCCGACTCATTCGTGCCAGAGACAGGAGGAAGGCTGCAGCTCTAAATCCCCCCCACAGCGGCCATCATGTGCCTCCCACTGGTCCCGCGTGTGTGGCTGCACATCGGACTCGTGAGCCACACTCAATCCAACAAGACATGAGACTGCACAACAATCCTATCGTCATCTACAACGGGCCACCACCATAATAGTTTCGTTCATATTCCTGCAGGGCTGAATCTGCTACCAAACTCTCAGACCGCATGAGCTCAACCACCCACCTGGTGGAGTGGCTGATTCTTGCCTTGACCAGGAGCTGCCATCCACTCAGGAAACATGAGAAACAAGCAGGAACCACCACCCCCCTTCCCACAACCACTCATGCACCCACCCCACAACCCCCCCTCCACACAGCACTGACACTCCTACATTGTTGCAAGGCTAACACATTACAACGGCTTCCAAACAAAAACGGCAGGTATTGCAGGCAACAATGGGTCCCAACCCTATGAACTCAATGCATTTTAAACAGGAGGTCAGTGGTGGAATGCCACTTGTCCCGCTAGTGTTGGATGCACTTGCACCAACAGATACTTTGGGAGATGCCAGATCAGCCTTCCTGAGAGTGAATTCGCAGAAAGCACAGATCTGGACGGGGTCCCTGGCCAGAGTGTGGGAGTATCAAATACAATGGATGCAGAGGATCATTGGGATTGCTCCCACAGCAAGAACTGAAGCCAGAGGGAAAAGAGCCATCTTGCTAGAAGTAAGAGTCTGCTTTTTGTTTACAAGAAAAAGGTTTTAAAAACCAGCGGGAAGAGTAGCAGAGTTTTTTCAGAATTGCTGATTGTGGGGGCGGGACATTAGTATGAAGCAGGCATCCGAGAGGCTTGGTCAGAGAGAAAGAGAGTAGCAAATAAAAGGGAAGCAAGCTTGAGTGGAGCAGCCTGTTGGGAGTGGCCTAGTGACGTAGCAAACTTGTAAAAGAGGGGTGGGGGTACAAAGCCTGGCAAGTGATCTAAAAACATTTATTTCGAGAGGATTAGAATATAAAAACAGGTATGTAATGCTGAGGCTTTAGAAGGCACTGGTCAGACTGCATTTGGAGCATTGTGAGCAGTTTTGGGCCCACATCGGAGGTGGGGGCTGGCTGTGCCGACATCCACAGGTGGTTTACGAGAATGATCCAGAGGGCGATTGGGTTAACGTAGGAGCGTTTGACCGCTCAGGACCTGTACTCACTGGCGTTTGGAAGGATGAGAGGACCTAATTGAAACTTACAGAATAATGATAGGCTTGGATAGGGTGGATGTGGAGAGAATGTTTCCACTGGTGGGAGAGTCCTGGACCACAGGGCACAGCCTCGGAATAAAAGGACATATCTATAGAAACATAAGGATGAATTTCTTTAGTCATCGGGTGGTGAATCTGTGGAATTCATTGCCACAGATGGCTGTGGAGGCAATGTCATTGGGTATACTTGAAGCAGAAATTGACATGTTCTTGATTGGTAAGGGTGTCAAAGGTTATGGGAGAATGCAGGAGAGTGGGGTTGAGGAGGAAAGATAGATGAGCCATGATTGAATGGCGGAGTCGACTCAATGAGGCGAATGGCTAACTAAACTCGAATGACTTATGAACTTGTAAATGCATTTTAAATCGATTACTCAGGAAGGATACAAGTCACATTTACCACTCTAGTGGTGACCCCAAAACATCTACGCTTTGCAAGCAAGGCAATTTGTAATGGGATTATTAGTTTAAAGCAAAAGTGTTTTGCACACTTCTGGCATGAGTATTTTGTGGTATTATCAGATGCTTGTAATCATGGGAAATATTAATGCAGTTTGTCACCCATGTTTGCATGCAATTCTACAGTAGTTTTTAATGTCCGATGTTTTGCCTCGAATGACGTCGAGAGTTGTCTATGACTTGTGTCTAAGTCCAGTCATTGGTTGGACTGACCAATACCTAAAACCAAGCATTCCACATCATCTCTGAAATCAATGCTACACTGCATAGAGTGCTACCTAAGCAACGGAGAACGAACAGTAACCCAGCTCTCACCTCTAGAATTCCATGTAAACTAAATGGTACAATTTTATGAGGATGTTGGGACAGAGACTGCTGCAGATGCAAAGGCAATTTTTAACAATTGCAGAACAAGTTGGTTTAGACAGTTTTAACAAGGAACACAGAACCTTTGGAACAGAGAGCAAAGTATAAAAGCAAGTAAGGTATGCTAAGTTTTTACAAATCTCTTCTACATCAGTCTGCTTGACTGCATAAAAAACAGCAAGAATGCTATCAAGATGAAAGGCTTCACTTACATGAAAAATCCAAAGAAAGTGGGATTGTAGTTCTTAGAGAAGGTTAAAAGGAGAGTTCATAGATCAGTCAGGTACATACGGTTCTTGCCAAAGGCATAAAGGTTTCCAAACAAGGGATACTGATTTAGTGAAAAAGAATCAAAGGTAATACTTTTGATCTATTATGTGAAATAGCCACACATGTGTAAACCACGAGACAATCCATTAATGGCTTTGCTTGCCAGATTATAAATCATTTTTCATTACAGAAACTAAACAAGCATATGGCAAATTTGTTGTGCCTCAGCATTCCGTCCCTCCCTCCAGAATATAAAATTATATTCCAAGTGCCATAAATACATTTCTATACCTCAATTAGATGATCTGCACAACATTACTCTTCAAAGCTAAAATCACAATCAATTCAGTTTTCTTGCCATTCAATCATGACAGAGCAGTACACAGGTCGTCCCAGAGTAACAAATGCCCCACTGACGAGAAACTCATACATGCAGAAAAGCTCCAATATTAAATTCAAAAGTCCAATGTACATACATACGTTCATTTCTAGGAACGTCAGAACTAGTTTTGTCTCTTTTAATTGTTCCTTCTTGTCCTTCTTGTCAGCATTGTTTTTTAATGCCATTCAATACAAAATGCAGTAGAATGGTTACCATAGAGTAACTTTTGCCTATTTTCTGACAAATACAAAAATCAACATCTGTACAAATGGAATCCATTTGTTAGTGAGGGAAGGCCTGTGCTCAGATTAATTTATGCACATTTGCTCCGAATCCCTCATTAACCCTCCCACCAAAAATCTTATTTATCATGGCAGTGAAAATACCAACTGACCCACAGCATCCAAAAAGCCTTTTGGGGAGAGCGCTCCAGGTTTCCACGGTGTTGTGTGTATCAGAGGTCTTGCCAGTTTCAAGTAGTCATAGAGTTGGTGACATAGAAGATGGTGTCCGTGCCTGCTGGAAATTAGCTGCCCAAATTCCAGAACTTGATCCGCAGCCTTTCAGGCAGGCGCACTGTTCATCGTCTTCCAGAATTCCGTAGGTTGCAGAATGGTTCACACAAGTTGGAAGAGAGCAAATGACGCTTCACTATTTCAGGAGAGAGGGAGATAGAAATGAGGAACTTCAGATCAGTTAGGCTGGCATTAGCATTAGGGAAATTAAATTAAAGATATGGTAGCAGGGTACATAAAACCAAGTCACTTAGTAGATCCAGCGCACATTTACAACTAGCACACCAAAAATAAAACATAGAGTGCTGGTATAACTCAGCAGGTCAGGCGACATCACTGGAGGGAATGAATAGGTGATGTTTTGCTTTTAATAGGGAAGGCAAGAAAGCTGGAAAAAGGTGGGAGGGGACAAAGCCGAGCAAGTGGTTGGTAGTGGGTGAAATGGAAAACCCTAGTATCTTAAGTTCCCCTTTTTCCCAGTCAAATTAACTCATTGTTCAAAAGATGAGTAGTAATTCACAATTTTGGTCCCACACCTGTTCATCATGTTTGTATCCTCTCCAATGCCTCTATGAAGAGTCATATGTCTTTCCACATATGAAGCAGAATTCAATCGGAACTCAGTAACTTTGAAATTTTAATTCCGCCCCTCCAGAAATAAATACTGAACTATGTTGGCTTGAGGATTAACTTATTGACAACCACGATTAGGAGTGTAAGATCCAGAGAGGCACTATGAGATAATTTTGATTGCAAATTATTGAGGGTTTTTTAAAAATAATTGTTTTTTTACACAGTGGGTGTTGTGTGCCTGGAATGCACTGCCAAGTTTGGGGTTGAGACAGATATGATAGTGGCACTTGAGAAGCTTTTTGATAGGCACATGAATGTGCAAGGAATGAAGGGATATGGATTATACACAGGCAAGCAAGAGATGGTCTTGGCATCATGTTCAACGCTGACATTGTAGCCCTAAGGGTCTGTTCTTATGCTGTACTGATCTATAACCATATGCAGAGTTGGCTCTAAGAGTGTAAGACAGCATGCAGCAGACTACAAGAACACAGACTTGCTGTTTAAAGACATTCAGTTTCAGCTTCATGATTAATAAAAGCTGGTTCTTCTCCGTGATCAATGGCATTCGTTATTTAGACCAAGTTGTTTAGAAAAATAACTACAGATGCTGGTACAAATCGAAGGTATCACAAAATGCTGGAGTAACTCAGCGGGTCAGTCTGAAGAAGGGTCTCAACCCGAAACGTCACCCCTTCCTTCTCTCCAGAGATGCTGCCTCACCCACTGAGTTACTCCAGCATTTTGTGATACCTTCGTTATATATACCAACATCTTTGAAAATCTCCCTGGAAATGAATTTGGGCATTGCCACTATTTTGCTGAGCTATATGTGAGGTTAACAAATTACCCATTAAAATAATCATACGCGAATAATGATAGATGTTGATGCGCCAAAAATGTAGGCAAAATTACATGATGTCACATTAATACAATTTTCAACGTTGTAACTCCTGTTTTTCTGATGTGGCAAAATTCTAGGCTAGCTGTCTGAGAATCTAAAGGGAAAAAATGAATTTGGACTTACAAGTATACAAAAAAATCATGAAGTGGTTTAAAAGGTTCAAGCAAAAGCAAACCAAACATATTTATAGAGGGACAAAACCAAAATTTGAAAAACTTAGTGTTGTGCGTCAGTTGCCATGCTATTATACTTATCAGGAAAGTAATAAAACATTGAGGAAAGGTTTTTGGTCAACAGAATAGACATAATATACTTTTCCACTTAGTGAAGAGTAAAACAACTTTTACAAAGCTATCAATGAGATAACAAATAGGCAATTTCCTTGCACCCCAGTGCTGTGCAATTTTTATTATGGAGAGGACAAGATTGACAAATTATTGCCAATTTAATCCATTTGTGTCAGATCTATGAATATTAAAAGCTAGTTGTTGAAAATTTCTGTTCAAAGTGATTAACAAGAAATTGAACAATGACCAAAACAAGCAAAGACTTTCAGATTTACAAAGTCTGTAATCTCCACTAAATGAGCAACATCTCTTTATTATCATTGACATTACACCACCTGCTGTCTAATCTCTCCTATTGTTTTGGGAATGTCCACAATGTTTTTCTTTCATTTGAAAGATGGTGGGGAGGTTAAATGATGAGGGGCAAAGTGAATGTGAAGTGTTAGCTCCAGGGCAGTAAAGCAACACAACAGCACAGTAAATTGTATTCCTGTAATACATTGAAATAAAAACTAATTCCAATAATAAGCCTTCCCCTATTTTACCTCGGACATCAGGGCACGAGTGTCGAATTTCTTGTCAACGTTCTTGAACGAGGCAATCTGTCCATACTTGACTGTGGGGGGAAAATAATTTCTGTTAGCATAAAAAAACAGCATAATTGTACTGCAACAAACACATTACTGGAGGAACTCAGCAGATGCTTCCTAGTACTGTGGAAGCAAAGGAATAATCTATGTCTCAGGTCGAGACCCTGCACCAGGACTGAGAGTGTAAAGAGGAGATAACCAGAGGAGAGGGTGAAGATTTCACAAACAAAATGTGTCAAAGTCGAGCTGCAGCAGTTGAATTTCATTCGAGGACCCTCTGGAATGAATCCAAAGCCTAGATATTTAGCGCCACTGAAAACCAAAGATACTAGAAGAACAAGATGGACTACTTCCTTGAAATCGCCATACTGAACTGTAATATACAATGGAGCGTAACGCCCCGCCATTTTAGTAGGCAAAACCCACCGTTCGCTATGCCTCTTGTAGTGTAATCAGTGTTTTGGGGGAACAGTATGTTCCCATTAAAATGCAAAATATATCTCATCTATCAATTCACAGATTTTTGTTAATTTTTCTTTTTTAATGTTTCTGCAAGTTTCTGCCTACTAAAACAGCACCGTGACATACTATGGTTTTTAGGGTCGAGTGGTCTATCTTGTATCTTTGCTCAAAACTGTTGTCCAACTTAGTAGGCAGCGAAATTGAGAGTCCAGCAGCTATTATAGAAGTGTAGGTGCTGCAGCAAGCATCAAGGGCCAAGACTAAGTAACTGGAATGCAGTACTTTGATTCTCTCCCTGCTGCTCAAGGGGAGTGACTAAAACAATGTAAGATGCTGAACTCGACACTTAGTTATTTATGAGGTTTTTTTTGCCTGTTCTATGGTATTGTTCTATATCCTTTGATTGGCACCTGGGTATGCAGGGAATGGGGGGGGGGGTATGGATCAGCTGCAGGTGGAGGATTTATATTGGCATAATTTCAACACAGACATCTTGGCATCACAGACATTGTGAGCCAAAGAGCCATAATGTTCTTTATTCTATTCCTTTCTTTGAGTCAGTCAACTTTAGGTTAACAACAGTAACTTTGAGGATGATTTGGCAACATTCAAATCAGTAACGTTGGCAAAAGTGTGTCAACCATCTGATTCACTTCCAAAGACAACTCGTACAAACTACTTTTATTCTGTACATGACCAGATTTTTAATTGTGCAATTTATATAGGGTACATAATCACATGGCACCTCTGAACATACCTATTGCAACATAACCGCAGCAGGGCTCCTGGTAAATCCTCCTCTTCAATCAGGAGTTGTACAACCACAGGAAGGGCAGGAATCCGTAGCACTTCTCTATTAGCCAATTGATATTACTGTCCATACTGTGGGAGGATGAAAGAATCTGGAATGAGTGCATATTGTAATTCAGCGATAGTGATACAGCAGTGGAAGTCTCGCCTCACTATTACCACCACCTTTTCCACACACTAAAGAATTCTCCACCTGACGTCTTCGGAGTGGGGGTGGAAACCGGAGAAAACCCACTGTCTGAAGCTGTGGGGAGAAGGTACAAACGCCGTACAGCCTGCACCTGTAGTCAGGGTCGAACCCGGGACACTGGCGCTGTCAGGCAGCAACTCTACCGCTGGGACACCTCGACCCCCCTCTTGGTCTCAACGCAAAATGCGGGACGATTTACAGATTCCCACCTGTTTGAACGCGTCAAGTAGTGTTTCACATAACACGGCCCAAGGGACAAGCGCCCGGGGGGGGGGGGAGGGAGCGCCCGGGGGGGGGGGGGGGGGGAGGGAGCGCCCGGGGGGGGGAGGGAGGGAGCGCCCAGGGGGGGGGAGGGAGGGAGCGCCCGGGGGGGAGGAGGGAGCGCCCGGGAGGGGGGGAGGGAGGGAGCGCCCGGGGGGGGGGGGGGGAGGGAGCGCCCGGGGGGGGGGGGAGGGGGAGGGAGCGCCCGGGGGGGGGGGAGGGAGAGGGAGGGAGGGAGCGCCCGGGGGGGGGCGGGGCCTCAGACAGGGACGACGCTTTACGCCGCCATTGTGAGCTGTGGACCCGCTGGGTGTCGCCGCTTGGACCCGCGGCCGGGCCCGGACCCGCAGACGGACGGACAGGAGCGGCGCTGAAACCTGCAGCTTCCCGGCCGCCGCCGCTCCCCCTCCACCGGCCTCGTGCCCGCGGCGGCAAGATGGCGGCGCGTCGCGTCACGTCACGTGGCGGCAGCGCTGATGACGGGGCAGGGACGTCACGTGACCCTCCGACCAGTGACGGGACGGGGACGTCACGTGACCCTCCGTCTAGTGACGAGCAGGGACGTCACGTGACGTCGGTTGATTTGTATGGGCGGGGCCGGCAGGTGCCAGTCGCCCCCTCGTTGGTTGGGACGGGAGAGTCACGTGATCTCCATTCATGACGGGAGGGGCGTCACGTGGTGCCCATTCATCGATGATTCGGGGCGGGGCGGGGCGTCACGTGGTGCCCATTCATTGATGATTCGGGGCGGGGCCGGACATCACGTGCCAGACATTGATGGAGCAGCAGATGGACACAAAAGGCTGGAGTAACTCAGCGGGACAGGCAGCATCTCCTCTGGAGAGGAGGAAGGGGTGACGGGTTGGGCTGAGACCCTGCTTCAGACCAGGCCGGCGAACAGAGAACAGTCCAGCACAGGACCTTGGCCCACGTCTCCTGTACTGACCCTGATATCACCCTGAAGCTGGAGGGAGGAATGTAGCAGGTGGGGAGAGGGGTGTGGAAAAATAGATGGGAGTCCACTGGGGCACATGGGAGGGGGTATGGGAGAGACAGAGGGTATGGGAGAGACAGAGGGTATGGGAGAGACAGAGTGTGTGTGGAAGGGGGGGTTAGTTGGACATTGACTGAAAATGGACAATTCAATGTTCATACTGTTGGTTTGAAAGCTACCCAAGGGGAATATGAGCTGCTGTTCTTCCAGTTTGTTTAAGTGGCCTGGTTCATGCAGTCAATGCAAAGGCTTTGTAGGGAAGGGCTGGTATCTAAGGAGAGACAGAGAACTGGAACCCTGAGTGAAACACAAAGTGCTTGAGTATCTCAGTGGGTCAGGCAGCATCTCTGGAGGGAATGGGCAATATTAGAAAATGCGGGGCAGAGTCCCACAAACATATCAGGGTACTTTTCAGAGGCCACATGAGTGACATTGGTGCATTGTCATAATAGAATCTATTAAGCCGATAGCACTCCCAATATAGATTTGAAAACACCATGAACAGATGGATAAAGATTGTGAATATAAAACCCCATGTACAATTTTGGATTTCTTCCTTTCATATCTTTCTGAATATA
The DNA here is from genome assembly GCF_053455715.1 of Rhinoraja longicauda. NCBI lineage: Eukaryota > Metazoa > Chordata > Chondrichthyes > Rajiformes > Arhynchobatidae > Rhinoraja > Rhinoraja longicauda. The sequence continues at coordinate 26,573,333 of NC_135971.1, forward strand.
TTTTATTTTTTAAATAAAGAAAGGAAATGGGCCATCCTGAATCATGTAAATGTTCAAGGCAGGGCTTTGGAAACTGAAGACAGACACACAGCTGGAGTAACTCAATGGGTCAGGCAGCATCTCTGGAGAAAAGGAATAGGTGATGAGTGGGGTCAAGATCCTAATCAGTGTCCAAAGCAAAGATTTTTTTAAAAACAACTGCTGGAGGAACATTGGATCAGGCAGCATTTGTTTAAGTAGAGGACAAACCACGTTTCAGGTCAGGATCCTTCTTCAGAGTGATGGCGTAGAGGGGAGATAGCTGATAGAAAGATTTGAGGGTAAGGGATGGGATAAGAGCTGGGAAGTGATCGGCTGACCCTGATGATCAGTCCGAAGTCCTGAATGAATGAATAAGTTTATTTGCCAAGTATGTGCATTTCCAAGGAATGTGCCTTGGTGCTCCGCTCACAAATGACAACGCAAACATACATTTAACAATTAAGAATGAAGCATAAACACATCGAAACAGTACGGATACAATATTATGATCTAAACATGTAAGTGAAAATAAACGAAAGCAAAAAAGAGACTACAGACTTTGGTTATTGAGTAGAACAACTACTCGTGCAATAAAACCTGTTTTAACGTCTGGCTGTGGCTACTTTGACAGTCTGGAGTCGCCCTCCAGAGGGAAGTGCTTCAAAGATTTTGTGGCCAGGGTGAGTGGGGTCAGAGATCATCTTACCCGCTCGCTTCCTGGCCCTTGCACTGCACAGTTCATCAATGGGGGCAAGGTTGCAGCCAACAACCTCAGCTGAGGGAACGATCCTTTGCAGCCTCCAGATGTCGTGCTTGGTGGCTGAGCCAAACCAGACAATGATGGAGGAGGTGAGGACAGACTCAATGATAGCAGTGTAGAATTGGACCATCATTGCCTGTGGCAGATTGTGTTTCCTCAGTTGCCGCAGGAAGTACATCCTCTGTTGGGCCTTTATGACTGTGGAGTCGATGGTCCCCCCCCCCATTTAAGGTCCCTGGAGATGATGGTTGCAAGGAACTTAAATGACTCCACAGATGTGATAAGAAAATAACTGCTGATGCTGGTATAAATCGAAGGTATTTATTCACAGAATGCTGGAGTAACTCAGCAGGTCAGGCAGCATCTCAGGAGAGACGCTCTCAGGAGCGTCTGAAGAAGGGTCTCGACCCAAAACGACGCCCATTCCTTCTCTCCTGAGATGCTGCCTGACCTGCTGAGTAACTCCAGCATTTTGTGAATAAATACCACAGATGTGATTGTGGTGTTGTTGATGGTGAGTGGGTGTAGGGGAGGGGGATCTCCTCAAAAGTCTACAATTAGTTACACTGTCTTAAGAGCATTGAGTTACAGGTTGTTGCGATGGCACCAAGATGCCAGCTGTGTCACTTCCCATCTGCAGGCAGATTCCTCCCCATCCTGGATCGGTCCAATCCATGTTCTGTCACCCATCCATGTTCTCCAGCGATGCTGCCTGACCCGCTGAGTTACTCCAGCATTTTTTGTCTATCCAGGTGAGGAGGGATTAATTGGCAGGTGAGTTAGTTGGAGGTTATAAATACAGAAGACAAAATGATGCGAATGGCGCACAAAATGTAGAAACAGGGCTGGCATGAACAAGGATGGGGGCAGAAAAATGGTTGACTTGGAATTGGGAAGGGTGGGAGATGAGTGGATGGAGGAGTAAAAAGGAACTGGGTGATGAGGGTGGGGGGATATATGCTGTTTTTAATAATTTTGTATGTGGCATTCACTGCCAGAATCAAAAATAAAATCAGGAACCAGTTTACGATTTATGCAGCTAACTTGTGATCAACAGAGTAAATTAAAAAGAAATATGAATTTCACCATTCACGCTACCTCCTCTAATCTTTCAGCCTCTAGGTTTTCAGTGCATCTTCATACTTTGGTCTCTGGCATATTTCCATTGGAGATTTAGCATGGAAACAGGCCCTTCGGCCCACCATGTCCACGCTGACCATCGATCGCCCATTCACATTAGTTCTGTTATCCCACTTTCCTCACCTGCTCCCTACACATTCGGGGCAATTTTACAGAGACAAATTAACCTACAAACTCAATTTGTCTAAGGGATGTGGGAGGAAGCCCACACACTTGCATGGAGGATGTGCAAATTCAACACAGACATGTGCAAATTCAACACAGAATGTGCAAATTCAACAAGGACAGGTATCACAACATGTTGGAGCAGCTCAGCAGGTCAGGCAGCATCTAGGTGAGAAGGAATGGGTGACGTTTCGGGTCAAGACACTTCTTCAGGATCGCACATAGATCTCTGGGTGTGAGGCAGCAATTCTACCAGCAGTGCCACTATATTTTGATTTCAAAAAATTAAATGTTGGTATCATTGGTTACTAAAAATAATAAACTATTCATTTTCAGTCTTAAATATCTAAGTCACGCCATGTCCCCCTTTACAGCTATGTTTAATTCAGTTCAAGACTATGGGGCAGCACAGTGGCCGTAAAGTTGCTGCCTAAAAGTGCCGGGAACATGGAATCGATCCTGAATATGGGTGCTCTCTGTATGGAGTTTGCTCGTTCTCCCTTTGATCGCATGGGTTTTCTCCAGGTGCTCTTGTTTCCTTTCACATTCCATAGACGTTCAGGACCCTTTCTCAGACCCAACCCAAAACGTAATCTTTTCCTTTTGTTAATAACATTGTTTACAGAGTACTATGTTTACATATTCTGCTGTGCTGCTGCAAGTAAGAATTCCATTGTTCTAATTGGTTCATTAGAGAATGAAGCACTCTTGACTCACGTCCCGAGTGTGCAGAACAGAACTGGTGTCCGGGTGATCGGTGGTCTGCATGGATTCGGTGGGCCGAAGGGCCTGTTTCCGCGCTGTATCTTTAAACGAAACTAAAAACACTAAAACGAGAGGGGGTTTGAAGAAGGGCCTCGACCCGAAACGTCACCCAATTCCTTCTATCCAGAGATGCTGCCGGTCCCGCTGAGTTCCTCCAGGGTTTGGTGTCTATCTTGGGAGTGATTCGGCGTCGGGTTTCAGCGGTCACGGCGGGGCGGCAACAGGACAGCAATGGCGGCTAGATCTCCCACAATGCAAAGGGAGCGAGAAAGTGCCCGGCGCCGACCAGTTGCCGCGGCAGTGCGCATGTGCAGGGCGGCCGGGAATATGCGGGCGGCGGCAGTGCGCATGTGCAGGGCGGCAGGGGACGTGCGGGCGGCGGCAGTGCGCATGTGCATGGCGGCTGGGGACGCGCGGGCGGCGGCAGTGCGCATGTGCAGGTCGGGCCGGGGACGTGCGGGCGGCGGCAGTGCGCATGTGGAGCGGCCGCAGAGTGGAGACCGGGCGGCCCGGACTCTGATGTCGAGGGGTGGGGGCGGAGAGTGACCCAGAGAGAGAGCGGGGGGGGCGGGGCCGCTCAGTGTTGACCGGTAGGTGACCCGGGGGCTCTGAGAGCGGCGCCCGTGTGCCGGCAGCGCATGCGCCAACCTCGGGCCGGGCCCGGAGCGGAGCGGAGCCGCCACAAAGCGCCGGGGCCGCGGCTGCGCGTCAGACGCCGCCAAATACGCGGGAAACCCCATCCCTGGGCCCAGGGATCCGGGATCGTCCCAATCCTCCACCGCGACCACCGGGCTGGAGCTGGAGCTGCAGCCGCCCCCCCCCCCCCCCCCCCCCATTCATTAACCCGCCCCCCCCCCCCCCCACACGGGCAGTTTCATCCCAATCACAGGGATTTGCATCAACCTCATTCAGGGATTGATCCCAATCTACTATCCCGCGGATTTCCATCCCAATACTGAGCATTGCACGACGCCCCGACCCCAAACCCAGGGAATTATCCCCCACACATACACTGGCATTTACATCCCAATCCCATGAATTTGTATCCTATCTAAATCAGGGATTGATCCCGACCCCCTATCCTGATGTTGAACATTGCAAGATGCCCCCTTCCCCAAACCCAGGGAATTATCCCACCAACCGCACATGGGTGGTTTTTATTACAATGCCACTTATTTCCATCCTATCTAAATCAGGGATTGCCCCTCCCCCCCCCCCCCCCCAGACCTCCCATCCCGGGGATTTCCCTCCGAATGCGGGCCCTAGCAGGATGCTCCCAGTGCAAACCTGGAGAATAAGTGAGTTCGGTATCGTAACTGCACATGCCCAGGTCATAGGTCGCTCGTGCTAAACTGGCTGCGCTGGTGCATGTATGCGCACCTGCGTTTCATCCGTAATTTCCAGATTTACTTCTTCGAGGTAAGAAAATACTGCTTTCAAAACTATTAACTAGGTGTATATATGGTTAATTTGTACAAAACTACGATGAACACATCCTTCGACAAACACATCAAACACATCACCAAGACAGCCTTCTTCCACCTCAAAAACATCACCCGTCTCCGTCCATCCCTCTCCTCCACACCTGCAGAAACCCTCATCCACGCCTTCATCACCTCCCGTCTGGACTACTGCAACAGCCTCCTCTATGGTTCACCCTCAAAAATCATCAATAAACTCCAATACATCCAGAACTCCGCTGCCCGTCTACTCACCCACTCATCGATCCGTGACCATATCACCCCCGTCCTTTACAAGCTCCACTGGCACCCCATCCCCCAGAGAATCCAGTACAAAATCCTTATGACCTACAAAGCCCTCCATAACCTGGCCCCATCCTACCTGACTGACCTCCTCCACAGACACACTCCAACCCGTACCCTCCGCTCTGCTGCTGCTAACCTCCTGTCCCCCCCCATCCGGACCAAACTCAGATCTTGGGGGGACAGGGCTTTCTCCATCGCTGCTCCCACACTCTGGAACTCGCTACCCCAAACCATCAGAGACTCCTCCTCACTCACCACATTCAAAACATCACTGAAGTCTCACCTGTTCAGCACTGCCTTCAATCACTGACCGTCACCTCACCTTCTTTTTCCTTTTCTGTTCGTTTACTTATTTATCTATTTATTTTCTTCTCTATGTTTTAGTAAACCCTGTAAAGCGTCTTTGAGTGTTTAGAAAAGTGCTATATAAATGTAATGCATTATTATTATTATTATTATTATGATTTTGTTGGTTTTATTGCTTTATGCTTCGGTGAGTGAGCGAGATAGTGACAATTTTCTTTTGCATTGTAAAAGAAGGGTCGAGACCCTTCTTCAGAAGTCTGGAAAATAAGCGAGTTAGGTATCTCGCTTCAGACTTCTGAAAAAGGGTCTTTACCCGAAACTTCACACATTCCTTCTCTCCTGAAGTGCTACTTGACCCGCTGAGTTACTCCAGCATTTTGTGTCTACCTTCGATTTAAACTAGCAACTGTAGTTTTTTTTCCTAGAGTTTGAAGGGCAGAAACAGTTTCCCTTTGCAAATTGACAGTTGTGGCTGTCACACACATTCTACATCCACTTATTCAGGTGATACGTGGTACTCCCACAGCCCAAAGTTGCACAATTGTGCATGGCTTTGCCCAGTAACATATAAAACAAAATATATAATAAAGTCAATCATATGTTAAGTCAAATAGAGTCCTGTAAGCATGCCCATTACATACCGGTCCAAGCAAACAAAAATTGGCATGGCTTTGCTCACTCACCGAAGCACAAAGCAATAAAACTAACAAAATCAACGTAGTTTTGTACAAATTAACCGTAAATACGCCTAGTTAATAGTTTTGAAAGCAGCATTTTGTTACCTCGAAGAAGCAAAACTGGAAAATACGGATGAAAAGCAGGTCTGTATACGCGCAGCAGCTCAGCCGGCAAGAATGTTTAGCGCGAGTGACCTATGACCTGGGCATGCGCAGTTGAGATACCGAACTCGCGTATTACCATCATACCTGCACAAGGGCGATTATTACCCCAATCCCAGGAATTTTCATCTGCTGAAATCAGGGATTTATTATGATCTTCCATCCCGCAGATATCCCTCCCAATGCTGAGCATTGCAGGATGCCCCTCCCCCCAACCCAGGGAATTATCCCACCTGCACACGGGCTATTATTATTGCAATGCCAGAAATATCCATCCTTTCTAAATTAGGGATTGTTCCCACTCTCAATGTGGAATATCGCAAGATGCACCTCCCCTAAACGCAGGGAATTATCCCCCACCCACACATGGGCAATTTTGATCTCATTCCCAGTAATGAGCATCCTATGTAAATCAGGGATTGATTTATCCCAATGCTATCCCAATCCCAATGCTGAGCATTGCAAGATGCCCCTACTCAAACCCAGAGAATTACCCCCCACCCACACACGGGCGATTATCCCAATCCCAGGAACTTGCAGCCTACCTGAATCAAGGATTGCCCCCAACCCCGATCCACAATCCCGTGATTTTCCTCCCAATGCTGAGAATTGCATTGCTGAGATCTTGTGTTTCTCCCACACTTCAAAGACGTGGAAGTTAATTAGCTTCTGTAAAATTGTAAATTGTCCTATCATGTAGTATAGTGCTAGTATACGGGGTGATCGCTGGTTGGCGCGGACTCAGTGGGCTGAAGGGCCTGTTTCTTCTCTGAAGTCTAAAGTAAACTGTAAAGACAGCATCCGAGCAAAGGATGGATCCTGGGTCTCTGGCGCTGTGAGGCGGTGACTCTACAGTTGGACCACCCTGCTGTTCTTGAACTCTATATATGAGCTGTTGTGATGCGTTCTACATTGGCTGACCTGCAGCTGCTGCCTGTGGTCTATTCTCAGTGCCCGCTCTCCAGGTGGGATCAGTCTGCCAACTCCATCTGACGCACGTGCAGCCATGTCCCAGGTGGTGGGTTTCCGAGTGGGCGCCGAGTTCTCGAGCTACAACGAGCTGCACCGGGAGTACCGGCGCTACCAGAGGGACAGCTCCGTGCAGATGTGGACCAGGCACTCACGGACCATCAAGGCGCAGCGGCGTCGGGCACCCAAGCGCCCGATGAACGACGCGCTGAACTTTGCCGAGATCGACTACGCGTGCATTCACGGCGGCAAGTTATTCAAGACCAAAGGATCCGGCAAACGGACAATCCAGAGGTGAGGAAATACTTGCAGGGGTGACACAGCGGCCCAGTTGGTAGAGCCACTGCCTCACAACGCCGGGGATCCCGGTTCCATCCTGACCACGGGTGCTCTCCGTGTGTGGAGTTTGCACGTCCTCTCTGTGACCAGCTGTGTTTCTTCTGTGGGCTTCAGTTTCCTCCCGTATCCAAAACGTGCGGGTTTCTTGGTTAATTGGCCCTCTGTAAATCATCCCGAGTGTGTTGGGAGTGGATGACAAAGTGGGAGAACATGGAACATGGTCGACACCTGCTCCTGTTTCCTACCTTCTTATTTAAAGATGTTTTTATCCTTTTAAATTTAATAATATGTTTAGCCGGGTAGTTAGTTTTGTTTGGAGTTACATCATGGAAACAGGCCTTTCGGCCCATCGAGTCCACACCGCCCACCAATCATCCATTCACACTAGTTCTATGTTATCCCACTTTCTCATCCACTCTCTACACACGAGGGGCAATTTACAAAAGCAAATTAACCCACAAACCTGCACGTCTTTAGAATGTGGAAGGAAACCACTTGGGAAAAACCCACGTGGTCACAGGGAAGACGTACATTCTCCATACAGACAGCACCCGTAGTCAGGATCGAACCTGAGTCTCCGGCGCTGTGAGGCAGCAGTTCCTCTGCTGCCCCTGTCTGTCTCTTTCTCTTTTTTTCTCTGTCTCTCTCTCCCCTCTCTTCATTTTTTTCTCTCTTTTGCACTCTTTGTTTTCATCTTTGATTGTGTGTGTGTGTGTCTCCACGCCTCTCTCTCTCTCTCTCTTTCTCTCTCTCTCTCTCTCTCTCTCTCTCTCTCTCTCTCTCTCTCCCTCTCTCCATCTCTCTCCCTTTCTACCTCTCCCTCTCCATCTCTCCACCTCTCTCCTCTCTACCTTTTTACCTCTCTCCTCTCTCCCCCACCACACATTTTCCCATTCCTACTCGCTGGGATTGTATAGAGTGGTTGAGTCATTCCACACAGAAATAGGCCCTTCGGTCCAACTTGCCCATGCTCATCGAGATGGCCCATGTACACCAGTCCCACCTGCCCTCAGAACCTTCCCTATCCATGTGCCTTTCCAAATGTCTTTTAAATGCTAGAGTACCTGCCTCAACTACCTCCTCCCGAAGCTAGTTCCATTTACCACCACACTGTGCAGAAAAGGTTACCCCTCGTGTTCTTTTTAAATCTTTCCCCTCTCATGTTAAACTGTCATCTGGATCTTGATTCCCCTATCCTGGATAAAAGATTTGTGCATTCACCCTATCTATTCCACTTGTCACATACAATTTGCTGTGTTAACACAAGGGACACGGTATTATCCATGTTATCCCACTTTGCCATCCACTGCCTGCACACTTGGAACAATTGACAATTTGATAGTTTGTGTTTTATGGTTCAGAGACTGGATTGATATCCCAGTGGGGGAGTGTGATATTATCCTATTAGATCACACAGGGTCTTCCGCCTTCAATGACCATCAAGCACCCAGCTTGTTATGTACTGTGTGTAGGACGGAACTACAGATGCTGGTTTACACTGGAGATAGACACAAAATGGTGAAGTGACTCAGCGGGGAGGGCAGCATCTCTGGAGAAATATAATAGGTGACGTTTCGGTTTGACACCCGTCTTAAGGCTGAGAGTCAGGGGGGAGGTAAACTAGAAGTTTCTCCCACTCTCGGCGTTCTATCAATTTCACTGTCGTCTTGCTTAGTTTCACTGTTTGTATCAACTTGTTATCACCTTCTCCACAGCCAACAATAGACCATTGTGGGCTCCACCTTTCCTTTATCATTGTTGCTGGCTTTGATTTGTTCTTTCATTCATTTGTTCTTTGTAACCCTTCATCCCCCTAGTTCCCTCTCCTCTGACTCTCAGTCTGATAAAGGGTCCCAACCAGAAGAATAAGGGGTAGGCCATTTAGAACAGAGATGAGGAAACACTTTTTCAGTCAGAGAGTTGTGAATCTGTGGAATTCTCTGCCTCAGAGGGCAGTGGAGGCCAATTCTCTGAATACATTCAAGAGAGAGCTAGATAGAGCTCTTAAGGATAGCGGAGTCAGGGGGTATGGGGAGAAAGCAGGAACGGGGTACTGATTGAGAATGATCAGCCATGATCACATTGAATGGCGGTGCTGGCTCGAGGGGCCGAATGGCCTCCTCCTGCACCTATTGTCACCTACTCCTTTTCTCCAGAGATGCTGCCTGACCCGCTGAGTTACTCCAGCATTTTGAGTCCATTTCCTTTGTTATGCACTATGTTATCTTACACCAATCCTGCATGAATCACATTTTGTTACAGCTGTTGCTTCAAGTCCCCCCAGTTTGTGAAAGAGTTTATTATCAGTCAAAGGGCAGTCATTCATCACACCATCTTGTCTTCCCACTCACACTGCTTCATGGCCAATGTCAATGGAATATTTCTGTTGGATTCTGTGATGATTGTAAAAGATCGCCATACATTGCTGGTCTGAATCATCCTACCATAACGAGAGAGCAGTCCTGAACTGCGATCTTCCTCATTAGTGACCCTCGGACTATCTTTGTTTGGACTTTACCTTGCACTAAATGTTATTATTATTATTATTATCTATACACTGTAAATGGCTCAATTGCCTTCCCACTGTCTGGTTAGCATGCAACAAAGCTTTTCACTGTACCTCGGAACACGTGACAATAAACTGAACTAAACAAAACTGAAGGGTCTCAGTCCAAAGCGTCACCTATTCCTTTTCTCCAGAGATGATGCACGACCCGCTGAGTTACTCCAGCATTTTGTAGCCTTATCGATTGACCCAGTTGGCTTACACACTGCCTCCCACTGTCTTTTTCAGAACCAACAAGATGAAGTGTCCCTGTGTCATTAAAGTCCGTCTTTCTGCGGATGGAAACAAGTTTGTGGTGAAAGAGATGAATGAATCGCATAACCACACAGTGCCGCAGGTAAAAGCAGAACACACACACCAGCCAGGTAGAGTAGTTGGATCTGCCACTGCTTCAGATTGTCGGGTCAGTGTGTGGGGGGGTGTGTGTGTGTGTTGTCCCACCTCTCCACGTTTTCAGAGAGCATTAGACTAGTCCTGTACACGCTCGGTTCCAGCCTTGGATCCTGGGCTGTTGAATATCTTAGTTCAGCAATACAGCACAGAAACAAGCCCTTCGGCCCACTGAGTCAGCGCCAACCGGCGATCCCCCACATTAACACTATCCTACACACACTTGGGACAATTTACACATGCACCAAGCCAATGAACCTCCATACCTCTACATTTTTAAAGTGTGGGAGGAAACTGAAGATCTTGGAGAAAACCCACGCAGGTCACGGGGAGAACGTAAAAACTCCATACAGACAGCACTCATAGTCGGGATCGAACCTGGGTCTCCAGCGCTGCAAGCGCTGTAAGGCAGCAACTCTACCGCTGCGCCACCGTGCCGTCCAGAATATGTCCACGTAATTATTTATAAAGAGTTTATCATAACTCTGTCTCTCTGCCCGTGGTTTTGCCCGTGAGAGAATGTTACCTGTGGCACCAACACATATCGTTGGGACTTAAAGCTGTAGCCTGCAATAAAATGGGATTTGTGCAGAATTGGCTCAAGATAACTTAGCAACAAAGATGGACTCAACAAGCTGGAGTAACTCAGCGGGTCAAGCATCATCTCTGGAGAAAAGGAATAGGTGATGTTTCGGATCCTTCCCGGCTGGTCTGAAGAAGGGTCTCGACCTGAAATGTCACCTTTTTCTTTTCTCCAGAAATGTTGTCTGAACCGCTGAGTTGCTCCAGCTTTTTGTGTCTAGAATTGGCGTAAACTAGAATCTGCTGTTTAGTTTAAACATACAGCGTGGAAACAGGCCCTTCAGCCCACCGAGTCCAGGCTGACCAGCAATCCCTGCACATTAACGCTATCCTACCCACATCAGGGACAACTTTCAATTTTACCAAGCCAATTAGCCTATAAACCTGTACATCTTTAGAGTGTGAG
>NC_135971.1:26584846-26599518 GCF_053455715.1 Rhinoraja longicauda
AGAGGGGAGAAGAGGGAGTGACCAAGGTGAGACTGGCCCTTGATTATGCTGCTGGCCTTGCCGAGACAGCGTGAGGTGTAGATGGGGTCAATGGAAAGGAGGTTGGTTTGCATGATAGTCTTGGCTGCGTCGATAATTCCCTGCGATTCCTTGCGGTTTTGGATGGAGCTGTTCCCAAAACCTTGCTCTGTCATGCGTCCTGATCCCATCATCTGCAGTTCCTTGCGTTACCAATATCGTAGCTTTCTGGTTAGTTAATTGGAAAAAGTCAATTAATTTAAAAGACAAAAAAAACACGCCATCTTGTCTCTGATTGAATGCTAATTCTCGCAATGCGCTCAAATCATTTAGAGTATCTTTTTTTAATGTCATCACTTGATGATTATCTTTGATAATTGCCCTAAATTGCCTTCTTGAAATTCACAATCTACCTGAAGCTTCATCCATAGATACTCAAGATGGACACCCTGCAATCTTTACCCACCATTGATGAAGGATTGGTGATATTGATTAGTCAGGATGGGCGTAACGTTGAGAAGATTTGCCTTGGTGGGTTGCACATGACCTTTACAACGTTCTAGGCAGTGGAGGTCTCGGCAATTTGTTTCTGTTTCTATTGAAGCCACACAAAAAAATGAAGTGTATCAAGGAGTGAAAGTTGAGGTTTATTTTGTTCCAACTGAGAATGCTGCACTTTCCCCAATGTGCTCCAATTTACAGCCAATAATATTATTGCAATCAAATGATATTCTGAAATTATGATCACTTTCACAAAATGCTGGAGTAACTCAGCAGGTCAGGCAGCACCTAAGGAGAGAAGGAATGGGTGTCTTCTGAAATTACGAGACAAGCTATGATGAAATTTGTCATCATTACAATCTATGGGGCTTGATAAATATTTGATTTATTGGGCAATGGCTGGAAGGAGCGGGACACATGGGGAAGAAATCCCATGCCATAGGACATAGGAAAATAACTGCAGATGCTGGTACAAATCAAAGGTAACACAAAATGCTGGAGTAACTCAGCAGGTCAGGCAGCGTCTAGGAGAGAAGACCTAACCCTCAGTCTGAAGAAGGGTCTGGACCCGAAACGTCACCCATTCCTTCTCTCCCAGATGCTGCCTGACCCGCAGAGTTACTCCAGCATTTTGTGATGCCATAGGATATAGTGGCTTGGTGTTTAAATGACTAAACTAGTAACAGAGTTCTGGATCAGTGACACAGGATGCATTCTGAATCCCAACATCGCAGCTGGGAATCTAAATTCATGTAATTAAATCAATCTGGAATTAAAATGAAAGTGCAAGTCTCAGTATGTAAAACCATGAGACGAGCAGATTACTGTAAAGACCCATCTGCTTCCCTGATTTCTTCAAGGAAGGCAATCTCCTTTCGATACCTAATCTAGTTTATAGATTCCTCGGCCACCACGTGATTGATTATTCACTACCTTCACATTTTAGAGGCAAGTTGACATTCCAGAGCTCTTCCAATGGACAGTAGTTAACAATCAAGAATGTTGCTTTGTCATATGTACCAAAATGGAACAATGACATTCTTACAGCAGCAGTCCCAACCCTACCCCTAACCCAGCCCCAACCCTAACCCTAACCCAGCCCCAACCCTAACCCAGCCCCAACCCCAACCCAGCCCTAACCCCAACCCAACCCCAACCCTACCCCTAACCCAGCCCCAAACCTAACACAGCCCGAACCCTAACCCAGCCCCAGCCCCAACCCCAACCCTAACCCAGCCCCAACCCTAACCCATCCCCAACCCCAACCCCAACCCTAACCCAGCCCCAACCCTAACCCATCCCCAACCCCAACCCAGCCCCAGCCCCAACCCTAACCCATCCCCAACCCCAACCCAGCCCCAGCCCCAACCCTAACCCATCCCCAACCCTAACCCAGCCCCAGCCCCAACCCCAACCCTAACCCAGCCCCAACCCTAACCCATCCCCAACCCCAACCCAGCCCCAGCCCCAACCCTAACCCATCCCCAACCCTAACCCATCCCCAACCCCAACCCCAACCCTAACCCAACCCCAACCCCAACCCCAACCCCAACCCCAACCCCAACCCAACCCCAACCCTAACCCATCCCCAACCCCAACCCAAACCCAACCCTACCCCTAACCCAGCCCCAACCCCAAACCTAACCCAGCCCCAACCCTAACCCAGCCCCAACCCCAAACCTAACCCAGCCCCAACCCTAACCCAGCCCCAACCCCAACCCTAACCCAGCCCCAACCCTAACCCAGCCCCAGCCCCAACACCAACCCAGCCCCAACCCTAACCCAGCCCTAACCCCAACCCATCCCCAACCCTAACCCAGCCCCAACCCCAACCCTAACCCAGCCCCAACCCTAACCCAGCCCCAGCCCCAACACCAACCCAGCCCCAACCCTAACCCAGCCCTAACCCCAACCCATCCCCAACCCTAACCCAGCCCCAAACTTAACCCATCCCCAACCCTAACCCAGCCCCAGCCCCAACCCTAACTCAGTCCCAACCCTACCCCTAACCCAGCCCCAACCCTAACCCAGCCCCAACCCTAACCCAGCCCCAACCCTAACCCAGCCCTAACCCTACCCCTAACCCAGCCCCAACCCTAACCCATCCCCAACCCTAACCCAGCCCCAAACTTAACCCAGCCCCAGCCCCAACCCCAACCCAGCCCCAACCCTACCCCTAACCCAACCCCAACCCTAACCCAGCCCCAACCCTAACCCAGCCCCAACCCTAACCCAGCCCCAACCCTAACCCAGCCCCAACCCCAACCCAGCCCCAACCCTAACCCAGCCCCAACCCCAACCCTAACCCAGCCCCAACCCCAACCCAGCCCCAACCCTAACCCAGCCCCAACCCCAACCCAGCCCCAACCCTACCCCTAACCCAACCCCAACCCTAACCCAGCCCCAACCCTAACCCAGCCCCAACCCCAACCCAGCCCCAACCCTACCCCTAACCCAACCCCAACCCTAACCCAGCCCCAACACCAACCCAGCCCCAACCCTAACCCAGCCCCAACCCTAACCCAGCCCCAACCCCAACCCAGCCCCATCCCTACCCCTAACCCAACCCCAACCCCAACCCTAACCCAGCCCCAACACCAACCCAGCCCCAACCCTAACCCAGCCCCAAACCTACCCCTAACCCACCCCCAACCCTAACCCTACACCTAACCCAGCCCCATCCCCAACCCTATCCCAGCCCCAACCCTATCCCTAACCCAGCCCTGACCCTGACCCCGACCCCAACCCCATCACTGACCTCTGTGCTGGGGACTCAACCACGAAGTGCTTAATGTAAGTTTAACTTTTGAGACTTGTTTGCTTGCTTACACGTCCGAGACTTGTTTCTTTGCCCACAGAACATGTGGAAAGAGAAACAGTCAACTTAGGTTTGCGACCCCTTGTCAGTTGTTTCACAGATTGGAAGGAAGTACATAGTAGTGTTTTACAGGAATTATTGCTTTTCTGGAAACATAGTAATGCTTCATTCTTTAGTTTATATGAGGCATTGTCAGAATTGGCAAATGCTACTAAACGTGGCCGGGTGCTCAGTGGATATATCATGGAAGAGGTCATGGGCTGATGTACAGCTGGCACAGAGTAGAGTGAAGTAGCACTCTTCATTAAGAAGAACAAGAAAATGCAGTGAATCTAATTTGTAAAATTCTAAAGTTGGTATAGAAAAACTTAAGCAATACCATTGTCTATTGTTGTAGAGGCATTGTGTACAGAACCAAAAATATTATGATTAGACATGATAAAATAGTGGCTCAACTACAACTTGTGCTCAATTTTAGGAAATGTACTTTAGGAAGATGGTGGAGCCTTAGCTCGGTGCAGAAAAATGTACCTGGATGGCTACAAGGTCAAGAGAGTTCAATTACACGGGAAGTCTTAAAAAGCTAGATCTCAGAAGATTGAGGGAAAATATGATAGAAATATTCAAGGGGAGGTAAAAAAACTGTTCCCATCGGGGAAGGTTCAGAACCCGGGCACACGTATATAAGGTGATTGGCAAAGAAGTCAAATAAGATGTGAGTGTTTTCCTTTACATGATAGGTTATTAATCTGTGAAATGTACTGCTAAAGAGCAGTGGAAGCAGATTGAACCACGGTTTATAACAAGGATTGGGTTAGTACTTAAAAAAGAATAACATGCCTACAGGGAAAGTGTCGGGAACTAGCTAACTGACCACCAGCACAATGAGGAAGGGTCTCGACCCAAAACGTCACCCATTCCCTCTCTCCTAGATGCTGCCTGACCTGCTGAGTTACTCCAGCATTTTGTGATGCCTTTGATTTGTACCAGCATCTGCAGTTATTTTCCTGCACTACCAGCATTTCTGTTTGTGCAGGAGAAATTTTATGGTTTTACGTAGCACCTTGCAAATGGTGCATGTCACTGGACAATGAAAGGGCCTTATAGTAAATGTGGCAGTAAGTTGGTATCGCTATGTGAGAATGACCAAATAATCTGTTTTACTGAAGTTGACTGACGGATAAATATTCATGGCCTGCAAACTAGATATCCCGCACCTTCAAATAATGCCGTGAAATTTCCTGAGATCATCAGAAAGGGCTTTGGTTTAGTGTCTTATTCAACACACACCCCTCTAACAATGTACTGGATTGGAGTGACAGTCCAGATTTTTGTTCTCTCTCCTCCCAAGTGGGTCAAAGCTGTAACCCACTGACTCAGGGCACGACTGACCCACAGATGATTATATGAGCAGCGTTATTGTTCTTTGGGTTGATGGTATAATTGCCTGAAAAATATTTTGTTAGGAACTACTTTTATAGCAAAAATCCTAAACTTCATTTGAACATTTAATTGGAGTTTAGTGTTCATGTCTAAGAGTCGAGATCAACCAATAGTCCCATTGCTGAGATAATGATGGGAAGTAGTCACAAGGTAATGCAATTAGATCTGATTGAGACGTACCTGGTAGTTTAAGGGGCTGCCAGAATTAAATATGATCCTTGCACATTAAAAAAAAACAAAGAGTAAATGGCATCATGCTAATGATTTTTTTAAATCATGATCCCTACGTTGGCTGATCCATTAAGGTGTGGTAGAGGACAAACTCAGGATATTTCTCTTTAAGGAAAGAAGAAACCCTATCAGACAGTTCAATCAAAATGGTCTGTACACTTTATTCATGGGGAACGAGTACCAATATTGAGCACTCCCTTGTTCATTGAATTGTTGTGAAGGACTTAATGAAATGAGGAATATCATTTAAAAAATGGGTGTAGGAGTCTTCAAAAATGCAATGAAATTATTAAATGTGTGGTTACGCTTAACGGAAGACTGGTGGAAATATATTTACAATATTATTATATTCCAGAAATCATTATTTTATTGGTTATTGTAAGTCTATAATTGGTAAGGCCATACACCAATAATGATGTATACACACTCATTCAGTAGATTAATAGGATAGCCATTGGAAGCCATACTCCCATTCCTAATTAGGAACACTTTGGGTACATTCTGCTGATGCAGAGACCGTGTTTTATACAAATGCCATAAACATTTAGACAAGTCGGTGATGCCACATTGATCTCTTTGTCCAGCTCCTACACACAGGCAGTCAGGATTCAAAACCACAATAGATTTTTTTTTCTGTCCTTTTAATAGTTACCTTTTCTAAGGACCACTAAGCAATTTCTCTGAGCCATGTTACACACCACTGATATTACTGTGTTTGTCCTTTGTGTTTTTGGACTAATTAGATATGAGGAACAATATATTGCATCACATGTCATTAAAAAATCAGGTTTCAAATAAAACAAGGCATGGGAGGTCTACACTCTACACAGCTTAGCTAATGAAAAGTGACAATGATTTCTTAACTTAATTAACAATGAGGAATTCACAAGTCAACAAACGTTAGAGGCAGTTTGAAATTACTTTCAGAGCCCAACTGGAATAATAATAGCTAGGTGGAAGACTTAAAACCTCTAGAATTTGAACCTCTAGATTTTGAACCTCTGGATTTTGAACCTCCAGGTGAGAGGCTTAAAACCTTTGGATTTTTTCCAAGATTTTTATTTTCTTTCCTTCAGAATTTAGAGAGGAATTTATCCATAGTGGCCCAGAAATTAGATTGCTCCTTGTGACTGAAAATGGGTTTAGCCAGGAATGTGTACCATTGCCACTATTTCTTGCTTGTCACTCTGGGAATTTGATTAGGCATTTCCAATTGTATTATGTAGCAGAAACTTAATAATATCTATCCACTCAAAATGATTTTTCAGAACATTTCCAATTTAAAATAGATGATGTTGATTGGAAGAGTCTCTGTTATTCGACAGTCACCAGTCAAGGCATCTCAATCTCATGGCATCATGGTCTTATCACTTTACTGATAGCATGGCTTTTTTGGAATACATTATCCTCATCCCAGGTAATAAATAATACTGTTTGATCAGCCTGGGTTTATCTTCACATAGATACTAATATCTGAATGGCTCCACTTGTGTTTCCACCAAGTGCTGCCACCTGACCCTGTAGAATGGGGTTACCTGCAGATAATTGCATTGAAGTAAGAGTACGGGGCTAATAAATCTCTGAACAGGTGCCTTTTATGTTTTTATATATTGGCCTCATTTTCCTTTGTTTAATAAAATAAACATTAGTTGCAGGAATACAGACCCAACAGTTACTCTTTCTAAGATAGACACAAAACCTGGAGTAACTCAGCGGGACAGGCAGCATCTCTGGAGAGAAGGAATGGGTGACATTTCGGGTTGAGACCCTTCTTCAGACATCTTTCATATTGACATACCTTCACTGTATTATAAGGTGATGTAAAAGTATGTATAGTGCGTATAATCATGCAAGGTGTTAACAAGTAGGCAATATTGTGATTTTGTCGGCTTCTCACCTAGATTTGAAACAAGTTTTTTAGGTGAGCATTTTGCACGATTCAATCAAGCTAAGTAACATAACCATGGGTTGCTTCATCACATGCAAGTAATCATTATGGATACAGTGTTTTTCAACTCTGATCTTTGTATCTTTTCATCCCTCCATTCTTTGAAGAAGTTGAAGTTCTTACTGGGGTGTAATTCCATTGCCACAGTTTAGTCTCCATTTCCTTCAATAATAACTTTATCATATGAAGATTCAGTGTTTCAAACAAATTAGTACTTCCAAGAAAAACAATAGAAATAAGATGAGGTGTCCTGACTCCTTCATACCTACGCCAACTTTAACCCAGCTGCACTGACTTACATTGTACCCTTCTGTTTTCACCCAATCTTATCTCTTTATGGTTTTTCAGCAGTACAGTTTTCTCAGATATCTGCATTTCTCCATTTCTGCCTCCTTGTCCATCCTCAGTATTACATTCTAAGCAGCTGTGCCTGTTTCTGTTGAGGCACTAAGGTTTATTTCTATCACTAAGCCTCTCCACTGAATCTATCTGTTCTCCTATAAGATGTTCAAAATCTATCACTTTAACTATTTATCCTACTGTCTTCTTTTGTAACCCAATATTGTTCGGCAGCAGTTGTTTTATTCGGTTTAATATCCTTTCATCACCTAAATCATCAAGATAGACACAAAAATCTGGAGTAACTCAGCGGGACAGGCAAGAAGGGTCTCGACCTGAAACATCAAGGGGAGAAGGCAGGCACGGGTTACTGATTGTGGATGATCAGCCATGATCACAATGAATGGCGGTGCTGGCTCGAAGGGCCGAATGGCCTCCTCCTGCACCTATTTTCTATGTTTCTATGTTTCTAAGTCACCCATTCCTTCTCTCCAGAGATGCTGCCTGTCCCGCTGAGTTACTCCAGCTTTTTGTGTCTATCTTCGGTTTAAACCAGCGTCTGTAGTCACTTCCTACTGAACTCATCCAGATATCTGAGATATCTGATTTTAATATTTAATAGGTGCTGATTCACGAGATCTTATAAAACGATATTAATCTAAATAAGAATGAACTAATTCCATTAATTTGACTGCGTTTTGCATTAGCATTCCAGAGGGACTACAGTATACAGTGAGCCACGACTGAAACAGTGAAGTTTGCATTTTTATTATGAAGGTAAGATGTTTCAGTCAATGCCAAACGTGCCAGTTATTTATTCTGCTTTGATATATGAACATCTTTAAAATATATGCTGAATATCAGGACTGGTCTAGAATATTACTCAGCATGACTGCCCTATCACTTCACACAGATTAGCATTGCCAGTGAGTGAGTAATGTTTGATTCCAGCTGTTCTTTATGGTTTACTACAAAATGAAATGTGTCGTGGAAAACAAGTGAGCAGAATTTACCTGCTTATTTGGCTGGGGCTGAAATGATGCATTCGTTGTAGGAATAGAAAATTTACCTCAATGTTCGTACATTATCTGAAAATAAGTCTACTGAAAGAGGCCGGATGTGGAACTGAAAGGCAGTGGAGCTGAGAAGCACACAAGTGCTCTGTTATATCCCATGCATGGATAGCTGTATGTTTAGTCATTTACTGTCTCTGCACATATAACGGCTCTTCCCATAAGAGCATGTTGCCAGCTATTACCTTGTGGAATTCCTCTCCGATTCTGCTTTGGTAAAATACGATTCCTCAAAGAAAACTAATCCCTTCAAACACCCCACCCATTATCATTTGCAGTGGGAGGAGAGAGGTCGACCAGTCCACATCACTATTTCTGCAACCCTGATAGAAGTACATTTATGGTTTCTGCGTAAAGAAAGGTATGGGCATTTGATATCACTGCGAGGCCCCACATGGATCCTCACTGTCCACGTTTGTGGAGGAAGAAGTGTTACTTATCGAGAAAGACGGAGGATATCGTTACACGTGAAATCATTCACCAGTGTGTGACAGGATATTTCAACAGAAGCTAACAAAAGGCCAGAAATAACTATTTACACCAACATAAAAAGTCTATTTTCACACAGATTTGATGGGAGATGGGGGCATTATTGTCTTTCACTGTTCTCAACGCGAGGGGCTGGTGTAGTCGTGTCTCTCAGTCGTTGTCATGATCAGGCACAGAATAATCTTCGGGTAAAGCAACATTTTTCTTTCCTGCTTTTCCAAGAAAGTCACATAAACATTATATCCACATGCTCATGTGCTTAAGTCAATTATTTTGAAGTATCCATACATGAGCCACATTGCACACTATAATTCCATGATTCACAACGAGATGAGTTTAATCTGCCTTTAGTGATCTTGGTTGATTAAAGACAGTTGAACAGAAAAAGGTGTCCTCTTCAATTAGAGCCACAGGTTCGTTGATCATTTAAACAGGCAAATAGTGCCTTGATTTAACATCTAGCTCATAAAGGTATAATTTCCTGCAAAGCAGCAGTCTCCCAGCACATGAATATCATCATGGAATATGTTCTGATGTAATTAAATCCCACAACTTTCTGCCTCAGAAATATGACTGCTAATCACTGAACAAGGGTTGTATCATTAACCCACTGACAGTCATGGAAACGTTTACATCACTGTAGGTCAAAAATTCCTTGTTCATGAAAAAATCTAAATTTTAAATTATCCTGCTTGTGACAAGAACTTTTCCGGATAACACTTTGTGAAGGAACGCCAATTTGCAAATGTTCCCAAAAAGGGAGGGCCGGTGGGAATGAAGGAAAGACTTCCAATTGCAAAGTAAAGAAAGAAAATTGAAGGTTAAAGGTATAGAAGGAAAAAAGGAAAAAACATTTACTTTTTGAATATAATTACAAGGAACATAAACGATGTGCCTTTTAATGAGCAGTATGAGAACATAAATGGACTCTCCAAGGAACAGTGAGCTGAAAGAGTTCAGAAGAGAGGATTATTCTTTGCAAAGTAACTTTCCCCAGTGTGTGGCACTTTTTATAGATTTACTTTCACTGATTTGACAAAGCTTGGAAAAAAAGGGATCCTTCTGACTCATTCTTCTCCTGGTTGGCTGCTCAAGAACAAATGCCTCCTCATTGCTAAAGCTGTCAGCTGCCCACTTCAGCTTCCTTGTTAATTTTATAAAAGTTTCTTCACACCAGGAATTCCAACTGGTGAATAAAAAAAGTGTGTGTGTGTGGCTGTGTGTTTGTGTGTGTTTATGTGTGTGTGTGTGTGGGTGTGTGAGTATATCTGTGTGTATATGTGTGTGTGTGTGGGGCTGTGTGTGCGTGTGTGTGCGTGCGTGTGTGTGTGTGTGGCTGTGTGTGTGTGTGTGTGCGTGGCTGTGTTTGTATGTGTGTGTGGCTGTGTGTGTTTGTGTGTGTGTATGTGAGTGTGTGTGTGTGTGTGTGTGTATGTGTGTGTGTGTGGCTGTGTGTGTTTGTGTGTGTGTGTATGTGAGTGTGTGTGTGTATGTGAGTTGTGTGTGTGTGTGTGTGTTTGGGGGGTTGTGTGTGTTTGTGTGTGTGTGTGTGTGTGTGTGTGTGTGTGTGTGTGTGTGTGTGTGTGTGTGTGTGTGGGGGGGGGGGGGCATGTAGAAGGACAGAGCAGTGGAGGTGTGGAAGGCTCAGCAAACATTACTTGTGTTACCTATTCCTTCTCTCCAGAGATACTGCCTATCTGTCCCGTTGAGTTACTCCAGTTTTTTGTGTCCATCTTCGGTTTAAACCAGCATCTTGTAGTTCCTTCCTACACATTATTTGTGTTGCTATGAACTCACATTAAACAAATGTTAAGACATGGCTCCATTTCCAAGAGGACTTTCAGAATTGATTGAAAGCGAAATTGCAAACTAAATCTCACCTCACTCTCTTTCTCATTACATGAAAGGCTAGTTAATTTATGTTTTTCTGGGTTCAGCCCAGATTTCGAGCACCACAACTCAGTTTTGTGAAGTTGTGTGATGAATCTGCAGCCACACAGTAGTTGAGGCTCAATGCGTTGGTGAATGCAGGTTGGCAGCAACACAGTTCAGCACCAGTCTGTCTGACGGCAGGGTTATGCTTCACACTGCCAGTGATGAAACCAATCTCCCCTGACTTCAATGGAGGAATAATGAAGAACAAGTTTGATGATATAGGTGTCAAATGGGGTTGTATATTAAATATAGAGGGACCTGGCGTGGGGGCGGCCGGGAACAAAGGGGCCATTGGAGACAGATGGGACACTCTGTAACTTTGTCGAGCCCTTTATGTGGCCACCCTTCACATACTTGTGTGAAACAAAGAATCTCACCGTGACATGCCACATGTGATAATAAAGTATCACTCACTCATTCATTCAGCAGCTAATTCCATGCTTGCCGATTATATTGGCAAGGAGAGGCAGAGGAGAGGGCCAAAACGTAATGGCAGGAAGGGAAGACATTGTTGCAGATGCTACAGCTTTAACCAGAGGCAAGTGGAACTAGTGTAGCTGGGACATGTTGGCCGGTGTGGGCAGGTTGGGTCAAAGGGCTTGTTTCCACACTGTCTCACTCTATGACTAGTGTAGCTGGGACATGTTGGCCGGTGTGGGCAGGTTAGGCCAAAGGACCTGTTTCCACACTGTATCACTCTATGACTAGTGTAGCTGGGACATGTTGGCCGGTGTGGGCAGGTTAGGCCAAAGGACCTGTTTCCACACTGTATCACTCTATGACTAGTGTAGCTGGGACATGTTGACCGGTGTGGGCCAGTTGGGCCAAAGGGCTTGTTTCCACACTGTATCACTCTATGACTAGTGTAGCTGGGACATGTTGGCCGGTGTGGGCAAGTTGTTTCCACACTGTGTCACTCTATGACTCCATGAGTGAAACCATGAGAAGACAAACCTACTTTGCTGGCTAATAGAGGAATGATGTTGGAAATGCTATTGATGTACAGAGTACAGAATTTATGATATTAAATACAACTATATCAAGATTAAAAATTGCATTGAATGGTTCAAATGTGGAATTGCTGGAAAGATATGAATCGTTTGCAGAATTCAAGAACTTTCTGGAGGAAAAGGAGATGGGTTGGCAACATTAAAGGATAATGTCATAGAGTGGCAGTTCAGGTGTATTCTGTGGATAGGCAACCATTTATCATGTGTAGGAAAGAACTGCAGATGCCAAAGATAAACACAAAATGCTGGAGTAACTCAACAGGACAGGCAGCATCTCTGGAGAGAAGGAATGGGTGACGTAGAATAGAATCTAAGAATAGTCCTTATTCTTATGAAGAAAAGATGCATGAACTCCCTCCGATCATTGTGGAGAGGTTCAGTAATTAAAGGATATGGTTGCTTGTGAGCAAAATAAACTGATGACTATCTGTGCTCTCCAGCATAATCCTGGGGCAATCAATATATCCTTCAGGTCGGTGTAGGCTCTAAAACGAACCACGTATTGTTTCACGGTTTGTGGCTGCACAGTATGTTAATAGGTTTAGTCAACTGCACAGCACTAGATGGCAGAAAATGTTGAAAATATACTGGCATTCTTTGTGAAATATGTGTACGAATCTTCAGTCGTTGAAGTCCCTGTTTTATCTCATGCATAACTAGTGACACGAGATAAGGGCCAAGGGGAAGGTCAAACTGATGGATGAAGGAGAGAACAAACTCTAAAAGGATACATAGTTGTGGTGAATTAGTTGATTGAGGGTAGCAGTGACACGCACGATTGGACGATGCCCCTATGTCATGTAAGAGGGGGAAATTAGCAGGTCCTCTCATCACAAAATCACTGTGATTTCTGCTGGAGAATGAACGTCTGTTTGTCAAATGACAATAGGATCTGAGTTGTCGATGGTTGAATAACCAGTCCATGCTCATTGTCTTTGGCAACTTCCACTCAAAGAACCATTCACCAAAATGATTCAACACCTTGATGAGTGATGAAGTGGATGAGAATTGGTACAAAGAAAAAAAATACAAGACTAGATTTTCCTGTTTTGGAAATGACCCACCTCCCGTTCATTGGACATTATTGCCTTTGGTAATTGCAAGATTATTTATTGTAGTTTCCTGACATATATTCAGGAAACGTTATGTACAGCTGGAGCTTTTCCAGTTTAGTGAACCATCACCACTATAATTAAAAAATTGAGAAGAATCAGAGTTAGCAATTGCAAACCCAGATTACCTTTCTTTATCTCCCCAGTTAAACAGCTAAGAATAGTTGCTTTTCCTTCTAATAATAGAGACTATTTCAAGCAAGGTTCTTATCCTTCTCTTAACGCAACCAATCTCCAGATCACATCAAGTAGATTTTCTCCCCCCCCCCCCAAAAAAAGATGCCCAAGGTTCCCTAGTATAAAACAGGTGAGTTAGCTGCTTCTGGATATTTTCATTCACCTTTGAGGATTAGATGTATAATTTGGTTGAGGGCATGTGGGGAGTTATAGGTTCTGCGGCATTTCATCACGGTCAGCATCTTAAGTTGGAATCAAAATGTACCATTCAGGATGAATCCATTTCTCTCCATCTCCATCGTCAGTATCATGGTGTCACCACCTCAGAGCCAATGCCCTCAGAAATCAAACTAAACCTTCCTTTTTCACCAGCTGATCAAGTGCAGATATCTGGTTTGTATTTGACACTAATTTGATTTGTTTTGTATTAGGTGCGAACTCTGTTACTTATTCCTCATGGAGAAAATGTTTGCGTGTTGCACAAAATTAAAATAAGTATATTTTCAAGTATACATGTTTAACGTCCACACGAGCACTGTATAATCACTGTCTTAGTGGTTATTGCTTCTCTGAAATGGTACAGCTTTAAGTTAATGTAAATGAACAGGAGGCTTGGCTTAAAATACTGTGATTTGCAAAAGGACAAAACCAATGATCCTTAAAACATGCACATCTGTTTAATCTCCTTTTTATTTTCTGCATCATGAAGTTTTATTTCCAATTATTCCTCCATCTCCGCCTCCACTCAGGGCTCTGGGTTATTACAGAATAAAACAGTTTCTACTCTGCAGAATTCCACTGCACCTGCCAACAGCAAGGTGATAAATTATCCTCTCTACAACTGACACTTTTTTTTAAATGAAAGCATATAAATTGCAGTTTTATTTAAAAAAACAGTATCCTCACAAATATTTTTTCAGAGTGGTATTAATAGGTTACTGACAAAAGCAGTACTTTAGGGGTAAAGGTTAGTGCAAACGAGTAGAAAGAGTTCTTTGCTAGATGCAAGCAAGATCGGGCATTCTGCACGAGTCAGTAATGTTCTTGTAATGCTAACCATTTTAATTCGGGGGTCCATGAAACTCAGGGACAAAAAGTTTGTGGTGCTGTGATTTTCGTGTCATAACTATTTATTCATATATGCCCACTGGTTGAAATCATTGAACACTAAGTTTCTGCAATGGGTGAAAAGAGGTAAATAACGAAAGTGGTTATCAGTAAATGTTCCATTGATGGTAGCATGACTAGTTTAAAATGGTATCGCAGACAAATGAGTTCTACAGACAAGAGGTCAGTGGATCTAAATAAGGAGATTAATACCTGCCACAGTTGTGCTGGAATAGGGGTTGCAATAATTACTGTCCACACCTCAATCAATGAGAAAAAAAATGAAATGCTCTTTGTGCAATTACAATCTTGATAAATTAACTTTATTTTATACAATTTAAATTATTTGCAGATTTCTGTTCTTTTTTTTTTTCCCCTAAAACCTCAGTGACCATTCTGCTCACATTTCCAACGACCAAAGTGAACTTGTCCAACCTTTTATCACAGAGTTTTTAAGCATGGGCCTTGGTT
>NC_135971.1:26600018-26650685 GCF_053455715.1 Rhinoraja longicauda
CCGACGTCTCCATCGAGGACGGCTGATCGCCTACCGGGAACTTCCACGCTGACATCAGGCCAGGGAACCGACTCATGCAACCGAAATGCTGCCACCTAGTGAGGAAACTAGGGAAGACCGCTGTGCGCTGTGAGGCTGAAACAACGTGGTTTTAAGACCTCCGCACCCCAGCATACTGCTAGCTAACGCGCCAGTCTGTGGAAAATATGCTTGATGAACCTAAATCCAGATTGACGTACCTCAGAGTTCTGAGCATGACGTGTGCTCTGTTTCACAGACACATGGCTCACATGGCATATACCTAACTATGCCATTCTGCTCGAGGGTTACTCACTTCGCCGGATGGACCGAATGACGATTTCGTTTAAGGTTCATGGTGTTGAGGTTTGCGTTCTAATCAATATTTTAGGTGCTCAGACCTCGCAGACCTGGCGAACAGATGCTTCCCGGACCTGGAATATCTGACTGCGAAGTGCCAACCATACTACCTGCCGATGAAATTCATCCCAACTATCTTGACATAGCAGGCTACACCCCTCCCCATGTCTATGTCAAGATTGGTCTGACTGAACTGTGATCCTCTATCAATATCCACCAGGTAAATCACCCCCGAGCATTGGAATTTGTAGCCGGAGTCTTCAAACAAAGCAACCTCAATGAGGTGGCCAAGGTACCTCAGCATGTCTCTTATCATAGTGTCATAGTCATAGAGTGATGCCGTGCGGAAACAGGCCCTTCGGCCCAACTCGCCCACACCGGCCAACATTGTCTCAGCTGCATTAGACCCACCTGCCTGTGCTTGGTTCATGTCCCTCCTAAACATTGCTATCCATGTACCTGTCTAACTGTTTCTTAAACGATGGGGTAGTCCCACCCTCAACTGCACCCTCTTGTCCAATACACCCACCACCCTTTGTGTGAGAAGGTTACCCCTTGGATTCCTGTTAAATCGTTTCCCCCTCACCTTGAACCTATATCCACTGGTCCTCGATTCACCTGCTCTGGGCAAAAGACTCCGTGCATCTACCCGATCTGTTCCTCGAATGATTTTGTGTACCTTTATACGATCGACCCTCATCGTCCTGCGCTCCCTTGACTATAGCCCCAGCCTCTCCCCTTGAGCTCACACTCTCTAGTCCAGGAAACGTCCTCGTAAATTTTTTCCGAACCCTTTTAAACTTGATCTTTCCTATAACATGGTTCCCAGAACTGAACACAATATTCCACGTGCGGTCTCACTATCTTATACAACGTCTGAAGCAACTGCAACATGACCTCCAAATTTCTATAATCAATAATCTGAATGATGAAGGCCAAATTGCCAAAAGCCTTTTTAACCACATTATCTACCTGCGACTCGACCTTCAAGGAACCATGCACCTGTATTCCTAGATCCCTCTGCTCTACAACACTACCCAGAGACCTTTACTGTGAAAGTCCTGCCCTTGCTCGACGTCCCAAAATGAAACACCTCACACTTCATCAAGTGTTATTAAATTCCATCAAGCAATCTTCCGCCCACCTGGCCAATCGATCGAGATCCTGCTGCAATCTTTTACAACCATCGTCACTATCTGCAACACCACTAACTTTTGTATCTTCAGCAAACTTGCTAATCTTGCCCTGTATATTCTCATCCAAATTATTGATGTAGATGACAAACAATAACGGGCCCAGCACCGAACCCTGAGGCACACCACTAGTCACAGGCCTCCAGTCCGCGAAGCAACCTTCCGCCATCAACCTCGGCTTCCTTACAATTGCTATCCATTCAGCTATCTCTCCTTAGTTCCCATGCGATCTAACCTTCCAGAGCAGCCTACCATGCGGAACCCTGTTGAATGCCTTACTGAAATCCATGTATACCGCATCTACAGCTCTGCCCTCATCCCTTTTGGTCACATCTTCAAAAAAAATCAATCAGGTTTATGAGCCACGATCTCCCGCGTACAAAACCATGTCGACTATCCCTAATCAGCCCTTGCCCATCCAAATGCATGTTTCACCTATGTTACTGATGTTAAGCTCACCTGCCGATAGCTCCCAACATTTTCCCTTCAGCCCTTCTTGTAAACACCCACAACATTTGCCACCCTCCAGTCTTCCGGCACCTGTGTTTAAGAACGGCCCGTAAATTCCAACCAGGGCTCCCGCAATTTCCTCTATAATTTCCCGCAATGTCCTCAGTTATATCTGATCACGCCCACCTCGAGCGAGAACGCCCTCGACCACCGCTCCGCATCCATAAATAAGCGCCTACCCTTGCATCCCTCGACCACATTCCGGGAAGTCTGATCACCTAGATGCGCTTCTACTCCCTGCCTGCAATCAAAACCTGAAGCAGGAAGAGCCGGTACAGAACTTTTCTAAATGCTGGGCAGTGGACACTGTCCCAGGTGACGGTCGAGGCCGCTGCATAAGTCAAACGACCCAGAGTGGTTAAAAGAAAGCTCGCTGTGATCTTGGCAGAGCCACCACGAATACCAAGAGACAATACCGAGGCAACCTTGATTCGAGCATCCACAGACTGTGACAAGGCCTGAATACTACAGCTGGACGCAAGACGAAGCAAGGCAACGCCGCGGGTGATAGTGCAGCCATCCCTGACGATATTAATGCATTTTAGGCTCGCATTGAACGGGACGATGTCATCCCGACCATCAACGCGTGTCCACCCTATCCCAAGGTCACTTGCAAACGTGAGAGCGGCCTTCCTGAAGGTAAACCCACGGAGAGCAACGGTTCCATATGGAATCCATGACCGCATCCTGAGGAACTGCGTGGACTAACTAGTGGGACTCTTCGTGGATATCGTTAATCTCGCCCTACTCCACTTTGAGGTACCCGCCTGCTTCAAGAAGAGCAGTTTCATGCCGTTGCCAAAGAAAAGCAAGATCTCATAATATTATTATATCCGATCATGCCCCTTTAACATTTAGGGTAAAACTCCAAGGAGTAACGGGGAAACAGACCAATTGGACATTTAATCCTCAAATTTTAAATGAAACAGCATGTTATAACTATCTTAAATCGCAAATTGAAACCTTTTTTTACGCAAATGACCTTCCTGAAACACCTGCGTCCCTGCTTTGGGAAACATTTAAAGCGTTTGTGAGAGGATGTATTATTGCCTTTCAAGCGTCTCAAAACAAGAAGAAGCGGATTGTACAACATGAGCTAGAAAGACAGATAAAACAGTTAGACATAACAAATGCGATCGCTCCCTCTATTGAAATACATAATAACATCGCTGCTCTCAAATATAAGTTAAATTATATACTCTCAGCTCACATTTTAAGGCTTTTTCAATATACTAAATAAATACATTTTGAATTTGGAGATAAACCACAGAAATTGCTAGCACGTCAACTCCGTAAATTAGAAGATGATTCTACAATTCATAAAATTAGATCAGATAACGGAGATTTGCTTAAACTACCCAAGGACATTAATCAGAGATTTTTGCAATTTTATCAGACATTATATTCATCAAAAATAACAGATAGCTCTGCGCAGATGCAAAACCTTTTGCAGGAATGTAACCTCCCTGGTTTGAATGAGAGTGACAGAAACTTATTGGGCGCAGAAATAACTATGAAAGACGTTGAAGAGACCATTAAATCCATGAAAAATTGGAAGACCCCTGGCCCTGACGGCTTAAATAATGAATTTTATAAACAAATTAGTGATTTGATCTCTTCATGTTTGCAAACTGTATATAGTTACGCCTTTAAACAACAGAGATTACCACAAACTCTGACTGAATCAACAATAATACTTATTCCTAAAAAAGATAAGGATTCTGAAGACCCTGGTTCGTACAGAGCGATAGCTCTTTTAAATACTGATCCGAAGATATTAGCGAAAATCTTAGCTCATAGATTAAGTCTAGTTATAGATAAATTGATACACCCCGACCAATCAGGCTTTATAGCTAAACGATATTCATTTTTCAATTTGAGACGCTTGTTCAATATAATATATTCAAATAGAATATTAAACGAAGATTTAGCAATCATTTCGCTAGATGCTGAAAAAGCATTTGATCAAGTATCTTTTCTCAGTGATGGAAATTTTTCAATTAGGTGAAAATTTTTGTTCATGGGTGAAACTTTTATATACATCCCCAACAGCTAGAATATTAACTAATCAAATGCTGTCATCTAAATTTCACTTATTTAGGGGTTGTAGACAAGGATGCCCACGATCTCCGCTTCTATTTGCCCTCGTTATAGAACCACTTGCTGAGAGTATTAGATCATATCCAGACATTCACGGTTATAACACTAAACATACAACCAATAACATTTATTTATATGCGGATGATGTATTAATATACATTACAAATCCTGAAATTAGCATTCCGAATTTATTAAATGTCATAACTCAATTTGGTTCATTTTCAGGTTATAGAATTAACTGGTACAAAAGTGAAATTATGCCAATAATGGAGCAAAATCCGGCCATACTTCAACAATTTCCTTTTAAAATTGCCTATGAAAAGTTTAAATATCTTGGAATTTACGTGACTAGGAAATAATCCTCTTTATTTAAATTAAAATTTCCTCCTTTACTTACTAAATTACACAGAAATATCCAATTTTGGAAAATACTCCCTATATCATTAGTTGTTCGTAGTAATGCTATAAAGATGATATTTCTTCCGCAGCTACTATACTTATTTCAAGCAATTCCGATCTATCTTCCAAAAAAGTTTTTTTTAAAAATCGATTCAATTATTACTAATTTTATTTGGGACTACAAGACTCATAGAATAAATAAAAGACATCTATGTAAGTCTAAAACTAATGGAGGAATTGCCTTAACTAACTTCTTATTTTATTATTGGGCGGTTAATATTAAAAATATAACCTGCTGGTTGGATGACACTGATCAACAACCGGATTGGTTAAAGATGGAGAAAGAGGATTGTTTACCATTTGATATTGGTGCGATCCTCTTAGCTCCAATAAATTTAAATAAAAAAGCATATGGAGGTAATCCGATTATACACAGTGTTATCCGTACCTGGAAACAATTAAAACTTACTTTAAAACTGAGTAAATTATCCTCTTTCCTCCCTATTGCGAATAACCCTTCTTTTAAACCGTCTGTCTTAGATAGAGGATTTGCTCAATGGAAAAGTTATGGAATTAAAATGGTGGGAGATCTTTATCATAAGGGAACATTTCTTTCTTTCCAGGATTTACAGCAGAAGTACGGATTACATGTTAATAATTATTTTAGATATTTACAACTTAGAGATTATGTAAAATTACACATGCAAGAATATAAATTTAGAGGTCCAGAAACTCTTGATGTATGCCTGAATCGACATTATAATTCAAATAAATTAATATCCCTTATTTATAATACTCTCCTAGATACTGACATTCCGTCATCAGAATCATATAGACGAGCATCGGAGGACGAATTGAACCAACTCGTAATGCAAGATATATGGGATGAAAGTTTACAACATATACACCAATGTTCATTAAATACTAGACATTCCTTAATACAATTTAAAATAATACATAGACTACATTATTCGAAGACGAAATTAAATAGGATTTTTCCTAGTATCTCTCCTATTTGTGATCAATGTCAATTTCAAGAAGCTAATTTAACTCATACTTTCGTAACTTGCATAAAAATGCAAAATATCTGGTTGGATATTTTTTAAATAGTTTCTAAAGTTATTGACAAGCAATTGGATGTGGATCCAAAATTAATAATATTAGGATTATCAGAACATATTACAAACTTTACAACAAGTCAGGTACATTTTCTTGATTACAGTTTAATAACTGCGAAAAAATTAATACTAACATTTTGGAAAAAAACAATAACCCCCACAACTAAAATGTGGATTACGGAAATGACAGAGACCTTACATTTGGGAAAAAATAAGATTTGCCTTAATTGACAAACCTAATTAAAAAAAAAAAAATATGGTCTCCATTTATTGAATTTTTAGAAAAGTAAATGGGTTTGACACAGGACTAAAATAAAAAATTTAAATTAAAAGTTGAAACTTGAGTTTAGGGTTGGATGTACAACTGTGGTTATTGTCTCCCGGATCTAGCCCCTTTAATTTTTATAGCTATAACTCTTTTATTTTATTTTATTCTTCTTTATTTTTATTTTCTCTCTTTAAAAATTGAAAATTGAAGCTATGTAAGAACTTTGTAACAAATTTGTCCTTTATTTCCATCTGTACATATGCTTTTCAAAAAAAAAGAAGGAGAAAAAAAAAAAAGAAAAGCAAGATCTCATGCTTCAACAACTACCGTCCGGTGGTCTTGACATCCACCATCATTAAGTGCTTTGAGTGACTGGTTGTGGAATGCATTAAACCAGCCTACCCGTGCAAGCTTGATAAACAACAAAATGTTTTAAATTAGTATCAGTCGTTTAAATAATCAGATTTAGCCAGATTACCTCTGCTGCTGCTATCGACGCCTAATGCATAATAACTACCAGAGAAGTCGATTACTATATGGATATTATATTGTTATGGTCTATCAAATAAGAAGAATTCTAAGAACACACATTTCATTATCGATTAGTATATTCCGCTTCCTGCAGCAAGTAATTTTCAAATACCCATGCATACATGTGTGCTTATCTAAAAGCCTATTAACGAGACTCTCCTATCTCCTTCCATTTCCATCCCTGGTAGAGCGTTCCACGCTGCCACAGCGAGAAGTGTACAAATTCCACCTAGGTAACATTCGAGGTCAGAATTGGACCTGGTTGTCTGATAATATTAGGCCAAGTCTGCAGTTGTTGTGCCTGTGCCCAACTTACCAAAGCCGATAGACAGACATACCGATGTTGGGAACATGTATGTAACTCTATGTAACCGTGCAATGCAGAGGGCACTATTGTGCTTTGCAATCTGGATATAGTCTCTCTTCAAAGTAAATGGTTGAGGCTAGAATTCCACGAGTATACACGTGTTAATCGTCGAGGTGCGTTCAAACATTCTATCGGTAGGGAGCGATCTTGGGATTAATTGACAGCAACTATTTCCAACTCCTAAAACTAGCAACATCATGATGGAAAGGAACCATCTGAAAAAAACAGACATTAAGCAGTTTTTAAAATGCAAGCCACGAATTTAGACATTTAGCTGAGATTGTTGGGATGATGGGATATCATTACCCATGCAATACAGGACATTGACAGTGGAATATACCCGTGCATTATGTTCATAAATAATAGGAGCATAATTAGGCCATCCGCTCCCATCAAGTCTTCGCCGCTATCCCATCGTGGCTGATCTATCTCTCACTCCAAACCCCATTTACCTGCCAAAATGGCGGCGTTGCCATAGCAGCTGCGGCTTACCTGCGGTCCATTTGTCATTGTGTTTTTGTTGTTTTTTGTCTTAATTGTAGTTGTGATGTCGTGTTTTTGTGTTTGTGTACTGTGTGTGTATGTGGGGGGGAGGGGGGGAACTGTAAAATTGTAAATATGTGTCCCTTCCGAACGGAGACCCGACCTTTGTTTTCTGGGCCGTGTCTCCGTTCCTGCTGCGGCCTACCATCGGCCCAACTTCTGGAGCTGGCGGCCTCCAAGGCTCTGGTTCGCTGAGCCCGCGGACCGGACTTACCATCAGCGGAGACGGCCGTCTTTGGAGGCTGCGGGAGCGGCTGCGACTCGCCTTCGGATCGGGCTGCGTGGATGCCGACATCGGGAGCTCCGGCAGCGGCAGCGTGTTTGCCCGCCCCGGATCGCGGGGCTTCGGCCGCGGACATTTCACCTTCCGGCGCGGCCTAAAATATGCCGCGGGATTTTTCTCTGCTGGGCGGGGGCTTCAATGTCGGGAGCCACGACCGCCCCGACGTGCAGCAACAGCGGCAGCGTGTTCGCCCGCTCTGGATCGGACTTATCATCGGCGGAGCCGGCCGTCTTCGGAGGCTGCGGGAGCGGCTGCGACTCGCCTTAGGCTCGGCCCGCTGCGGACCGTCCGGCGCGGCCTCCAACCACAACAACCTGGCCGCGGGAGAAGACGGCAGTAGAAGGGAAAGACATTGTGGCCTTCCATCACAGTGAGGAGAGGACAGGAGGAGACTCACTGTGATGGATGTTTCTTTGATGGATGTTTCTTTTTTTGTGTGTTTTTGGGGTTGTGTAATTTTAATGCCTATTTAATGCTTTTATTGTTGGACTGTGGGTGACTGAATTTCGTCCAATATTGGATGACAAATAAAGCTATCTTGAATCTTGAATCTCTTATCCCCATAACCCCTGAATCCCGTACTAATCAAGAATTGAACTATCCCTGCCTTAAAAATATCCATTGCCTTGGCTTCCACAGCATTCCATGGCAATGAATTCCACAGATTCACCACCCTCTGACGAAAGAAATTCCTCCTCATCTCCTGCCGAAAGGAACGCCCTTTCATTCTGAGTTCCACACCTGTCCCGCCGGTGGACACATCCTCTAC
This sequence comes from Rhinoraja longicauda, assembly GCF_053455715.1. Classification (NCBI taxonomy): domain Eukaryota; kingdom Metazoa; phylum Chordata; class Chondrichthyes; order Rajiformes; family Arhynchobatidae; genus Rhinoraja; species Rhinoraja longicauda. Next base: position 26,608,478 of record NC_135971.1, read on the forward strand.
ACACGTACTCAAAGACTGACTCCAGTTTGCAAAGACTAGATCCGTCCCCACCCATTCTTCCCCTAGCATCAATTCACACATACTCAGAGACTGGCTGGAGTTTGCAAAGACTGGCCCCCACCCCCACCCCTCTGCAATCACCAATTTGCACATCCTCACAGAATGACTGCAGTTTAACAATAGAAATTGCGGTGGTGGAGAGGGTGTTCAAAAAAAGGTAAGCCGGTAATCTCCAGGAACGGACAATGTTTCCCTCTCTACCCTCAAGCTCTGTGCCGATCAACTAGCACCGATCTACACAGACATTGTCAACCAGTCCCTGCAAGCCTGCACTGTCCCTGCCTGCGTCAAGTACTCCAATATTGTCGCTGTACCCAAAAAGTCAAGGATCACTGGTCTTAATGACTACAGACCTGTCACACATGAAGCCATTTGAAACAATTGTGCTGGCCCAGCTGAAAAACATCACAAACCCCCTGCTGGACCCCCTGCAGTTTACATACAGGGCTAATAGTTCGGTGGATGACGCAGTCAACCTAGGCCTGCACTTCATCCTCCAGCACCTAGACCGCAAAGAGACCGATGCCAGGATAATGTTTGTGGAATTTAGCTCTGGTTTTAACACCATTGTGCCAGAGCTACTACACTACAAACTCTCCCATCTGACTGTGAACCCCTCTGTCAGTGGATCATCAACTTCCTGATGGACAAGAAGCAGCATATGAGGCTGGGAAAACACATCTTGGACCCGCAGACCCTCTGCATAGGAGCACCGCAAGGCTGCGTACTCTCCCCTCTCCTTTACTCTCTCTACACCAACGACTGCACTTCTATTCTCCTCTGTCAAGCTCCTCAAGTTTGCGAATGATACTGCCCGGATTGGACTGATCCAGGATGGGGAGGAATCTGCCTACAGAGAGGAAGTGACGCTGCTGGCGTCCTTGTGCCATCGCAACAACCTGGAGCTCAATGTTCTCAAGACAGTGGAACTAATTGTAGACTTTCGAAGATTTCCCCCTTCCTTCCCCCCACTCAACATCAACAATACCATAGTCACATCTGTGGAGTTATTTAGGTTCCTTGGAACCATCATCTCCAGGGACTTTAAATGGGGGGGCACCATCGACTCCACAGTCAAAAAGGCCCAACAGAGGATGTACTTCCTGCAGAAACAGAGGAAACGCAATCTTCCACAGGCAATGATGTGATGGTCCAATTCTACACTGCTATCTTTGAGTCCGTTCTTACGTACCCCACCATGGTCTGGTTTGGCTCAGCCACCAAGCACGACATCCGGAGGCTGCAATGGATCGTTCGCACAACTGAGAAGGTTGTTAGTTGCAACCTTCTTCACATTGACGAGCTGTACACTGCAAGGGCCACGAAGCGATCGGGCAAGATCATCTCTGACCCCTTTCATCCTGGCCACAAACTCTTTGAATCGCTTCCCTCTGGAAGGCGTATCCAGACTGTCAAAGCAGCTACAGCCAGACATAAAAACAGCTTTTTTTCCCACAAGTGGTAGTTCTACTCAATAACCAAAGTCTGTAGTCTCTTTTTTCCTCTGGTTTATTTTCACCCACATGTGTTAGACCGTATTGGTACATCCTTATAGTTTTGATGTGTTTATGCTTTATTCTTAATTGTTAGCTGTATGTTTGTGTTGTCATTTGTGAGCGGAACACCAAGGCACATTCCTTGCATATGCATACATGGCCAATAAACCTATTCATTCATTCATTCATTCATTCATTCATTCATTCATTCATTCATTCATTCATTCATTCATTCATTCATTCATTCATTCATTCATAACCACTCTATCCACGCTATAACGACAATACTTTGTAATCACTCACTTTAAGAGACGGCAATGTCTGCACTGCGTGTAGCAATCTGAGGTACAAAGAAAGAGGAGCAGTATCCAGACTTCCTGGTACAAGCAGGCAGCGTAACTAACTGAAGTGTACGTGCAATTTCGCTGACGGCATTTAATAAACAAACGAGATGTTGGATTTTTTTGAAGCATTTCCTTAACAAGGTGCAGTGTCGCCCGCCGGATATTTCTCATCGTTTATGTTATTTTGTAGGTTTGTGCAAAATTGGAACGCTGGAGACAGTTTAACCCATCCTTTCACGGCAGTGAAAAAAGACCAATACGTTCCAATGTCATCTGCTATTATTCGTTGTGCCGACAATCTTGATGTCCTCTTAATAATCTTTCCGACAAATATATTTCAAGCATTGGTTTCTACCTCTGCTGTTGGGTAAACTGTTGCTGAATTTAGGATGCTATTTTAATGTTTCAATAAATTTGATTATATCTATACACAGAAGGAGAAATTGCCTGAGTAATTACATGTCAGACACAATCAACAGAGCAATTAGATATGCCCGGTCACAGACCCTTTGTTAGGTTCTCCTTCAGAGCCACACGTTTGTTTTATTGGCCTTTCTCGTCTACTGCCTCTGCATTTATTACAAATTCATTTGCATTAACCCTATAGCCCATAGTTATTGTTTGAAAGATACAGCATGGACACCGTCATTTCGGCCCACCGAGTCCATGCCGACCATCGATCATCCGTTCACACTAGTTCTATTTCATTCCACTTTCTCGTCACTCCCTGTGCATTAAGGAAATATTATAGAGGACAATTATCCAGCAAACCCACACGTCGCTGGGATGTGGCAGGAAACCGGAGGAACCCGATGCGGTCTCATGGAGAGCACGAATACTCCACATGGACAACACTATAAGATGGAATCAAAATCGGGTCGCTATGAGGCAGCGGCTTTACCAGCTGCGCCAATGGGTCGCCCAATTTCCCTTGTACATTACACGCGATTCAGACTTCGATTAATTAGATAGATTGTTCAAGTTTCCCCTTCGAAACGAAAAATGAGACGCACCTATATAGTTAATGCTTCCTCAAATATAATATCCTCCAGCCGCCAAGCAACGTTTTTGTAAACTATATCTGCTGCAAGCAAATACTTTCCATTATATGGTGAAAAATACTGGGCTCATAACGTCCCCGTGTCTGAAAAAGTGTCCCGTCCCGCCATGCCACCAATCCATTTTCATCGGAGATGCCGGTGTGACCGCTGCCTTACTCCGACCTGTTGCATTTTTTTTGTAAACCGGTACCTGCAGACCCTTGTGTACAATAGTTTATCAGTCCGATCTCAGATGGGTTTAAATCCCAGTCACTGTGAAATGTTGCCTTTTGGGAGGTCAATGTGAGGCGAAGCTATAAGATTGACACCAGGACCTAACAACACTAATGTGCAGAACGCTGTGAGGGTCCAGACACATAGCTCCCTGAAAGTGGCACCAAATGCAGAAAGATTGGTAAAGGGGGTGGATGGAATGCTTGCCTTCATTTGGCGGGCTTTGATTACAAAGGTCATGAAGTCATGATGCAATTCTCTCACACTCCGGTTAAGGCTCACTTGGAGTGTTGTGTGCCTGTCTTGTTGTAGTGGTGTGGCATCTTTGGAGTGGGTGCAGGTGTGTTTTACTGGAATGCTGCCTCGATTGGACTGTATTAGTTAAAGAAGAGCATGGGCAAACTTGGAACGCTTTCTCTCAATGACGAAGCACAAAGAGAGATGTGATATTAATTTATAGAATTATGAGAGGCATAGATGAGGTAGACTGTCAGAAAATTGTCCATGCAGGGATGAACTAGAAAACATATATTTAAGGTGAGAGTGTCAAAGTTTCAAGCAGGTAATGGCGAGTGCCTGGAACGGGCTGCCAGGGATGGTGGTGGAAGCAAAAGTGAGAGTGTGGTGCAATAGGCTTTTAGGTAGGCACATGGATATGCGTGGATTATTCAACATTACACTGCTGTAGGAAGCATAGAATGCGAATAGACTAATTAATATATGTTCGTACTAAATATTCTCCCTATTATCGGTAATATAATAACATAATATCTATTTTATAGGACAACCGACTTTGCTGGCAGTTATTACGCAATAACTTACTTAGCAGTAGCTAACGTGAGCAGGCTACCTTTGTTTGTTTAACTGACTGACACTAATCCCAATTAATTTGCCTTGATGATGTTTTCTCTGGAGAATATGCTGCTAACTTTAAAAGCAGCGACCTGTCAGACCACTGGCAGTAAGCGTCGATTGTCTCTGGGCATGGAACTGCCGGTACTCATCCAGGTCGAGAACATTTTCTACCCTATCCTTGTCATCATTGGTGTTCCTGGTAAGCTCTTTGTTGATCTGTACCCAAGTTTCTCTGTCGAGCCTTTACTGTCAAAAAAGGTATGTGTTCTTAATTATTGCTTGAATTACTGATCCAGTTAAAACCACCGAAAATTCAAACTACGCTATCTAATTTATTGCCAATAGATTCAGTATTGTTTAGACAGGCAGATGGACAGGCAGGGATCGGAGGATGGAGACCAAATGTAAACGTGAGCTTTCTTTAAATTGGCGTTATGTTTGGTATAGACTGAAGAACCTGCTTCCGTTCTATACCCAATATACTTTAATGATACCCTTGGTAAGATGACTCGTTGACCACCGAGTCCACACCGACCATCGATCACCCATTGAAAACAAGTCTGTGTTTTCTCTTTCAATCCCTGCACACGGCGGGCAATTTTTCAGAGGCCAATGAACCTACAAACTCGCACGTCTTTCGGATGTGGGAGGAATCCGGAGCACCCGGAGGATACCAACGTGGCAAAGGCAGAGCGTTCAAGATTCACCCATACAGGATTGGGTTGTGCTGGTGTTCTATGTTCGATTGTGTCTGTCCTTGCGGCGCACCTTGCTCTGTGATCGGGAAAAGCTTTCATATTATCGATAGGGAGGGCAATTAATCTGTCAATTGTCAATAATGGGCGCGAGCCTTAGGTTGGAAAAACGGGAATATCTTCGTGCGTTAGTGCGATTGGACTGATTAAGTTAGGCATACTCAATGTTGCGGAAGCCACCCAATAAAAAAAAGTAAAACATAATGTTGTTATAACTTTGCCTCCAATGGAAAATCAGATGAGCTCCTGCTTGTGCGTCTCATATTCGCCGGTTCGGTCCGTCGCACACTGAAGTAATACGTTCCCACACATGTATGATACCAATCTGTAGCTGGTGTAGATGCGCTTGGAAAATAAACATGACTGTAATTAGTCTTCATCGCCAAATCGAAGTGGACTGATAGCGAATGCAGTGAATGCTGCCAACTGTGATAGGAAAGGCGGCAAGTTGGGTCAATCTGGTTTGTGAACGACCAACTGCAATCGGATACACCGGCTGATTTTCCTTTGATATGCTCTTCTCAATTTACCAAAAGTTCCGTCCTGAGCCCATGCACCAGCGACAACTTATTTGGACAGGTAATCTAACAGCCAGCAGCGTATCGCAAGTCGGACAACGGAGCACATCGCATAGAAGCGGAGCTCGGAAAGTTGCTGCCTGACAGCGCCAGAGACCCGGTTTGACCCTGACCTGGGATCATGTGTGGAATTTGCACGTGATCTCTGCTAATTGCGTTAATTCAAAAGTCAGCTCCAGCTCCTTCCACATTCCTAAGGTACGGGCGCTATCGGTTCCTCTCACAAACCGCACTGGTTTGTACGTGAACTGCATTCTGTAGTTTGCTTCTAGTGCGCAGTTGCGAATGTTGGATAACATAGAGCCAGTGTGAACGGGTAATAGATGATCGGCACGACTCCCAGTGCCGGGGACCTGTTCCCATGCTGTGTCAATCAATTCATCAAGCAACGACCCTGAGAGAACCTGCGCCTGCACAGGGAGAAGGTACAAATATCACCAGTGACCAATATCGATCCCAGGTCGCTGGAGCTGTCAAGGGACCTGTTGTCCATTTGCCTTGAGGGAAAGGGGCGTAAAATTCAATCGCCTTAAAAAGCAAGTGCGGTAGGAAATATAGCTTACCAGAGGCGTGAATTGGATGCAGTATTTGCAACCAAATGTGCATCGCGAAATCAATTTGCAACAGGTAGCGAGGAAGGTAAGTCTGCCAACGCGACTTACCGTAGACTTCTGCGTAACACATCTCGTTGCTACTTACTTCTTTTTCCAATACATTTCACCTTGATTGACCACCAAATACTTCTTGCTTTAAAGTTGATTCAGCCTGCATGTGGAAGGTGTGAACGTAATGTATGGTGCTAAACTGTGATGAACAAACCGGCCGATATCCTTCACTCTCCACATTCCTCTGTGGTCAGGCGAATGGAAGTCACAATTGATTTGTATCTACTATACCCGTCTATTAATCGTTCTGCGATACGCCGTAAGTCTGTAAAGCAAGAAATATAATTAGCGGCAGCATTTTGTTCATTATTAGTTTGCGAATTGCATCTTTCCGATGTGTTTTTCAGCATCAGAGATGTGTGGGCGACACGAGTAAAAAGAGCAGGTTACAGAATCAAAGAAGTCATTAACATTCATATGAAGAACTGTCGAATTGATCTTCATCTGGAATATTGAATGTTGGTAATTTTTATTTCATCTTCCCTACAGCTAACCTGATGGCAATCATAATTCTGTCTCGGGGAAAGTGTGGACTCTCCAAATGTATCTCCCGCTATCTGGTATCCATGGCCGTAGCTGATTTAATGGTTCTGATCTTCGAGGTAATTCTCTCCGAGATTTCATTTGGCTATTTTCCTTATTCATTCCTCAACATAACTCAAGTTTGTAAACTGAATATTTTCTTTAATTTTATTTGCATCGATTGCTCTGTCTGGCTAACGGTGACCTTCACCTTCGATCGATTTGTCACTATATGTACTCAGAAGTTACGAACAAAATATTGCACCGAGAGAACTGCGGCTTTGGTAATATCACTGACATGTATCTTAAGTATTATTCAAAATATACCTGTTTATTTTGCCTGGGTACCTCGGGAAATAATTGACAACGTGGGCTGGTCCTGTGGCATAACCCCTGACTTCTACACTTCACAGTTATGGGCAGCACTTTTGTCCATCGAAACAATTTTAACCCCATTTGTACCAATCTTACTGATCATGCTGCTGAATGCCCTGACAATGAGGTACATCATACACGCCAACAGAGTGAGGAGCCGTCTCCGAGGGAACACGAAGGACGAGGGCGGCACGGATCAAGAGGTGGAGAGCAGAAGGAAGTCCATCATTCTATTGCTGGCCTTATCCGGTAGCTTCGTTCTACTGTGGATGGTAAACTTCGTGTGCTTCGTGAGTGTATACTTCCTCGACGTGGAGTTGTTAGCAACAGATAACAACGACCCATTTACCATTGCGGAACAGTCCGGATACATGCTGAAGGCTCTGAGTGCCTGCACCAACACGTTTATTTATGGGGTGTCCCAGAAAAAATTCAGGGAGGAATTTATAAAGATGATTAAGAGCCCATTTGTTTTTATTTCCAATTCAGTAAAGTGTTTGAAGTGAAATAAGTGTTCAAATTGAAAATCCGTTTCATAATTACATTGTATTTTATGTCATATCATTGCATCTGACTTTTCGAGATCCCATTCGCACCATCGGGACAATAACGACTTTCAGGGTAATACCTGCTGTCCCTTTCCCCACTGCATTCCCATTCAATTTATTCCTTAACTATCCATTCAAATGCCCACTAATGAACCAGCAGCCCAGATGAATCAGGGCAGTATTATAGAAGGCATATAGCCTGTCAACGACTTGCGTCTTTGGGACGGGGAAGGGAACTGCAGCCCCCTAGGGAATATTCCGCGGTGGCAATAGACAATACCCAATAGGTGCAGGAGGAGGCCATTCGGCCCTTCGAGCCAGCACCGCCATTCAATGTGATCATGGCTGATCATTTTCAATCAGTACCCCGTTCCTGCCTTCTCCCCATACCCCCTGACTACGCTATCCTTAAGAGCTCTATCTAGCTCTCTCTCTTAAATGCATTCAGAGAATTGGCCTTCACTGCCTTCTGAGGCAGAGAATTCCACAGAGTCACAACTCTCTGACTGAAAAGGTTTTTCCTCGTCTTAGTTCTAAATGGCCTACCCCTTATTATTAAACTGTGGCCCATTGTTCTGGACTCACCCAACATTGGGAACATTTTTCCTGCCTCTAACGTGTCCAACCCCTTAATATTCTTATACGCTTCGATAAGATACCCTCTCATCCTTCTAAATTCCAGTGTATACAAGCCTAATCGCTGCAGTCTTTCAACATATGACAGTCCCGCCATTCCGGGAATTAACCTAGTAAACCAAAGCTGCACGCCCTCAATAGCAAGATTATCCTTCCTCAAATTTTGAGTACAAAACTGCACACAGTACTCCAGGTGCGGTCTCACTAGGGACCTGTACAGCTGCAGAAGGGCCTCTTTGCTCCTATACTCAACTACTCTTGTTATGAAGGCCAACATTCCATTGGATTTCTTCACTGCCTGCTGTACCTGCATGCTTCCTTTCAGTGACTGATGCACTAGGACACCCAGATCTCGTTGTACGTCCCCTTTTCCTAACTTGACACCATTCAGGTAATACTCTGCCTTCATATTCTTACCACCAAAGTGGATAACCTCACACTTATCCACATTAAACTGCATCTGCCATGCATCCGCCCACTCACACAACCTGTCCAAGTCACCCTGCAACCTCATAGCATCTTCCTCACAGTTCACACTACCACCCAGCTTTGTATTATCTGCAAATTTGCTAATGGTACTTTTAATCCCTTCATCCAAGTCATTGATGTATATTGTAAATAGCTGCGGTCCCAGCACCGAGCCTTGCGGTACACCACTAGTCACTGCCTGCCATTCTGCAAGGGACCCATTTATCCCCATCTTTGCTTTCTGTCTGTCAACCAATTTTCTATCCATGTCAGTACCCTACCCCCAATACCATGTGCTCTAATTTTGCCCACTAATCTCTAATGTGGGACCTTGTCCAAGGCTTTCTGAAAGTCAAGGTACACCACATCCACCGGCTCTCCCCTGTCAATTTTCCTAGTTACATCCTCAAAGAATTCCAGAAGATTATTCAAGCATGATTTCCCCTTCGTAAATCTATGCTCACTCGGAACGATCCTGTTACTACTATCCAAATGCTCCGCAATTTCGTCTTTTATAATTGACTACAACACCTTCCCCACCACTGATGTAAGAATAACTGGTCTATAATTTCCCCTTTTCTCTCTCCCTCCTTTCTTAAAACGTGGGACAACATTAACTATCCTCCAATCCACAGGAACTGATCCTGAATCTATAGAACATTCAAAAATGATCATCAATGCTTCCACAATTTCTAGCGCCACCTACTTAAGTACCCTGGGATGCAGACCATCATGCCCTGGGGATTTTATGAGCCTTGCGTCCCATCAGTCTACCCAACACCATTTTCTGCCTAATGTGGATTTCCTTCAGTTCCTCCATCACCCTAGGATCTCTTGCCACTAGAATATCTGGGAGATTGCTTGTATCTTCCTTAGTAATGTCAGATCCAAAGTACCGGTTCAACTCGTCTGCCATTTCCTTGTTCCCCATAATAAATTCCCCTGCTTCTGTCTTCAAGGGACCCACATTTGCCTTGACTATTTTTTTCCTCTTTACATACATAAAAAAGCTTTTACTATCCTCCTTTATATTATTGGCTAGTTTACCCTCGTACCTCATCTTTTCTCCCCGTATTGCCTTTTTAGTTATCTTCTGTTGCTCTTTAAAAGAGTCCCAATCCTCTGGCTTCCCACTCTTCTTTGCTTTGTTGTACTTCTTCTCTTTTATTTTTATGCTGTCCTTGACTTCCCTTGTCAGCCACGGGTGCCTCTTACTTCCCTTAGAATCTTTCCTCCTCTTTGGGATAAATTGATCCTGCAACTTTCGCATTATTCCCAGGAATACCTGCCATTGCTGTTCCACCGTCTTCCCTGTTAGGGCCTCCTTCCAGTCAATTCTGGCCAGCTCCTGCCTCATGCCTCTGTAATCCCCTTTACTATACTGTAATACCGACACTTCCGATTTTCCCTTCTCCCTCTCAATTTGTACAGTAAAACTTATCATGTTGTGATCACTGCCTCCTAATGGCTCTTTTACCTCTAGTCCCCTTATCAGATCAGGATCATTACACAACACTAAATCCAGAATTGCCTTCTCCCTAGTAGGCTCCAGTACAAGCTGTTCTAAGAATCCATCTCGGGGGCACTCAAAAAACTCACTTTCCTGGGGTCCATTAGCAACCTGATTTTCCCAGTCTACCTGCATGTTGAAATCTCCCATAACCACCGTAGCATTACATTTGCGACATGCCGATTTTAGCTCCTGTGTCAACTTGCACCCTACGTCGAGACTACTGCTTGGGGGCCTGGAGACAACTAAAGAAGGGTTCCGAGCTGCAACATCGCTTATCCATGTCTCCAGGGAAGCTCTCTGCTCCGCTGAGTTACTCGGCATTCTGTGTCTATCGAGAGAGAGATGATGTTTCCGGTCGAGTGATTTCTTCACATACAGTAAAGTCCTGTGTGAAGCTCTGGTCAGCATGTTACGGACAGTATTTGCGAGCAGCAGAAGTGTTGCTGAACAAGATGAATTTCAGCAATCTATATCCACCGACCGGCCCCGTACAAAGGCAGCCTCGCCAAGAGTCTGTCTCGTCTTTCTCGTCCGTTTGTAGATATCCCGGTTCTAGACTGAGCTCGGCCGCAGTCGTGGTATTGTTTACGAATTCTCCCTGATGGGGCGTGTATTTGCTCCGTGAGCTCTGGTTTCCTCCGACATCCTAAAGCTGTGCGGGTTTTGTAGTTTCACGTGCGTTTGGAAATTTTACATATTGTGTAGGGATACGACAAGAATGTGGAATAACATAGAACTAAACACGCTCCTAGGCACGTACCATAATGCCTCCACAACCCCCTCGGCCGCTCCCCGGCCGAACCTACTGACGGCGAAGCCCCACCTACCCGAACAGATCCACCCGTTGGTCCCATATCGTGCCTGTCGACGCCACTGACGACCTTACCCCACACTCCGTACGCCGGCGGGCCGGTGCGGTTGACTCCGCCGTTCCTACCCTCTTATCCGGCCACCGCATCTGTCGGCTCACATCGGTTCCAGACGCTGTTCCTTGCAGAAGGGTCCATGCAGCCGACTCCAGCAACTTCACGTTCATAAGTTCATAAGTGATAGGAGCTGAATTAGGCCATTCGACCCATCATTTCTACTCCACCGTTCAATCATGGCTGACCTACCATTTCCTTCGAACCCCATTTTTCTGTCTTCTCTGCATAACGACCGACATCCGTACTAATCAACAATCTATCTCTCTATGCCTTAAAAATGTCAAATGACTTGGTCTCCACAGGCTTCTGCGGCAATGAATTCCACAGAATCACCACCCTCTGACGAAGGAAATTCCTCTTCATCTCCTTCCTAGTGGAATGTCCTTTACTTCTGAGGATATGAGCTCGTGGAAACATCCACTCCACATCCACTATCTAGGTTTTCACTATTCGGAAAGTTTCAAAGAGGCCCCCCCTCATCCTTCTAAACCCCTCTCCAGATTTCCAACAGGGAAGTTCAGTAATAGCATCACACCTACACTACAATTCCGTAGTCTCAGCACCCATCATCTCCCAATGCACTTCACCCTTGCAGCCCTGGATCCCCCTTCCCTTCCACCCCCAGCACTCACCATTGTCGTGTTTTTACCATCTCTGGCCTCCCTCTTCAGGGTCCAGTACAGTCAGTCCTCCACAACCGCCTTATCTTCTTATCCCATGCATCTACATGTCTATGAAAACCCCCGCACCTGCGCCCAACCTGTGTTTCCGCCATAGTGTAGAGAACTTCCTCCGCTCCACGTCTTCGTTTTTTTTTCTACACCAAGGAGGCTTTCCCTCCCGGCAATTACACATTTTACAGTCTCCAACATTTGCACTTGGCGTCATCCTGCCGGCCTTCTACCCTCACTGGACTATGTTACTTCGAACACCCGCCGTGACATCCACCGTTTTCAATTCTCTCCCACACTGACCCACGCGGGTCGCACGCGTCTCAACGCACAACCCTCCGCTCTCCAAAAAGAAACCCGACATTGTTATTAAACCCGCCGACAACGTAGATGCTGTTGTAGTATGGCGTGCTGACCTCTACTGTGTGCATTCCAGACACCAGCTTTCGGACACCTTTTTATTCCTGCTATTCCTAGTTCAGTTAATTTATTGTCACGTTTACCGAGATACCGTGAAAATGCTTTCGTTGCGCGCCAACCAGTCAGCAAAAAGACAATAAATGATTACAATGGATCCATTTTCAGTGTATAGATACATGATGAGTGGATAACGTGTAATGCAAGGTAAAGCTAGCAAAGTCCGATCAAGGATAGTCCAAGAGTCACCAAAGAAATAGATACTAGTTCAGCACTGCTCTCTGGTTGTTGTAGGATGATTCAGTTGCCTGATATCAGCTGGGAATGTACCGTCCCTGAATCTGGTGGAGTGGGTTTTTACACTTCTATACACTTCTATACACTAGGCTGAGGGTAGAGGAGTCATTAGCCCATGACCCCACAGATGATCACCAGACCATCCTCTCCCTGACTGTTTCTGATCTCACCGACTGAAGTTCTCCTCTCTACCGCCTCAAACAATTACCCATTCCCGCACTGCTCGCGTGTATCACCACCCCAAAATCTACAAAGCAGATTGGCCTGGCAGACCCATTATGTTTGCCTGCTCCAATCCCGCTGAACTCATCTCCACTTACCTCGATTCCATCCCATCCCTCCTTGTCCGTTCCATTCCCAACTACACCCAAGCCACCTCACGCACCCTTCATCTCTTCAATAACTTTCAGTTTCGAGACAACCGTTGCTCAATTTTCCCCTTGCACGTTCAGTCCCTTCAGTCCTCCATCCTCCACTTTGTCTCAAGGCCCTCCACTTCTCCGTCGAGCAGAGACAAATTCAATGTCCCTCTACTAACAATCCCCTCCGCTGGCGGGATTTCTCCGCGCCCTGGACACGGGCCACGTCAAGCGTGTATTCAATGCGTGAATGGAGGCCTGGTTCATTCGAATGGGCACCAGCTATGCCTGTCTTTTTTTCAGTTATGTCCGACAGTCCTTGTTCCAGTTGTACACTGGCCCTATCCGCAAACTCTTTCACCGTTGCAATTATCACTGTATCGGGGCAGCCTCCTGCACACGTGCAGATTTCATTGATTTCATTACCTTCACCCACCTTCCCTCAAATTCGTCTGGACTATCTCTGCCACTTCTCTACCATAATCTCGATTATTTTGTCTCCACAACAGGGGAGAGTTCACCGACTGATGTCTACTAAAAGCCTACCGACTGCCGCGGTTGGCTGGACTACACTTCCTCCCACACTGCCTCTTGCAAGGACGTTGTCCTCCACTCTCCATCTCCGCCACATGTGCTCTCAGGATGAGGCTTCCCAGTTGAGGACATTGAAGTTGTTCTCATTCTTCAGTAGACGTGAATACCCCGTGCTGTTATAATTTGATCCCTTACTCACGTCTCTTCTCCGTCCCGTAATTCTACTCTGTTCCGGATGACTGAAGAACAGCAAAGGTATTATTGTAATGTAGGGATAAGACGCAAACCAGTGATAGAAAACTTTTCGGAACAGTTCGGAAGGGGGTGGAGTGTTGAGTACATTGATTGAAAGATGCAGCGTGGAAACAGTCCAACCGAGTCCACGCCATCTATCGCCCATTCACGGTAGTTCTATAAGAGCGCACTTTCGCATGCACTTCCTGCGCACGGTGGGCAATTTACAGGTGCGAATTAACCAAATCCACGCACGTCTTTGCGATGTGGGACGAAAAACAAAGTACACAGAAACAACAAAGATGCCCGCGCGCACAACGGACGCACACACCACGCAAGGTGAGGAACGAATCCGGGTCTCTGGCCGTGTGAGACAGCAGCTCTCCCAGCTGTGCCAGTGTGCCGTCCAATCGGAAAGTCAGGGATTAATTACACAATCGCAGCCGTTTTTGGCAGGATATTGTGTTTGACTTTTTTAATTTTATCTTTCAGAAGCAAAAGCCATTGATGGCACAGTGAAGTTGATGGGATTTGCATAAACGTAAGGAAAGCCTTTGGCCAGTTCCCACAGTTTCAGTTCAAAACGCTGGATGCCGCGTGATGACGACCTGGAAAGCTGGATGCAGAATTGGCCTGGAAATAGTAGGCACGGGGCTGTTTGGGAAGATTAAACATAACCGGCGAAGGTTAAAAATAATTCAGGGAAGGGCACAAGGAAGGAAGAATACATGGATACTTTGATCACTCAAGAATTATGTCAAAAAAATAAAAACTGCATGTAATCATTGTATCATTAGTTATCAAAAAAATCTGTCGGTGCTGCGAGTGATTGAAATACTTTGGGCTGTTTCAGAGATTTTCGCGGTTTTCATTATTAAGATCTTGAATAAACTGACTTGTGTCAGAAACCCGCCACTGCTCGTTGAGATGTCTTCGTGATATGATTGAATGAGATGAACCATAATTCGGCTCCGGTAACCATATGAACCAGTGTAGGCGTCCAAAGCCTCAAGGCGCAGGAAAGGGAGATCAAAACAAGAACATGTTGGTAGTTGGAAACCTAAAAAGGCAAAAGAAAACGCTGGAAAGAAACAGCAGCCATTCGAAGTCTGAATATGATAAAGAGCTACTGGGCAGAACAATCTTCTCATAATGGGTGCTCATCTCTGGAGCTCGGTTCCCGTCTATTGACCAGCCTCCCTGCGTGCAGTATTTTACAGTATGTTGGCGCAACCACCTGATGGATCTCCCACAACTGTGGATATTCATCATTGCCATTTAAGGGGCGGCACAGTAGCTCAGCGCAAGGGCTGCTGCCTCAGAGCGCCAAACATCTCTGTGCGGCGCTTTTACATTCTCCCTGTGACCGCGTAGGTTTTATCCGGGTGTTCCGCTTCCCTGCCGCATTGCAAACACCTGCAGGTTTGCTGGTTAATTGCCTTCTGTGAATTGCTTCGCCATATCTGATGTGAAATTGGGATAACATAGAAGCAGTGTATTGGTCATCGAGGGTTCTCGTGGACTAGGCGGGCCTAACGGCATGTTACCACGCTGTATGTCTACACCAAAACTAAATCAATGCTATCACACTGCATAGAATTTCCTCAAACCAATTGTGTCCTAAATTTCATGAAACTCCTTACCTGGCAACCTGCATATTCTGATATCTTAGCATCATGGAATCAAAAAGGCCCTGAGTTATTCTGAGCGGAATCAGCCCTTTGGGCCCAAAACGTCCAGGCCGATTAAGGTGGCTTGCTACGATCGTCTTATTTGCTTGCATCTGCCCGACACCCATTTAAGTCTTTCGCATCCACCAATACATCCAAAGTTCAAATGGTAATTGTACCTGCATCAGAGAGTTTGAAGAAATTGTATTGAATTTTCTTAGTAACTGGATATGACCAACGCATTTGTAGTTGCAGCGTTCCATACTTTTGATTTGACAAAAGAGCAGACAAATCAACAAGAAGTCATATTCTCCCGTTAACTTTATTCAAAGGAACGCGTCAGCAATACTTGATGGCCAAAACACAATTTACTGACGAATGCTTATCGATGTTTTGGTGACACATCGTATCAGTGTCGATAGTGGCAGTTAACAAATCGTTTCCGTCTCAGAGGAATCGCGTGATAAATGACTCCAATCGTTCTTCAGCACTCATTAAACTCCAGAGCTTATTAAAAATATATAAATAACACATACGTTTGGAAGCGGGAGATCGACAGAGTCAGTCGGCTCCGCGGAAAGGTAGCTACAATTCGATGATGGGATTGGCTTCAAAGTTACTGATAGAACGTATTTACAATCATATAATTGTAATAATTGGTGTTCCTGGTAAGGCACGTTTGCCGTCGTGTGGTGGATATTTTTAAATTATTTTTGTTTGTTATATTTTCACAACTAACGTGAACATATTTTGTCCAGATAGCAAGAGGATGGTTCTTCCGAGACGATGAAGTGCTCTTTACTAATGTTAGACTGCCTCCATTATTTCAATGTGTAATTATCTATCTTGTAGTTGAAAGAGCGGGCAGGGTACGTAATAACGAGGACCGTCAGACCGCCGATGGTGTGAGCTTGTGGCTTTGCCGTGTCAGAAGCAGCTGGATGAATGATTGTAAACCACCCTATAGTTAATAATCGATCATTCGATATTTTAATCCACTGACAACCGAGCGTAATATCACGCAACATAAATATTCCAATGGGGTTTTGCTGCAATCTGTTTCGTGTATTGTTTGTGGAATGGATGAACGCATTGCTACTGTTTATCATTACCAAAGGTGGACATCAAGAGATTTCACGCACCGTTAAACTCGAAATGCTTGATGCTCAAAGGAAGGAACATATTTCAGCTCTTCAAGCTTGTATATATTTGCAATATATGTCCACACGGACAAATACGTCGTAGACAAATCAAATCTCGCCCAGGTACAAGTGTCGAGTACATTGCGTGATCCTGACTCGAATCAAGAAGGGGACTTTTACTTGCACACAAAGCAAGGTTAAGAAATAGGAACATCGATCTCGTTTTTAACGAGATGTTCATGCGTTTGGTGGTAATACTATCATTCATAGAAACTCACATCTATAAATTTCGCGCAGAGAATTGGTGCTGATTTTTGCGTGAACTGCCTGAACATTATTTTGCTGGTTTCCTCCAAGGTGGACATATTGTATGTTTCCGATATGAGGCTACATGTGCTGGGATTTGCGGCAGAGAAAAAAACAATCTGTAGGGGAAATAATCGCGAAAACGAATGGGTTGTCTCGAGTAACATTGGACAGTTGATAAGAGAGCAGATTGATCACACGTTTATTTTTAAATTGACACTTCCGAGTGCGAAATTTGTCCGAAAACATGTCACAGCATGACTATGATAAAGCGAGCTAAAGGATATCTGACGCTCTTAAGGTAGAACACACATTCGAGGTATTAAATTAGAGGAATTCCATTATAACTGTCCAGCTCGAAGCTCCACGAATTGCTCCACGAGACGAGTGGAATATTCGTTATTGCGATTATTTCTAACATAATCCGGAACCTGGGAAAACATTTATTGTAATAAAGGACGAGTTTCAAAGCATTGGTTAATGTCATCATTCTGAAATGCATGTGATGGAATTGATGTGATAAACGAGCAATGATATAAATCTCCATTGTTGTAGAAAAATGATTCCGACTATTTATCTAATAGTATCAGTCCTAATGCATTTTTTCCTGTTTGCAGCTAATATGGTGACAATCTCTATCTTATCCTCTGGAAAGTGCGGGCTCTCTCTTTGCATCACGCGATATCTAGTATGGATGGCTGCAGCAAATCTAATGCATTTAATAGTCAGCGGAATACTTTTTCAGAGTAGAGATGCATATTTTCCACAATCATTTCTCAATTACACTCCCATTTGCAGTGCTATTGCCACTCTGATTTATATTTCCGTTGATTGTTCTGTCTGGATAACCGTGGCCTTTACATTTGATAGGTTTGTTGCGATTTGTTACCAGTCCTTACGAACAAAATATTGCACCGAAGCAAACGCAATGCTTCCAATTCAATCAAACTTCCTCAAACTCAATTGCAACAAATCTGAAATCATCATCATTGGTCCAAAAATGCTCACCAAATCCACCCAAAACTTCATCCTCAACATTGATGGTCTCCCAGTATCCACCTCACCTCACATCCGGAATCTTGGAATCATCCTTGATCAAACCCTCTCCTTCGACAAACACATCAAACACATCACAAAGACAGCCTTCTTCCACCTCAAAAACATTGCCCGTCTCCGTCCATCCCTCTCCTCCACAGCTGCAGAAACCCTCATCCACGCCTTCATCACCTCCCGTCTGGACTACTGCAACACCCTCAAAAATCATCAATAAACTTCAATACATTCAAAACTCCGCTGCCCGTCTACTCACACACACCTCGATCCGTGACCATATCACTCCCGTCCTTCATAAACTCCACTGGCTCCCCATCCCCCAGAGAATCCAGTACAAAATCCTCCTCATAACCTACAAAGCCCTCCATAACCTGGCCCCATCCTACCTGACCGACCTCCTCCACAGGCACACTCCCACCTGCACCCTCCGCTCTGCCGCTGCCAATCTCCTATCCCCCCACATCCGGACTAAACTCAGATCCTGGGGGGACAGGGCTTTCTCCATCGCTGCTCCCACCCTATGGAACTCACTACCCCAAACCGTTAGAGACTCCCCCACACTCACCACATTCAAAACATCGCTGAAGTCTCACCTGTTCAGTACTGCCTTCAACCACTGAAGGTCACCTCACCTACTGTCTCCTTTCTCTGTTCATTTATTTATTTACTTATTTATCTATTTATTAATTTCCCTATGTTCTCAAAATCTCTGTAAAGCGTCTTTGAGTATATGAAAAGCGCTATATAAATAAAATGTATTATTATTATTATTAATGCGAGTTATCACAGTGTTATCATTGATGTGCGCGATGGAAAATATTCCAATCTACTTTCTGTTTGAACCTTTAGAAAAAGCTGGAAATGTGTCATGGTTCTGTAATGTGAAATCAAGCTTCTACACCTTGCCTATTTGGGCTGCATTCTTATGGTTCGAGACCATTTTAACCCCATTTCTACCATTTGTATTGATCGCAGTGTTCAACATGCTGACGATTAGGCATATTGTACTGGCGAACCGTGTCAGAAGAAAACTCAGAATTCGCAACAGCGACAAAATGCATTCGGATCAAGAGATTGAACACCGAAGAAAATCAATTATTTTACTCCTGGCAATATCTGGCAGTTTCATTCTGTTATGGGTGGTAAATTTTGGCTGCTTCATCTCTCTGCATTTTACAGATAATCAGTTATTGAAGTCAAAGGACAATGACGCTTTCAGCGTCGCAGAAGACATTGGCTACAAACTAGGATTTTTAAGTACTTGCACAAACGCCTTCATTTATGCTGCTTCGCAAAGCACCTTCAGGGTAGAAATGAAGAATATGATTAAACGTCCTCTAGTCGCCTTCGCTCACATATTCCAATAAATTAAACGAATTCCATTGTTCCTGCTGCTTATTATATCCACACACACATAAATTACATGATGCCCGGTTCCGAGGTCATTGTCTCTTCAACGTAAAGGATCTACACATTTTTTACTTACAATCATACAAGAAATATCTAACCAAATAGGATATAACGTGTAAAGATTCAATTGGTCTCAGTTAAAATAGTCAACACACCTTGAGACAGATACACAAGTCGTTTGCGCAATCACACGGAATGCTGTGTGCAGTTATGTTTGGCTGACTACAGGAAGGTTGGCATTAAGTTGGAAAGGGTACAAATAAGATCCATCAGGATGTTACCTGACAGTTGTAGGTAGCGGTTGAATACGCTAGGACATTTGTATGTAGAGTGGAGCAAGCCGATATCTGGTCTGCTTAAGGTATACAAGATCTTGAGAGGTATGGGTAATGTAATTAGTTATAGTCACAATCATTTTACGAAGGTGGAGGATTCCAAATCTAGAGGTCGCAGGCTTAAGCTGAGAGAGGAGAGGATTAAGATGGACATCAGACACAACGTTTCAGTCAGAGGGTGGTCTCTGTCTGCAATGAGCCGCCAACGGTAGTTCTGGAAGCGGATAAAATAGCGACTTAAAAAATACATTGGACAGATATATGGATAGAAAGGATTTGGATGGATACGGGCAGAATGCAGGCACATTGGACAGGCACAGTCTGCCATGTTTTCATGGACAATGTGAGCCGATGGCCTTGTTTCTGTGCTGTACATGTCTATAACTAGATCCGTTTCTCCAAAGTTCATCAGCGATCTGAATCAGAGCGAAAACATAACAACTCAAGTCACAAACTCACTTCGAATGTAACATGGTCTCGACCCGAAAGTGGCGTCACCGGTAGATAGGGAACTCAAAATGGTTTTCGGCACATTGGCCTCCATCAGCACGGGTAGTGAATATATACATTAGGATGGCTTGGTGCCGTTATTTCAGACGTTGGTGAGGCAGTATTTGAAATATTGCGTTCAGTTTTCTTTATCATGTTATAGGGAATATGTTGTCAAGCTGGAAAGGATGCAGTGAAGATTTCTCCCTCTGAATTCTCCGAATTCTACCTCATTCAGTTCTCCATTTGTTTTAAATGTAGTGTTTTTTGCGCTTCTTCCAACCGAGTTACAATTTTGCACAATTCTACCGCCTTGCATTCGGTTTCACGTTTTATTACATCTATTGAATGCATCTGCATACCCTGTAGAAAATGCATTGCACGCTTTCCCTGAATCGGAGATGGTTGAAGAAATGTTCAATCCCTCCACATCGACTTCGTGTGAAACCATGATATTTAGGTTACCTGTACAGGGACTCACGAAGGCTCACCTAACACCCAATCCGCTTCCAAAATACGGTGGAAAGATTCATTCATTCCTTTGAATTTTCGGTATATTTATCAAGAACATTCTATGTCGCAAGGAACAATAGTTCAGAGAGATTTTCCGCATGAAGTCTACTTTAACATCGGAACACTCGTGCGATGGCCAATTATGCATTTTTAAAATGAACACCAAATAGTTTGAATTGACAGGTACCCAACAGTAAACTGGGAAATCCAGTTTGGTAGACAGGAAAAAGCATGGAAACCGCTCTCTTGAACAGTCGCATACATTGTTCCTCTTGAAGAATAGTAACAAAATTGAAGTACCTCAAATGTTGAAATGAAACATATTGATGCAAACTATATATAGAGTCCGAGGAACGTTTTGTCGCATACTGCACTGGCTTTTGAAAAGGCTTCGGCAAAGTTAATCATTAGCACTAAGTTGGAAATGTTTAGGACATCATTATTTGCAAATTCTTAATTGTATTCCTGCGTCCTAAAGGCAAGAAAGTAAACGTACTGACTGACCAATTGAAGCAAATGGCACATATTTTGCGGGTTATTTCTCGGTCCCCATGCAATTTTCGTTCTCAATTCACAAATATATATATATTGGCAAACCTTGTCCTGTCCTTTGGAAAGTGCGGCCTCTCTCATTTTTAATCCCACCCTACTCTGTCCTGTGACACCCACCTGCTTTAAGAAGTTCACCATCATCCCAGTGCGGAAAAAAAGCAATACCTCATGGCTAAATGACTACCGACCGGTGGTCTTAACATCCGCATCAGGCTAGTTATGGAACGCTTTCAATCCAGTCTAACCAGCGGCCTTGACTCGCTGCAGTTCGCCTACCACCACAACGGGCCCACGGACGATGCCAGCGCCCTCTCCCTTCACTCATCCCTGGAACACCCGGATTAGAGAGCCACCTGCGTCTCACTGCTATTCATAGAATGCGGCACTGCATTTAATACCATTATACCATCCAAGCTTAACGTCAAACTCGCGGGACTTGGTGTCAGCACTCATCTCTGCAACTGGATCCTCGACTTTCTGACCAACAGAACCCAATCAGTGAGTTTAGGCGACAAATCCTCCTCCTCAATAATCTTCAACACGGCTGCTCCGCACGGATACGTTCTCAGTCCCCTTCTTTACCCCTTGTATACCCACGACTGTGCAGCCATGTACAGATCTAATTCAAATTTCAAATTCGCAGCCGGCACTGCCATCGTGAGCTTCGTATCATATAACGACGAGGCAGAGTGCAGGAAGGAGATTGAGAACCTCGTGGCCCGGTGTCGAGATATCACAATTTCTCTCAATATCAGCGCGACAAGGGAGATAGCGATCGACGTTTGGAAGCGAAGCGGTGCACATACCCCAGTTTGCATTGAAGGTACCGAAGTAAAGATGGTTGAAAACTTAAAATTCCAAGGGCTCAATGTCACCAACAAATTATCCTGCCCCGCGCATATTGAAGTAACGGCCAAGTAAGCACACCAACGCCTTTACTTCCTTAGAAGCATTACGAAGTTTGTCACGTCCCCTACAAATCTCACAAAATTCTACAGAGAGGGCATAGAAAGCATTTTATCAGGATGCATCACAGCTTGGTTTTGGAACTGCTCCATCCAAGACCGCAAGAAATTGCAGCGAATTATGGACGGAGCCCAGATTATCACGCAAACCAACCTCCCTTCTATTGACCCAATTTATACCACACTCTGCCTCGGTAAGGTCAGCTGCATAATCAAGGACAAGTCGCACTCTGGCCATTCCCTCTTCACCCCTCTCCCATCAGGCAAAACGTATCGTTGTGAAATCGCACACCTCTAGACTCAGGGGCAATTTCTTCCCAGTTGTTATCAGGCAACTGAATCACCCTGTCAGAGAGCAGTGCTGAACTGCTATCTAGATCTTTGATGAACTTTGGACTGTCCTGGAGGGGACTTTGTTGACTTCCTTGCACTAAATGTTATTCCCTTATCATGTATCTATACACAGTAAATGACTTGATTGTTATCATGTATTGTCTTTCTGCTGAGTGGTTAGCACGCAACAAAAAGCTTTTCACTGTACCTTGGTACTCGTGACAATAAATTGAACTGACTGATCAAATGATCGTGTGTCTTCCATTTTTTGATATCAATGGCAGCTGCTAAGCTAAAGGCGTTCGATATAGTTCTTCAATGGATTATAGAGGCATATTTTCCATGTTTCTTTTCAATTACGCCCCGATTTGCATCCTCGGTGTTGCACATATATATTTCTGTGATTTATTTATAGTTTTTTCAAAGTCACCTGATCTCTGGAGGATAGGATAAAGAGCATAATTTAGAGTAGAGGGGGGCAGTAAAACGCGGCGCAGGCATCTGGGAGGGAAGTATAGTTCTGGTACAAGTTGGAAAACCTCGGGGGAAAAAGAGTAACGCGGTTGAGTTCATTACCTCAGCGGAACGGTGCGTATGAATAACTGAAGCTGGCACATATGCTGGAGTAACTCAACGGGTGAGGAAGCATCTCTAGAGAAAAGCAATAGGTGACGTTTCGGATCGAGATCCTTCTTCAGACTGAGAGTCAGGGGAGAGGGCAACTAAAGGTATGAAAAGGTACAGAACAAATCGGTCATCGGCACCAACTCTGATTTGTTCTGTCCCGGGTCATACATCTAGTTTCCCTCCCCGATTCTCGGTCTGAAGTTCTCAACCCGACACGACACCTATTTCTTATGTCCACCCGCTGAGTGACTCAAGCATTTTGTGTTCATCTTCGGTGTAAACCAGCATCTGCAGTACCTTCCTACACATATCGTATGAACAACCAAGTTGCGTACGAGGAGCTATGTGCATCAGAAAGGGAGAGAAAGGGACGCGTGGTTGCGTGATGGGGGTTAGGTGAAATTTGATAATACATTTTCGCTGCCGTTGGACTGCAGTCAACCTTTTGACTTTAGACTTTTAGACTTTATGGTTACAGCGCGCAAGCAGGCCCTTCGGCCCACCAACTACGCACCGACCAGCGATCGCCGCAAATTTGTAACATCCTGCACACACTAGCGACAATTTACAATCTTACCGAAGCCAATTGACCTACAAGTCTTTACGTCGTTGAAGTGTGGAATGAAACCAGAGCACCCGGAGACAACTCGCGCGGTGACAGGGAGAGAAAATAGACAATAGACAATAGACAATATGTGCAGGAGTGAGCCATTCGGCCCTTCGAGCCAGCACCGCCATTCAATGTGATCATGGCTGATCATTCTCAACCAGTACCCCCTTCCTGCCTTCTCCCCATACCCACGCACTCCGCCATCCTTAAGAGCTCTATCTATCTCTCTCTTAACTGCATTCAGAGAATTGTCCTCCACTGCCTTCTGAGGCAGAGAATTCCACAAATTCATAACTCTCTGACTGAAAAAAATTCCTCGTCTCAGTTCTAAATGGCCTACCCCTTATTCGTAAACTGTGCCCCCTTGTTCTGGACTCCCCCAACAAAGGGAACATGTTTCCTGCCTCTAACGTGTCCAACCCTTAATAATCTTATACGTTTCGATAAGATCTCCTCTCATCCTTCTAAATTCCAGTGTATACAAGCCTAGTCGCTCCAGTCTTTCAACATATGACAGTCCCGCCATTCCGGAAATTAACCTAGAATGTCCTTCCTCAAATTTGGAGACCAAAACTGCACACAGTACTCCAGGTGTGGTCTCACTAGGGCCCTGTACAACTGCAGAAGGACCTCTTTGCTCCTATACTCAACTCCCCTTGTTATGAAGGCCAACATTCCATTGGCTTTCTTCACTGCCTGTTGTACCTGCATGCTTCCTTTCAGTGGCTGATGCACTAGGACACCCAGATCTCATTGTACGTCCCCTGTTCCTAACTTGACACAATTCAGAAAATACTCTGCCTTCCTATTCTTTCCACCAAAGTGGAAAACCTTACACTTATCCACATTAAACTGCATCTGCCATGCATCCGTCCACTCACACAACCTGTCCAAGTCACCCTGCAACCTCATTGCATCTTCCACACAGTTCGCACTACCACCCAGCTTTGTATCATCTGCAAATTTGATAATGGTACTTTTAATCCATTCATGCAATTCATTAATGTATATTGTAAATAGCTGCTGTCCTAGCACCGAGCCTTGCAGTTACTGCCTGCCATTCTGAAAGGGACCCATTTATCCCCACTCTTTGCTTTCTGCCCGTCAACCAATTTTCTATCCATGTCAGTACCCTACCTCCAATACCATGTGCTCTAATTTTGCCCACTAATCTCCTATGTGGAACCTTGTTGAAAGCTTTCTGAAAGTCGAGGTACACCACATCCACCGGCTCTCCCCTGTCAATTTTTCTAGTTACATCCTCAAAGAATTCCCGAAGATTAATCAAGCATGATTTTCCATTCGTAAATCCACGCTGACTCGGAACGATCCTGTTACTACTATCCAAATGCTACGCAATTTTATCTTTTCTAATTGACTCCAGTATCTCCCCCACCACTGATGTATGACTAACTGGTCTATAATTTCCCGTTTTCTCTCTCCATCCTTTCTTAAAAAGTAGGACAACATTAGCTCCCCTCCAATCCACAGGAACTGATCCTGAATCTATAAAACATTGGAAAATGATCACCAATGCGTCCATAATTTCTAGCGCCACCTCCTTAAGTACTCTGGGATGCAGACCATCAGGCCCTGGGGATTCATCAGCCTTCAGTCCCGTCAGTCCACCCAACAACATTTCCTGCCTAATATGGATTTCCTTCAGTTCAGTTCAGTGGGTACAAACCCCGTACAGAGAGCATCCATCGATAGGTTCTAACCCGGACCAATAGCGCTTGTAAAGCAGCAACTCTACCGCTGCACCACTGCCCGCCCTAATCCACGTACGCATGCTACTCTTCCAGTTTGATTTTGTTTTCCCTTTTCACCACAGGGGACCGAGGTACGTATCGGAATGGGAAGGCTAGCTGAATTGACTTGAAAATGAGTGTTGCAAATGGCCAGGGCAGACAAAGCGCAGATGTTCGGCGAAGCGGTTGCTTTGTCTCAAGGATGTGGAGTCCAAATGTGTTTTAAAAGCTCCTTTCTGTTCAGACACGACTACCAACATTGGCAGCACTTTCCTTGTCACTGCAATTCTTTATGTATAAAATGAATGCGCGCCACATCTTCTTTTTTCTTTCGCCCTTCTACGATATCTGTTGCTCTCTATTCTGACGTTAATTAAACTGCGAATCTAGTCCTGTCTTTTTTAAGCCAGGTAGCCTTTGTCTATTTCTGTATAGACGATGTTCCTTCAAAATTAACCCATGTGGTTTGCAAATGTTCTTGGGTGCTCTCTCTTTCTATATCCTCTTAAGCGGCTAGCTCCATCACCGACTCGTCATCGCCTGCTTCCCTCCATCTGAGCCACGAGAGTCGCTATTAGCTCCATCCCAATGGTCGGGTCCCCGTCCTCCAAACATATAGTGCGAATGCTTTGCTAATTTCACCCACCATATCTTTCTTTGCATTATTTTCCTGTTACACGGTGCCTAACGCCTTCGGGTTTATTCATGAAGACTCCATCTTTTATGATTATTCATCATCATCCTTTAATGAATCTGTTAACGTTCATTTTGTTTCCCTAAGACGGCCAGTTTCTTCTTAAGCATGTCAGCATCGGCTTCAAGCTCCGCGTTTTGACCTGACTGTTGTCGTCGTACGATATGGATTATCCAAGCCACTTGTGCGAAGTGCTCTTCTATCCCGCTCCCTGAAAACGTTTAATAATTGAGGAAGGCAACATATCTGGCTTCTCCTGCAAATCTTTCTAAATACGAAGGGGATTCCCATTTACCCATTACATTTCCCAAGCTGCAAAACGTCTCTAATTCGTCTGTCCACACTGGGACCTGAAATGTATCGGCTTTCGACTGTTTGGTCTGCTTTCTCAGTATTTCACCAAATCCTGCCGACCACGTCAAAGGATAATGTTACAAGTAGGTTTAGAAGATTCATCTCAGTGCTGGAAAAATAACACTTCAACGCTGCAAAGTTAAAATCAACACAATTATTTCAATTTCAACAAAGCAACGAATTTAACAGGCATCGGTTAAGCCAGCAGTCCGGCCTGCCATGTCACGTGTGGAGAATTGGCGTCTTGCCATCGTTTTGGATCCCTGTGATGAGCTCACATGCAGGTTACACTTATGCAGTCATTAAGTCTACGTTCCTGTCATAAAATCGAATTATACTAAATTAATGATACTTTATTTTAAAATTTCAAAGGTTCAAAGGTCAGTTTATTGCCACGAGTCCCAAGTTAGGTACAGTGAAAATCGAATTACCATACAGTCAAAATAAAATAAAAAAACAAGCCACTCTTCTATAAAGAAGTTAACATGAACATCCACCACAGTGGATACCCCCACATTCCTCACTGTGATGGAAGGCAATAAAGTCTAATCTTTTTTCCTCTTTATTCTCCCTCGGTTGGGGTTTCGAAGCATTCGCAGTCGGGGCGATCGAAGCTTCCGCAGCCAGCGACCGAAGCTCCCGCGGCTTCGAGCTCACAAAGTCGGTCCCTGCCATGGGACCGCGAGCTGCACCATGTTAATGCCCGCAGGCTCCCGCGCTTGGAGCTCCAAGGTCGATCCTCGACAGGGATCGCGAGCTCCACGATGTTACGTCCGCAGGCCCCCGCGGTTGGAGCTCCCAAAGTCGGTCTCCAGAAGAGGTCGCCAGCTTCACGATGTTAGGCCGCACTGCGGATGGAGACACGATACGGAAAAACATCGCATCTCCGTCGAAGTAAGAGATTTTAAAAAAGTTACCCCCTCGCTCCCCACATAAAACAATCTAAGGTACACTAAAACATACATTTAACACATACAAAAAAACAACAAATAAGGAAGGGACGAGACAGACAGTTGGCGAGGCGGCCACTGCGGGCGCCACTAGCAAGGAAATGCCAGTAATATTCTTCGGATAACACAGTTAAACTCTCTCATATGGAGGCAAGGATATGTACTATACGAAGTTCTTTACTCCACAAGGAGCAAACCTCGTGTAAGCAAACTTCTTTTTAAAAAATGCTGGTTTCACCCTAATTCCTGACTACATGTTTGCAACTGCATGCATCGAGGGCTCGTGATATTCTTGTTTTGCTAAATAAGGTTGTGTGAATGTTCAACCTAGTACTCAACTGGTAACCGGCAGCTTCATTCAATTCGTGGATCTGTGCTAATCTTCAGATTGGTTCAATTGTTCTTTATTGTCACGTATGGAGAGCGCAGTGAAAGTTGTGCCCAACCCACAAGAGCACAATCGCCTTCTTTTGGCGCCCTTGGGAAAAAATGGTTTAATTATTTGCAAGTTATCCCATTTTCTCATCCACTCCCAACACATCAGGAATTATTTCACAAGGTGGAATTGGTCTGTAAACCCCCATGTCTTTGTGATGTGGGAAGAAACCAAACCCGCGTGAGGAAATCCACATGGGTACCGTGAGCACGTGCAGACTTCACACAGACAGCATCCTAGATCAGTATCGAACACTGGTCGCTAGCATTTTGAGGCAGCGCCACCCTTCCGCTCGAATTCCTCTTCTTTTTCAATTTGTTGCTACTAACTACTAAATATAATGGATTTTGAGTCTTTATTGACAAGTACTCTACATTTATATGGCGACTTTTGATAATATAAGAAGATAACTGCAGATGCTGGTACAAATCGAAGGTATTTATTCACAAAATGCTGGAGTAACTCAGCAGGTCAGGCAGCATCTCGGGAGAGAAGGAATGGGTGACGTTTCGGGTCGAGACCCTTCTTCCGAGTTTTGATAATGTCTCCATACGTTAATCAATGTAAATACCGTAATAACTCGGAAATAGAGCTGACTTTGTAACGGGTTTTGTAAGGGCGCTGAGCTTAAACATCATCTGTCCATTTCCCTATGTAGATCCTGGCTGACTCCTGAGTTCGTCTAACATTTTATATTTTCTCGAACTCTACGATGTACACTTCCGTGTGTTTCGCCGTGTTGAATGAACAATACTAGAGATGACGCTGAAGCATTTGACAATGAAATACTGACGAAATGGATTAGTTGCATTTGGAACAAAAGGGACTGATTAGCAGAAAAATATTATGTGCTTAAAATTGGGAAAAGTTTCGCGATAGTAAAAACGAATTCATTATTCTTGATCAAACAGAGCAATGATCGGGTAAGGCATGGAAAGTTGAGAGGAGCGATCTAAGTTGTTTTCAATCGAAGAGTAAGCATATGGGCGTGCGTGCCTGAAAATGGTACAATGACTTGTGCATGGTGAAAGCGATCTGCGCACTGGTCCCTTAATTGGTCGGCATTGGGATGTTAACGTGAAGATAAGGGAGCAAAATTGCATCCTGAAAATAATATGTCTCCTTTCTACCTCCTTCGCTAATGCATTTTATTTCGGGTGAGGGCATTGTCGATTCGAATTGTCTACAGGTATCCACCGTCTGGTCCACCGATTTACTCGCGTGGTCCATTTAGTTTCAATAACATTCACAAGGAGGTCTTTCGTTTGGTACAAATGTATGGATGTGCATCTCGGAGCACGTATGAAATTAATTCAACCAGTGGCATAATTTTGTGTCAACGTATGTATTAATAACAGTGAAAACACGCTGGATATGTACCTTTTGTAGCCGTAAACATTTCACTTGAACTGCTTAGTCAGAGTTGATCCAACATAGTTTGTTATTTTTACCGATAAATGTGACACCAAATAATCTATAGACTCATTATATTTCCGCAATCCACTCAAAACACAGGGTATCCTTAAAGGGGGTGGGCGATGGGTGCATAAGGGCACAAAAAAACTGCAGATGCTAGAATCATGAACGAAAACAAACTGCGAGAAGAACTCGGCGGGCCAGGCAACATGTGTGGAGGGTGTGGACAGACAGGGTTTCGAGCCGGGATATTCTTCATTTCGATGGTATCTTGCACGACATGTTCTGGAATGAAAACCTGATTGAAGGTACTTTCCTCTGATCGTGCAGCCACACTTTCCTCTGATCGTGAAACAGGCCAGGGGTTTACGCCGGACAGAATCTACTGACAAACTTACTCACCTTGCACTTACTCAATACCAGCTAAATGACTAAAAAAAATCCCGATGGCTATTTTCCTCCGATGTTGTGAAAGATTCCTAGCAATATTGTTCTTCAACAACGACTTATTTTACATATTCGAAATCCATCGAAACACTTTGGCGTTTAGACATTGGGAATATTAGGAAAATACGAAAGGGAATCTGGCTGAAACGTGTCATGGTTTTTCAACTTCTGGCGCAATTTTATCATATTTACAACTAAACGTCATGCAGCGATTCGAGGTGAGACGGTTACGTTGGAAGTGAGGCACCATCACTGATCAACAATCGCATGCATGTGAATCGCTTTCGACTGGAATCTATTTGAAGAATGAATGTTCTTGCAATTTAGAATGATGAGGTGGGATCTTATTGAAACATATAAGATAATTAGGGGATTGGACACATTAGAGGCAGGAAACATGTTACCAATGTTGGGGGAGTCCAGAACAAGGGGCCACAGTTTAAGAATAAGGGGTAGGCCATTTAGAACGGAGATGAGGAAGAACTTTTTCAGTCAGAGAGTGGTGAATGTGTGGAATTCACTGCCTCAGAAGGCAGTGGAGGCCAGTTCGTTGGATGCTTTCAAGAGAGAGCTGGATAGAGCTCTTAAGGATAGCGGAGTGAGGGGGTATGGGGAGAAGGCAAGAACGGGGTACTGATTGAGAGTGATCAGCCATGATCGCATTGAATGGCGGTGCTGGCTGGAAGGGCTGAATAGCCTACTCCTGCACCTATTGTCTATTGTCTATTGTCTATATAATTAGACTTGTTAGAATCCCGAATGGAGATGTTCGTTGGGAAATTGCGTCATTCTAACTTACAACAAACGTGTTCGAGATCAAGGCATTTTGCAATTACTGAACACATTAAAAACGTTTTTAAGAAGTCCAGTAATTGATCCGTGTCTTGAACTTTAGCATGATTGTTTGGAGATGAATTTGCATGGAAAATACGAAACGAAAGTACTGTAAGACTGTAGCGACATAATTTTACATTGTGCACTGGATAGCACAACATTTGCACGTTATAGGTATAAACTAATACTAATATCTTTACCAATGTTTCACTTCTCCACCCTATGCTGTGATTTGCTCATACTTACAAATAAATGCTATGCAGCAATTCTACTTGAGACCAAGAACGGGGAAATAAAAGGCCCATGGATAATAAAATTAAGCAAGTTGGATTTGGATTGTTTAACAAAATGTCCTCTTGAACTTATGTTTGAAACACTGCGGAACGAAAATGTTTCTCTCAACAGTGAACCAATCCATCTCCCATTGTTCACTTTAACGTTCAGGACACGCGACATTGACTAAACACGCGAATTGCATTAAGTTAGTCTCGGAAATGAAAGCGAACGACTGCCACTAATTTGCTACACGTTGGAGTTATCCTCGCCTCTAAAGGTCGAGAAATGATTTCGGCATTAAGATGGCGGACATTTACTTTTGCGTGGGTTGCATCTCTGATGTTCTATGTTGCAACTGCTTTGTCAGAGCTGATCCTTGGAATGGTATATAGCACATTCTAACCATGCTTTCCTTCACGGAGTCAAAGTGGTCTTGTAATTGGGGTGCAGCTGCCGCGGAGGGGAAAGTTAGTTTATTTGTGTTGGATCTGGTTGAGTGTAATAGACACTGTCCTTGCTTCTGTAACCGAATGCGCTTCGGCGCTTGGTCAGTAGCTCCAGTTGGCTACCAATCAAAAGACAGAACGCTGCAAGTACCAGCGGATCAAGCAGCATTCAAGGAGGCAAAGTGTTTAAGTCAAGGATTCAAGTGAGGAGGTTGCATCAGGACTGGTAGGGAACAGAAACGATAACACAGAAAGTTGCAAGTGAAGGGGATGGCTGTGGAATGGAAAGTGGTGCTGCGTGGAGCCAGGCGGCCGGCGGCTGAGTGTACAGATGGAACGTGTAAAAGGAGGGAATCAGAGAGGATGGTGTAGTAAACCTGGTGGGCGGGCAATTGTGTACGAGGAGAGCACGGGGAGAGTGAATTACATGGGATAGTAAAAGTGGATATCTGTTCCATTAGGTCTTAAGGTACCGATTTGAAATATCATATGTCGCTCTTCAAATATGCGACTGTCCTCTCGGGAGAAACAGAGAAGACCGCGGACAGACAAGTCTGCGTCTGAGTGGAAACGAGAGGTACAAATAACGGGCCATCTAAGGATCCAAATGGCTGTTCCGGGCAGAGCGCTACACGGCTGCCCGCATGTCTACCCCCTGTTTCACAGATGCAGAGGAAGACATACCTGGAACAAAGCATGCAGTTTACCACGTTGGGAGATCCAATGATACGTTCATCATGTTGCAAAGTCCCTTTGTTTATTTCAAGCAGATTGCATTCCTTTGCATATTTACTTAAACAATAAACATTTTTAATGATGGTAGAATTTGCGATTCGCATATGGCAGTGCATTGATTGCCAATTCTCATAAATAGTTGTGTTTTTTTCTTTTGTTTTGCACGATATTTAGCAGTCACAGTCTCCGAAAAAATAAATATTTTTTATTATTCACACACATTGCTTCAGATATTTCAAGGCTTTATAAGAAGATGTGCATCAGAAACTTTTGGTGTAACTAACAAATAACTTTCAAGAGGAACCACATTAAAGGCAGAGACATCGTATTTTTTTAGCTCCTGACATGTTTCGTGTGTTGTCCATTGTAAGTTGTGAAACATCCGTACACACGTTGATAATTTAGCAGTGGTCTGTGGCATGAAACAAACAGCCTAATTAATGTGATCGTGACTGACTAATACCAATCATGGCGCCAGTTAATTCCACCCTCGAGATTTCTCTGAATTATAAGTAACAGCTACATTTGTGCCCGTCGAACTGACTAGAAATCTGCCTTCGCTCCCGATATGACTCAATCGGTAATCCTGAAGACGGAGAGTATTTACTATCCTATTCTTGCAATCATTGGAGTTCCTGGTAAGTGTGCCAGATAATGGTTTTATAGAAGAAGTGTCTCGACCCCAAACATCTCCCATTCATTTTCTCTAGACATACTGTCTATCACGCGTTGTTGCTCCAGCATGTTGTGTGTCACAGTGCTTTTAAAGATATATATTGACAAGTTTGCCTGAGGATGTTAAACAAGATAGCAAATATATCTGAAATGATTACAGTTGCTGTCCAGAATGAATGCAAGCAACCTAATCCAGTAAAATAATGATTTATTAGCGGTACCTAGTCCGGAGTATTGTGCATGCATCACGATTGTAGTTGATTTACCAATCAAGTGAGAAATGCTTGAGTTCCTCTGTCGGTAAAATTATATGATCATATCGTTTCAGTTAATTAATATTTCCGTATTATTTAAGTCGATTTACCAAACAGAAATCCCCTCCATCTTCTCCTTCACGCACAGTATATCTTAACAAAGGCAGCTTCGAATGAATAGGCGTGCATTTTTTTAGGTTTGTTTTCATTCCATGCAGTAAATTCTACGTAGTGCCATTTGACAAACAACACGTATATTACGGTGGTCTGCTCCATTTGCTGCTCGGCATTGTAGGTCATAACTTTAGACAGCGGTTCATTTCAAATAATGTCCCGAAATGGTTTGAAGCGTGCTCTCCTTTATCCTGTGACTCCCGCCAAGGATGCTGGCAGCCCAGGCGGATCCATGCGCATGGTATTGTCGCAGATCCCACCTTTCTGCCTGATCACCCATCGGGAAGTAGTACATGCGTCAAAAAATGATGCGAATCTGGCGGCGACCATCCAGGAAACCATCTTTGAGGCGCTTAGGGGTCCAACGTAAATTCCAAGTTAAACTTAGTCACGGTCCGTTAATCTGAGCAATAAAGTTTATTTCAATGCATTCTAACAATTGGTTCCAATCTGCACACAGTGACAGCCATTAAATGCACATGAGTTGTACTAACAGATTTATGAACATTGATTTGGGGAGTAATTATAATTTTATTCTATTGCCGGACTTCTTTATTAGTGGGTGTTATTGAAACAAACAAGGATAGTAAAAATAACGCAACATGCAGAAAAAATACCTCAGAATAAGATAATCAATGTTAAGATGATGTAGCATTTACATTTCAGGAAGATTTAATTTTTACCTTTAACAACGCATTCAGAAGGCCTGTTGCTTTGAGATTGTTCCGCCAGATTTAATCAACAAATATATTTGTGTCGCTGACAGGGGAGTGATATGTTGTAGATGTATTTGTAGACAAAGAAGGATTGTACAGCGGAGATTGTGGCAATCCCGATGTTTAGTTGTTCGGGTCGATGCGGAGCGTGTCACGGCTTTCAAGGAATTCTACATGCATCAGGAAATTGAGAGGCATCACGCCCAATTACCGAAGGGAACTGTCTTTTTATTCATATTACTTGTCACCCGACCGTGGAGTCGGTGCGATACCTCCATCTTACTGTGCTGAGCTGGCGGACGGTTTGCATGCAACCCATTAGGATTAACAGTAGCCGGAACGCGAGATAGTTAGACATAGACATAGACATAGAAAATAGGTGCAGGGGGAGGTCATTCCGCCGTTCGAGACAGCACCGCCATTCATTGTGATCATGGCTGATCGTCCCCAATCAATAGCCCGTGCCTGCCTTCTCCCCATATCCTTTGAATCCACTAGCCCCGAGAGCTCCATCTTAAATCTCCCTCTTAAATCCATCCAGTGATTTGGCCTCCACTGCCCTCTGTGGCAGATAATTCCACAAATTTACAACTCTCTGGGTGAAAACGTTTTTTCTCACCTCAGTTTTAAATGGCCTCTCCTTTATTCTAAGTCTGCGGCCCCTGGCTCTCGGTTCACTCAACATTGGGAAAATGTTTCCTGCATCTTGCTTGTCCAGTCCTTTTATAATTTGATACGTTTCTATAAGACCCCCTCTCATTCTTCTAAACTCCAGTGAATACAGTCTTTTCAATCTTTCCTCATATGTCAGTCCCGCCATCCCAGGGATCAATCTCGTGAACCTACGCTTCACTGCCTCAATTACAAAGATGTCCTTCCTCAAATTAGGAGACCAAAACTGTACACAATACTCCAGACGTGGTCTTACCAGGGCCCTGTACAACAGCAGAAGAACCTCTTTACTCCTATACTGAAAACCTCTCGTTATGAAGGCCAATATGCCATTAGCTTTTTTCACTGCCTGCTGTACCTGCACGCCAATTTTCAGTGACTGGTGTACAAAGACACCCAGGTCTCGCTGCACCTCCCCCTTACCTAACCTAACTCCATTGAGATAATAATCTGCCTCCTTGTTTCAGCCGCCAAAGTGCACAACCTCACATTTCATATATATACAGCCGGAAACAGGCCTTTTCGGCCCTCCAAGTCCGTGCCGCCCAGTGATCCCCGTACATTAACACTATCCTACACCCACTAGGGACAATTTTTACATTTACCCAGCCAATTAACCTACATACCTGTACGTCTTTGGAGTGTGGGAGGAAACCGAAGATCTCGGAGAAAACCCACGCAGGTCACGGGGAGAACGTACAAACTCCTTACAGTGCAGCACCCGTAGTCAGGATCGAACCCGAGTCTCCGGCGCTGCATTCGCTGTAAAGCAGCAACTCTACTGCTGCGCTACCGTGCATTATACCGTATATTATCTATAATATACTGCATCTGCCACACACCTGTCCACTCACTCAACCTGACCAGGTCACCCTGCAACCTCCTAACATCCTCTTCACAGTTTACACTGCCACCCAGCTTTGTGTCATCCGCAAACTTGCAAGTGTTGCTTCTAATTCCCTCTTTCAAATCATTAATATATATGGTAAAGAGTTGCGGCCCCAACACCCGAGCCTTGCGGCACTCCACTCGCCACTGCCTGCCATTCTGAAAAGGATCCGTTTACTCCTACTCTTTGCTTCCTGTCTGCTAACCAATTTTCTATCCATGTCAACACCCTACCCGCAGTACCATGTGCTCTAATTTTTGTCACCAATCTCCCGTGCGGGACCTTATGAAAGGCTTTCTGAAAGTGTAGATACACTACATCCACTGGCTTCCCTTCATCCATTTACTTGTCACTTTTCATAAATCCATGCTGACTTGGATTTATCCTTTTACTGCTATCCAAATGCACCGATATTACCTCATTAATAATTGACTCCAGCATCTTTCCCACCACCGACGTCAGCCTAACTGGTCTGTAATTACCCGCTTTCTCTCTCGCTCCTTTCTTGAAAAGTGGGATAACATTATCTATCCTCCAATCCACAGGAACTAATCCTGAATCTATTGAACATTGGCAAATGATCATCAATGCGTCCATTATTCATAGAGCCACCTCCCTGAGGACCCTGGGATGCAGATCATCAGGCCCAGGGGATTTATCATCCTTCAGTCCCATTAGTCTACCCAATACTATTTCTCGCCTAGTGAAAATGTCTTTCAGTTCCTCTACCCCGCTAGATCCTCTGTCCTCCAGTACATCTGGGAGGTTGTTTGTGTCTTCCTTAATGAAGACAGATCCGAAGTTCATCGTGTTACGTCTCTATATTTTTACATATTTGTAGATCATAAATGAGAATGAAAAGTGCTCCCTAAAACAACAACTCGATCATTAAGTTTGCGACGTCATCACTATTGTCGGTTATTCTGATCAGAATGATGAAACGGAGTACAGGCAAAGTATTGGAAACGTTGTATCAAGGTGTTGGAACATCTACCTCGCCCTTAACCTCAATACGGCGAAACAGTTGCATGTGGACTAAAGGAAGCGCAGAAGGGATAACACCGTTCAATTTCATTTCTAGATATGGTCAACTGTTTCATGTTCTGTGACATTAATATCGCCGGCAAAGTAACTTGCTCTCTTCATGGAGATGAGGTAATTCGAACGCGCATCAACGTGTTCACTATATTAGATGTCGAGGAACATCACACGTCCACCAGGAATCTCTGGAAAGTATATTCATGCCCTGGAGAATGTATTTCGAAGGATGCACCTCAGAGCGATATGATAAAGGCTCAGCCTTTTACCGCCTGAATATCCAGCGATGGTGAACCACTGGAACATGGCTTGCATTTACTTCAATCCAGTCCAACTTGTTGATGCATAGCAGCGGAAAGGCTGGGGAAACCGCCAAGGATGCCTGCCATCCAGACCATTCCCGTGTCTCTCTTGTACCTTCTGGGCGAAATATCTGAGCTTGAACGTCGATACTTAAGGAACTATTTATTTCCCTTGCTGTCAATCGCCCATTTCACAGCCCAGTCAAAGCGGCAGTGTCACGTGATCCTATTCTTAACTCATTCAGTTATCCCGTTTTGTCAGGTGTTTTTGCGCTTCTTCAAACTTAATTACAATATTACGATACCTCAGTTGTACTTTCGGTACCACAATTTCATTGCATCAACTATTACCTTACGCATGCGTATGAATTACATGAATTTCATTGCGCCCAGATTTTTATCAGAAGAACGAATATGAACCAAAGATAATTAAAGAAATGATCAGTCTACCATGTCGATCCCGTGAAACCATGATATTTTGTTCCCCTCTGGGACACATGGAGTTTCACCGGACACACAATACACTTAGACAATATAATGCATAGAATATTCACATTGCTTTGAAAGCCAGAAAATATTTATAAATAACTTTATATTTTGCAAGGAACCATAGACCAGATCAATTTTTAGCATGGAGTCTTGTTTGACATTAGATTGCTGATTCGATGAACAGTCATACTTTTTCCAAGTCAACATCAAATCTGAATCGTTGCAAACGTCCTCGCTATTGAAAAACACCAAATTATTTTAACTTTCGAGATGAAAGTTAATTTTACACAAACACACACACACAGACGCACAGACAGACAGACACACACACACACACACACACACACACACACACACACACACACACACACACACATACAGGTATACAGTATATTTACCTGTCAAAGTAAAGTCCCGTGGATTACAATTGAAGCAAATGACATATATTTAACAGGTTATCTCTCGTTCCTAATGAAATCTTCTTTCTTCGTTCACAGCAAATTTGTCGGCAATTCTTGTCCTGTCATCCCGAAAATGCGGTCTCTCAGGATGCGTCAGGCAATATTTGATATCAATGGCAGTAGCTGACCTAATGGCGTTCATCACCATTCTGTATGAGATCCAAGAGGCATATTTTCCACATTCATTCTTCAATTATACCCCTATTTGCAGACTGCATCTCACACTCGTTTATATTTCGCTTGATTGTTCTGTTTGGCTAACTGTCTCTTTTACATTTGATCGATTTGTTGCGATTTGTTATCAGTCATTACGTACAAAATATTGTACCACAAAGATTGCATTGAAGGTTATAACTGCAGTGATTTTGTTTAGCATCTTGGAAAATATTCCAATCTACTTTGCCTTTGAACCGCGGGAAATAATTAATAATATGCCCTGGTACTGTTCTGTGAAATCAAGCTTCTACACTTCACCCAACTGGATCGCGTTTTTATGGGTTGAAACTGTCATGACCCCATTTGCACCATTTGTGTTGATCCTTCTGTTTAACTCCTTGACCATAAACTATATTATCCTGGCCAACAGAGTCAGGAGCAAGTTCAGAGGCGAAAACAGAGAGAGATGCCAGCCTGACCATGAGGCTGAGAGCAGGAAGAAATCGATCATTTTACTCGTTGCAATATCTGGTAACTTTATTTTATTATGGATGGTTAACCTCGTGTGCTTCATCTGCGTACAATTCACAGATACATTTTTTTTGGAAACAGATGACAACAACTCATTTGCCATTGCGGAAAAAAGTGGCTACATGCTAAGGTGCTTGAGTACTTGCACAAACACTTTCATTTATGCAGTTTTTCAAAGACACTTCAGAGAGGAATTGAAGCATGTCATTTCACGTCCCCTTGTGGTCATTGCAAATATTTTCAAACGCTGGAGGCATGTTTAGCACGAAACAAATTTTATAGTTTAAATGTAAGTTATTCTTTTGAGAGACAACATAAAATCTGTAACGTGCAATGCCGTTTGTCGTGATATCAATTTCCACTATTTGTAGAATTTATATATTTTCCGTTCAGTCATTAGGAAGCTGTAAGAAAACAAAGCGATGTTTTCCAAAATCAGATAAAGTCATAGATTTGTACATTTGCTCGACTTCGCTGAACCCATTTGTGACACAACTATGCTTCAATTCCAGTGTGTTTGATTGGGACCAGAAGATGATTAAATTCACAATAGTGTGGTCTGTTGGAAAGCGAGCTGGATAGACACCATTAATGAAAAGAACTTGTGTAGCCTATCGGATGTCAAGGGCGTGGAAAATATAAATGATGTTCGTTTACACTGAGGTGATGTGGACCCATTAATCTCACGATTTTTCTGCGGATAAGAAAAATAACATGATTTTGCGAAGGGGAAGGCGGAAGGAAATGCATTGCTAACATCTGAGCTGGAACCTATTGTTGTAGCAATGCACAGATATAATATAATAGTTGCAACACGCAGCCTGTCAGGTAGCATCCATGGTGGGAGAAACCAGAACTAATGTGTGTCAATTAACTATTATCGTGCTTGACTACTTCCGATGCAATGCGGAAAACCTCGGAAGTTGCTGAATACACTTCGCTGAGCGACATACAATGCCAAACTCCAAGTACCGTGTTGCACGCGGATGCGGATGTGGAACAGATAGCTGAGCGTTCAGAGCCACTCTCTGGAAATTTGATCTGAAAATAAAAGTAAACAGTTCAGTATTTCTGTGAGTGTGTGTGTGTGTGTGTGTGTGTGTGTGTGTGTGTGTGCGCGCGTGTGTGTGTGTGTGTGTGTGTGTGTGTGTGTGTGTGTGTGTGTGTGTGTGTGTTTATTCCATCTGCGGTGCAGAACAGTAAAATTAATGCGCTATTCTGGAAATATGAATGAATTTCTGCTTGGGCAAGGAGGTTTATTGGGTTTATCTAAATGTTGGAACGGCACCAGGTATAAATGCAAATGTTATATCCGGCGTGCTTACTGACAGAAAATGAGGGAATGTGGCTGTTTGGTGCGGATCAAAGAATGAAACGAAAACGCTAAATATAGAGGGGAATAAAATATTTGACTTATAATGTTAGCTGAACATCCGTTTGATGTGAATCTGTTAGTGTGGAGGGATTTGTGAGTAAATAAAAACACACCATACTCCGGCATCACGTTGAAGAAACTAGGTGAATGTAGAAATTAGAGAAAAGGAGTATGCTTTTTTTTAGACCATTGCGATCTGGATCAATGAAGAAATAGTGAAGAAAAAATGAAGTACTTTGGATAGAATTCCATGGAATTTTTCATTATCAGAACGAATATGCATAAGTTGAGCAAATAGAGCAATGGCATGCTGTTCTAACAGGAAGTTCCCAAATGGTCTAGGCAAGATAACCTTTGTGGTCTACGGGTGCATATATTATTATATAATATCTTTATGATGATACTTGCTGCTGATTTTGTCTGGCTCTCCAAATATTTCAGGCAATCACTTTAAATGTTTGCAGCCCTGGGGCATATTCCGGTAACATCTCGCCATCCAGCATTCATTGATAAAGCACTTAATCATCTCAGTACTCTTCTCCGCCTGTGTACATCTCCAACTAGATCAACCGTGATTATCAAGCCTTCAGCGTCTTTACTAACCGATACCCCCAACATGTCCGTCCATCAGCCTTCCTAGCCCTCATCTAACCGTAAGCATCCCACGTTTAAGAGGCTAACGTTTCAGTTCACAATGGAGTTTGAAGTATGGATACATTCTAATCCCACTCCACTGACCTTTTCTGACTCCAGCAGTTGCAGTTTTCTGTGTCTCCCGTCAGATTAACGAGCTTCCGGCCTCCTGCGCCCGTCCAATTTGAATCAAACCATCTATCTATTAATCTTCCGTGGATCCCATCTTCTGTGTGCGCCAACCATGCGAACTTTTCTCAATTGCCTTGCAAAGTGCATACCGACAATATTCGCTCTCCTACGAGCCATAATCATCTTGGTCACATCATCAAAAAAGACAATCCACTTTGTAAGATATGACCATTCACGCACGGATCCATCACTCCAAATAACCTGGGCTATGCCTGGCATCACTATCCCCTGTCTTGATCTCTCTGCCTTCATCACATGGGACAGACTATCGAATGACGTTTGGTACAAGACTACCCGTAGTTATAAGGACACACTTCCTCACATCCAGCCTCTTCCAACTAGTGATTTCTCAAGTCTACACTACATCTGTCCCCAATACGATGATTATACAATGCAATCCGAGATCTCCTCGTTCCTCATTTAACGTGGTTTCCTCGCAGCTATCATAGATGGATCTTTCCCCTGGGTCTCTCTTGTCTCCCGTAGCTCTGCTCTCACTCCGTCTACCCAGACGGAACAAGGATAGAGTTCCCCAGGTAAACTTCACCCCAGCAGTCTGCGAATCTAACATAACATCCTTTGATATTTCCGACACCCCCAACGTAAACCCATCACCAGCCACATCTTCCCATCTCAATCCATTTCCGCCTTCCAAAAAGATCGCTCTCCATGTAACTGATTGTTTCACCCAACGTTTCCCGACAAGACCATCCCCTCCCCAGGTATTTCCCCTGCAACCGCAGGAGAGGGACCCTGTAACGCTCTACCTGCTCTCTCGCCTCCATCCAATGAAACCAGCAGCACTTCCATGTGAGACAGGATCAGTCAAAGTCAGCATGGATTTATGAAGGCAAAATCAAGCTTGACTGATCTTCTGGAATTTTGTGAGGATGTAGCAAGTACAATATATAAGGGAGAGCCAGTGGACGTTGTGTGTCTGGACTTCAAAGAGCCTTTGACAAAGTCCCACACAATAGATTAGTGTGCAAAATTAGAGCACATACATTGAGGGTAAGATATTCGCATGGACAAAGAATTGGTTGGCAGACAGGAAGCAAAGAGTAGGAATTAACAGGTCCTTTTCAGAATGGCAGGCGGTGACCAGTGAGGTGCCGCAAGACTCAGTACTGGGACCCCAGTTAATTACGATATATATTAACGATTTAGACGAGGGAATTAAATAGAATATTAGACCGCCGGTCGAACATCGAAAATGCGTCTAGATTTTAACTTTCGTGACCCATCTCTGGTATCTACATGAAATTTGGCACAGATTTATATTAAAAATCATAACTCGTTAGTGCAAACAGTTGCACACTAATTTATTAAGATAATTAGAAAAGGAGAAAGAGCAAAAGTTAACATTACAGATGTAACGATCTGTCTCGGTGGACACCAGCCATACTGTGGAAATAATCCCTTCTGTTTATGAGTTGATTTACCCTGTCCCTTTCGTTCTGACGTTTCCGTTGGAGACCCTTCTTCAGACCCGCTGGGTTGCTCCAGCATTTTGTGTCGACCTTCGATTTAAACTAGCATCTGCAGTTCTTTCCTCAATAGTCAACAGTGCTGAGCTATGACTGAAAGATCATTATTCTACTCACAACCTACATCCTCAACGGGTTACAGTACTTTTAAGGTTACAGTACTTTTTAATAAACAGTTGTGCCTTACACCAGTTATCTGCAGCACGACTCACTCGACCCGTGTAACATACATTGCAACAATTATCCTCACTAAAATGAGAACGATCCGTTTAAGACATGTTTGTAGTTTGCCT
>NC_135971.1:26651185-26678872 GCF_053455715.1 Rhinoraja longicauda
CGTCTATATATTTTTACATATTTGTAGATCATAAATGAGAATGAAAAGTGCTCCCTAAAACAACAACTCGATCATTAAGTTTGCGACGTCATCACTATTGTCGGTTATTCTGATCAGAATGATGAAACGGAGTACAGGCAATGTATCGGAAACGTTGTATCAAGGAGTTGGTACATCTACCTGGGCCTTAACCCCAAGACGGCGAAACAGTTGCATGTGGACCAAAGGTAGCGCAGAGGGGATAACACCGTTCAATTTCATTTCTAGATATGGTTAACTGTTTCATGTTCTGTGAGTTCAATATCGCCGGCAAACTAACTTGCTCTCTTCATAGAGATGAGGTAATAAGAACGCGCATCAACGTTTTCACTATATTAGATGTCGAGGAACATTACACGTCCACCAGGAATCTCTGGAAAGTATATTCATGCCCTGGAGAATGTATTTCGAAGGATGCACCTCAGAGCGATATGATAAAGGCTCAGCCTTTTACCGCCTGAATATCCAGCGATGGTGAACCACTGGAACATGGCTTGCATTTACTTCAATCCAGTCCAACTTGTTGATGCATAGCAGCGGAAAGGCTGGGGAAACCGCCAAGGATGCCTGCCATCCAGACCATTCCCGTGTCTCTCTTGTACCTTCTGGGCGAAATATCTGAGCTTGAACGTCGATACTTAAGGAACTATTTATTTCCCCTGCTGTCAGTTTCCAGAACCAATCGCCCATTTCACAGCCCAGTCAAAGCGGCAGTGTCACGTGATCCTATTCTTAACTCATTCAGTTATCCCGTTTTGTCAGGTGTTTTTGCGCTTCTTCAAACTTAATTACAATATTACGATACCTCAGTTCTACTTTCGGTACCTCAATTTCATTGCATCAACTATTACCTTATGTATGCGTATGAATTACATGAATTTCATTGCGCCCAGATTTTTATCAGAAGAACGAATATGAACCTAAGATAATTAAAGAAATGATCAGTCTACCATGTCGATCCCGTGAAACCATGATATTTTGTTCCCCTCTGGGACACATGGAGTTTCACCGGACACACAATACACTTAGACAATATAATGCATAGAATATTCACATTGCTTTGAAAGCCAGAAAATATTTATAAATAAAATATATT
Source organism: Rhinoraja longicauda (assembly GCF_053455715.1). Classification (NCBI taxonomy): domain Eukaryota; kingdom Metazoa; phylum Chordata; class Chondrichthyes; order Rajiformes; family Arhynchobatidae; genus Rhinoraja; species Rhinoraja longicauda. The sequence goes on from NC_135971.1 coordinate 26,652,321, forward strand.
TTGCAAGGAACCATAGACCAGATCAATTTTTAGCATGGAGTCTTGTTTGACATTAGATTGCTGATTCGATGAACAGTCATACTTTTTCCAAGTCAACATCAAATCTGAATCGTTGCAAACGTCCTCGCTATTGAAAAACACCAAATTATTTTAACTTTCGAGATGAAAGTTAATTTTACACAAACACACACACACAGACGCACAGACAGACAGACACACACACACACACACACACACACACACACACACACACACACACACGCACACACGCACGCGCACACACACACACACACACACACACACACACACACACACATACAGGTATACAGTATATTTACCTGTCAAAGTAAAGTCCCGTGGATTACAATTGAAGCAAATGACATATATTTAACAGGTTATCTCTCGTTCCTAATGAAATCTTCTTTCTTCGTTCACAGCAAATTTGTCGGCAATTCTTGTCCTGTCATCCCGAAAATGCGGCCTCTCAGGATGCGTCAGGCAATATTTGATATCAATGGCAGTAGCTGACCTAATGGCGTTCATCACCATTCTGTATGAGATCCAAGAGGCATATTTTCCACATTCATTCTTCAATTATACCCCTATTTGCAGACTGCATCTCACACTCGTTTATATTTCGCTTGATTGTTCTGTTTGGCTAACTGTCTCTTTTACATTTGATCGATTTGTTGCGATTTGTTATCAGTCATTACGTACAAAATATTGTACCACAAAGATTGCATTGAAGGTTATAACTGCAGTGATTTTGTTTAGCATCTTGGAAAATATTCCAATCTACTTTGCCTTTGAACCGCGGGAAATAATTAATAATATGCCCTGGTACTGTTCTGTGAAATCAAGCTTCTACACTTCACCCAACTGGATCGCGTTTTTATGGGTTGAAACTGTCATGACCCCATTTGCACCATTTGTGTTGATCCTTCTGTTTAACTCCTTGACCATAAACTATATTATCCTGGCCAACAGAGTCAGGAGCAAGCTCAGAGGCGAAAACAGAGAGAGATGCCAGCCTGACCATGAGGCTGAGAGCAGGAAGAAATCGATCATTTTACTCGTTGCAATATCTGGTAACTTTATTTTATTATGGATGGTTAACCTCGTGTGCTTCATCTGCGTACAATTCACAGATACATTTTTTTTGGAAACAGATGACAACAACTCATTTGCCATTGCGGAAAAAAGTGGCTATATGCTAAGGTGCTTGAGTACTTGCACAAACACTTTCATTTATGCAGTTTTTCAAAGACACTTCAGAGAGGAATTGAAGCATGTCATTTCACGTCCCCTTGTGGTCATTGCAAATATTTTCAAACGCTGGAGGCATGTTTAGCACGAAACAAATTTTATAGTTTAAATGTAAGTTATTCTTTTGAGAGACAACATAAAATCTGTAACGTGCAATGCCGTTTGTCGTGATATCAATTTCCACTATTTGTAGGATTTATATATTTTCCGTTCAGTCATTAGGAAGCTGTAAGAAAACAAAGCGATGTTTTCCAAAATCAGATAAAGTCATAGATTTGTACATTTGCTCGACTTCGCTGAACCCATTTGTGACACAACTATGCTTCAATTCCAGTGTGTTTGATTGGGACCAGAAGATGATTAAATTCACAATAGTGTGGTCTGTTGGAAAGCGAGCTGGATAGACACCATTAATGAAAAGAACTTGTGTAGCCTATCGGATGTCAAGGGCGTGGAAAATATAAATGATGTTCGTTTACACTGAGGTGATGTGGACCCATTAATCTCACGATTTTTCTGGCGGATAAGAAAAATAACATGATTTTGCGAAGGGGAAGGCGGAAGGAAATGCATTGCTAACATCTGAGCTGGAACCTATTGTTGTAGCAATGCACAGATATAATATAATAGTTGCAACACGCAGCCTGTCAGGTAGCATCCATGGTGGGAGAAACCAGAACTAATGTGTGTCAATTAACTATTATCGTGCTTGACTACTTCCGATGCAATGCGGAAAACCTCGGAAGTTGCTGAATACACTTCGCTGAGCGACATACAATGCCAAACTCCAAGTACCGTGTTGCACGCGGATGCGGATGTGGAACAGATAGCTGAGCGTTCAGAGCCACTCTCTGGAAATTTGATCTGAAAATAAAAGTAAACAGTTCAGTATTTCTGTGTGTGTGTGTGTGTGTGTGTGTGTGTGTGTGTGTGTGTGTGTGTGTGTGTGTGTGTGTGTGTGTGTGTGTGTGTGTGTGTGTGTGTGTGTGTGTGTGTGTGTGTGTTTATTCCATCTGCGGTGCAGAACAGTAAAATTAATGCGCTATTCTGAAAATATGAATGAATTTCTGCTTGGGCAAGGAGGTTTATTGGGTTTATCTAAATGTTGGAACGGCACCCGGTATCAATGCAAATGTTATATCCGGCGTGCTTACTGACAGAAAATGAGGGAATATGGCTGTTTGGTGCGGATCAAAGAATGAAACGAAAACGCTAAATATAGAGGGGAATAAAATATTTGACTTATAATGTTAGCTGAACATCCGTTTGATGTGAATCTGTTAGTGTGGAGGGATTTGTGAGTAAATAAAAACACACCATACTCCGGCATCACGTTGAAGAAACTAGGTGAATGTAGAAATTAGAGAAAAGGAGTATGCTTTTTGTTAGACCATTGCGATCTGGATCAATGAAGAAATAGTGAAGAAAAAATGAAGTACTTTGGATAGAATTCCATGTATTTTTCATTATCAGAACGAATATGCATAAGTTGAGCAAATAGGGCAATGGCATGCTGTTCTAACAGGAAGTTCCCAAATGGTCTAGGCAAGATAACCTTTGTGGTCTACGGGTGCATATATTATTATATAATATCTTTATGATGATACTTGCTGCTGATTTTGTCTGGCTCTCCAAATATTTCAGGCAATCACTTTAAATGTTTACAGCCCTGGGGCATATTCCGGTAACATCTCGCCATCCAGCATTCATTGATAAAGCACTTAATCATCTCAGTTCTCTTCTCCGCCTGTGTACATCTCCAACTAGATCAACCGTGATTATCAAGCCTTCAGCGTCTTTACTAACCGATACCCCCAACATGTCCGTCCATCAGTCTTCCTAGCCCTCATCTAACCGTAAGCATCCCACGTTTAAGAGGCTAACGTTTCAGTTCACAATGGAGTTTGAAGTATGGATACATTCTAATCCCACTCCACTGACCTTTTCTGACTCCAGCAGTTGCAGTTTTCTGTGTCTCCCGTCAGATTAACGAGCTTCCGGCCTCCTGCGCCCGTCCAATTTGAATCAAACCATCTATCTATTAATCTTCCGTGGATCCCATCTTCTGTGTGCGCCAACCATGCGAACTTTTCTCAATTGCCTTGCAAAGTGCATACCGACAATATTCGCTCTCCTACGAGCCATAATCATCTTGGTCACATCATCAAAAAAGACAATCCACTTTGTAAGATATGACCCTTCACGCACGGATCCATCACTCCAAATAACCTGGGCTATGCCTGGCATCACAATCCCCTGTCTTGATCTCTCTGCCTTCATCACAGGGGACAGACTATCGAATGACGTTTGGTACAAGACTACCCGTAGTTATAAGGACACACTTCCTCACATCCAGCCTCTTCCAACTAGTGATTTCTCAAGTCTACACTACATCTGTCCCCAATACAATGATTATTCTAGGCAATCCGAGATCTCCTCGTTCTTCAGTTAACGTGGTTTCCTCGCAGCTATCATAGATGGATCCTTCCCCTGGGTCTCTCTTGTCTCCCGTAGCCCTGCTCTCACTCCGTCTACCCAGACGGAACTAGGATAGAGTTCCCCAGGTAAACTTCACCCCCAGCAGTCTGCGAATCTAACATAACATCCTTTGATATTTCCGACACCCCCAACGTAAACCCATCACCAGCCACATCTTCCCATCTCAATCCATTTCCGCCTTCCAAAAAGATCGCTCTCCATGTAACTGATTGTTTCACCCAACGTTTCCCGCCAAGACCATCCCCTCCCCATGTATTTCCCCTGCAACCGCAGGAGAGGAACCCTGTATCGCTCTACCTGCTCTCTCGCCTCCATCCAATGAAACCAGCAGTATTTCCATGTGAGACAGGATCAGTCAAAGTCAGCATGGATTTATGAAGGCAAAACCAAGCTTCACTGATCTTCTGGCATTTTGTGAGGATGTAGCAAGTACAATGTATAAGGGAGAGCCAGTGGATGTTGTGTGTCTGGACTTCAAAGAGCCTTTGACAAAGTCCCACACAATAGATTAGTGTGCAAAATTAGAGCACATACATTGAGGGTAAGATATTCGCATGGACAAAGAACTGGTTGGCAGACAGGAAGCAAAGAGTAGGAATTAACAGGTCCTTTTCAGAAAGGCAGGCGGTGACCAGTGAGGTGCCGCAAGAATCAGTACAGGGACCCCAGTTAATTACAATATATATTAACGATTTAGACGAGGGGATTAAATGTAATATTAGACCGCCGGTCGAACATCGAAAATGTGTCTAGATTTTAACTTTCGTGACCCATCTCTGGTATCTACTTGAAATTTGGCACAGATTTATATTAAAAATCATAACTCGTTAGTGCAAACAGTTGCACACTAATTTATTAAGATAATTAGAAAAGTAGAAAGAGCAAAAGTTAACATTACGGATGTAACGATCTGTCTCGGTGGACACCAGCCAGCCTGTGGAAATAATCCCTTCTGTTTATGAGTTGATTTACCCTGTCCCTTTCGTTCTGACGTTTCCGTTCGAGACCCTTCTTCAGACCCGCTGGGTTGCTCCAACATTTTGTGCCGACCTTCGATTTAAACTAGCATCTGCAGTTCTTTCCTCAATAGTCAACAGTGCTGAGCTATGACTGAAAGATCATTATTCTACTTCTCACAACCTACATCCTCAACGGGTTACAGTACTTTTAAGGTTACAGTACTTTTTAATAAACAGCTTTGCCTTACACCAGTTATCTGGAGCACGACTCACTCGACCGGTGTAACATACATTGCAACAATTCTCCTCACTAAAATGAGAACGATCCGTTTAAGACATGTTTGTGGTTTGCCTCACTCTTTAGTTTTAAAAAAAATTGTAAATCTTACTCTTAGTATTTTGCTAATGTTGACAGATTTCAGTAGCATACACGTAGTCCACGAATGAAGAGACGTCGCAGGATACAACCTGACTCAAGAGAGGATGCAGGATATATATTATTTTCAGACTGCTAAAAAAACTAAACTATAGGCACCAATAACACTTCTGTGAATTTAATTTGGGAAATTACAAAAGCCAAGAAATTGGAAATTAGACGATTCACGTTTTTTGTCTGTGTCTTCTGTCTACGATTCCTCCAGTGAATTTACATTGGCGGCGTTCCAAAATGCTAATTAATTCATCATATTCGGCGAAAATTGACTTTCCAGAAGTGTTTTCTTTATTATTCGAATTATGTACAATAATAAATGCAATTAAGACATAACTGGCATCTTATGTGTTTAATTACTCCTAACCTGTGCTTTCAACCCTCGTTAAAACTGTTTTCATTCATTGTGAAGCAATCGGCTGGTGAATGGTTAATAAGCGAATGTTTAATAAAGTGTAACTATTGCACTTAGCTGGACGATCGTTAGAAATCGCAACCGATACCGTAGAAGTTACCGTAGTAGATACATGAAGAAGAGAGGGAAAACACGATACTACTACATCTTATTTCGTGTTATTACGAACTAAGTACAATGACCTTGCGATGGGTTTCGACGACATGCATTGCACAGAGGACAAAAGAACCTTCCTCGGAATCCACCGTCACACGAGCATCAGACGAAATACTATCCGCCATGATCCCAGTGGGCTCCCTGCCCAGCTAACCTGAAACAAAGCGCGTGATTGGCCAATTGGCGTCCGAGTCAATGTCAAACGTGCTTTGATTGGACAATCACAACTCGGAAAATTGACACGATTTTGGAGGGTTTTTCCATATTTTAAAAATATTTGCAGGTTTTGTTCTTGACGAGTTTCACACATAATTTCTATAATATTTTTACACACTTTTTTTATAAATAAAGGTAGATATGGGATGTGGGTCACGACATGGAATGAAAAGGCACCTCGGCCCATGGTCTACAGGGGCCTTTTCTCCCCCTACCTTCGGTCAGACGGTACAGAAGCTCGAAAGCGCGCACCAACAGACTCATGAACTGCCCCCCGGAACGGTCATTCCACAAGCTTGGGTACTGTACCATTCACCTCTACCCCATTGCAGACATTGGACTTGTCTCTGGAACTGGTGCGCGACAATGCTGGGAACTATATGCTGCAATGTTTGCTCTACACTTCAACTTGACTTGAATATATGTAGTGTTACGTTACTGATCTGACACACAGCTATTCACTGTACCTCGATACACGCGACAAAATGTATCTAAACCTACTACCACTGATGTTCCTTATTTACCCCTCTACCTTCCCCCCACCTGTATCCACCTATCACTTGCCAGACTTTGTCCAGCCCCCACCTCTCTTCCAGCTTTCTACCCCCGTTATAATCAGACTGAAGAAGGGCCGCGACCCAAAATGTCACCTGCCCATGTTCGCCAGAGATACTGCCTGAGCCGCTGAGCGTTTGTTTGTAAAGCCGCCTCTGCAGTTCCTCATTTCGGATGTGCGGGAAGAAACTGTAGATGCTGGTTTAAACTGAAAATAGACACAAAATGCTGGAGTAACTCAGCGGCTCAGGCAGCATCTCTGGAGAGATGGGTGAGGTTTCGGGTCGAAACCAGTCTTCAGACTGAGCGTCAGCGGAGAGGGGAAACTGGGTGTATGAAAAGGTACAAAACAAACCAGAACACGCACAGATGACCAACGGAAGGTGGAGCCCACAATGGTCCATTGTTGGCTGTGGAAGAGGTGATAACGAAGAGATACAAACAATGAAACCAGCAGGATGACTAAGGTGCGGGGGGAGCGGGGGGGGGGGGGGGGAGTTGTCGGAGTGAAGCCACATGCAAATTGGAGGAACAGCAGCTCATGTTGTGATTGGGCAGCTGACAACCCAGGGGCATGAGTATTGATTTCTCTAATTACAAGTAACCCCTGCGTTCCCTCTCTCTCTGTCCCTCCCCACCCCAGTCATCCCGCTGGTTTCACTGTTTGTATCCCCTGGTTATCACCTCATCCACAGCGAACAGTGAACCTTGTGGTGATCTAGTTTCCCTCTCCGCTGACTCTCGGTCTGAAGAAGGGTCCCGACCCGTAACGCCACCCATTCCTTCTCTCCAGAGATGCTGCCTGGTTTCTGATGCACAGACGAGCCGTGGTCTGCCTCGTGTAAGGCGCAGCGCTGCTCCGGCCCACCCCTCCCCCCGGCCCAAGGGAACGAGCCGGCTTACCTTCAGCACGGCGGCGTCAGGTTGCTTGGGGTGGGCGAAGGTGACGTTGTAGAACTGTATGCGAACGCCCAGTGTCGCTGGAGCCAGGGTTCCGTGAAGGGCCAGGGCGTGCTGGCGGTCCATGAACTCAAACACCTTCTCCGAGGCCCCGACCGCCTTTTTCACGTGAGGGTAGACATGGAGCAGGGCCTGGCGGGGCACACGGCACACCTCAGGGTCACGTCCCTCTCCCAGACACAGACGCCCCTCCTCCAGACAATAGACAAGAGACAATAGGTGCAGGAGGAGGCCATTCGGCCCTTCGAGCCGGCACCGCCATTCACTGCGATCATGGCTGATCATTCTCAATCAGTACCCCGTTCCTGCCTTCTCCCCATACCCCCTGACTTCGCTATCCTTAAGAGCTCTATCCAGCTCTCTCTTGAATGCATTCAGAGAATTGGCCTTCACTGCCTTCTGAGGCAGAGAATTCCACAGATTCACAACTCTCTGACTAAAAAAGTTTTTCCTCATCTCAGTACTAAATGGCAGACGCAGACGCCGCTCCCCAGATGCCCCTCCCCAGACGCGCCTGCCCAGACGCCCCTCCCCCAGAAGCCCGCCCCCCAAACGCCGACGCCCCTTTTCATGCTCACCAGCTGAGGACAGGACCACGGAGACGGCCACGAGGAGGAAGCGTCTGAGATGCGGCCGCAGACAGGACAGCAGTCTGGAGACGAGGCGGTGGCGGGCGTCTGGCCCGGTGTCTGAGCCCCCGTCTGGGGCAGGAAGCGGTGGGCCACCACCAGCCCCAGGGCGGTGACCGGGTAGGCGAGGGGCAGGCGGGTGGGGAGGGGCGTGCAGGAGCTCGGTGTGGGTGGGGCCCGCGGCCAGTGCCAGGCTGGCGTAGCAGGTGGCCAGTGCCGGCCACGGCTCGGCTAGACGCCTGGCGCACAGACGGACCAGCGGCCGCAGGCAGACGGACAGCGCAGCCAGCGGCCCCACCCCCCACAGCCACAGCTGCACCAGCGGCCCCAACCCCCACAGCCGCAGCGCCCCGCAACTGCCCGTCACGTCCAACATGGCCAGTGGCAGCAGCAACACTGGCAACGCCATCCTCCCTACAACACTGGCAGCGCCCACACTCCGTACACAGCACCACCAACACTCTGCCCACCTCACACTCCCATTCCCCCGGCCTGCACACTCCCTCCACACCCCCACCAACACTCTGCCCACCTCCCACTCCCACTCCCCCGGCCTGCACACTCCCTCCACAGCCCCACCAACACTCTGCCCACCTCCCACTACCCCGGCCTGCGATTCCCAAACATTTATGCACAGGGCAGTTTCACAGGGATGTGGGCCGCGCGTGAATTGGAATCGTTTCCCTTGATAATAATAAAAATTGTAATTGTCATATGTAGGTTGTCTCAGGGTCAACGGTACAATGAAATGTATTTGACAAGACAACGGGTCACCACAGCAGTAATATTCCAAGGATAAATAAGATTTTAAAAATTACATTCATAAGGTAAAAAGACAATATTAATAATAGGTTAAAAGACAATATTAAAAATAATCAACATATATGATTTGAAATGTATTTATGAGTTCAGAACCCTGATGGCCTGATGGTAGAAACTGTTCTTAAGTCTGGTGGTACGTGCAGACATACTTCTGTATCGTCTGCCTGACGGTAACAAGGAGAACAGTCTGCGTGCTCTGGATAGAACAACAAATAATAGAATACAGCTCCGAATACAATAACAAATAAAGAGCTGGGGGAGCCAGCGGAGCAGAGAGCACCCCCCCCCCCCCCCAACCCACCCCCTCCACCAGATGCCCCTCTGGTGAACAACATGGAGGAGACACAGGGAACTGCAGGTGTCGGAATCTTCAGCAAAACACAAAGTGCTGGAGAAACGCAGCGAATCAGGCTGCAACGGGGAGGGAATGGACAGGCGACGCTTTGGGTCGGGACCCTTCTTCAGACATCAGTCTTTCAGGCTTCACATCCAGAGAGGGTGAGGAGGAGGGGGGGGAGGAGAGGAGGATGGGGAGGAAGGGGCAGAGCAGTGGGGGGGGGGTGCAGGCAAGGGGAACGGAATGGGGGATGGAGAGGGCAAGGGATTAGAGCAGGTAAGGGGACGGAGAAGGAGAGGGGATGTAGCGGGGGGGCAGAGCGTAGGGGGGGGGGGCAGGGGAAGAGGGTAGGGGAAGGGGAAGAGCTTAAGAGGAAGGCTGGGGAGGGGAGAACGGGACGGAGGAATGGGGCGAAGGATAGGGCAGAGTGGGGAGGGAAGGAAGGAGGGGAGGCAGAGGAGGGGTGGGGTAAGGGGCATGGAGGGGGGGGGTGCCCGGCCTCTGGGTCATATTCAGAGCAGCACCCTCAGTACCCCAGCCGCCAAACCCCACAACTCACACTCTCTACCCCCAACGCCCTCTCCCACACTCACCTCCCCCCCTACAGCTCCATCTCCCCTCCCCCTCCCCTCCCCCACTCTCTCCCCAACACCCTCTCCCCCCTCACCCCGCAACTCCTTCTCCTCACCCCTCCCCTGCAGCTCCCTTTCCCCTCTAACTCCCACTCCCCTCCTCAACCCCCCAGCAACACCCTCTGCTCACCCCCCTCCCCCCGCAACTCCCTCTCCCCCCCCCGCAGTTCCCTCTCCCCCTCTAACCCCCTCTCCCTACGTCACCATCTACCCCAACCTCCTCAACACCACCCCATCACCACATCCCTCCCCCAACTACATCCCCTCACAGCCCGACCAACTCCCTCTCCCCCTACCTCACCATCAACACACGCCAACCCCCTCAACACCAGCCCCTTCACCAACTCCCTCCCCAGCCGCTCCCATCCAAGTCCCTCTCCTCACCTACAACCCCCCCCCCGTTATTCCCCCACAATTCCCTCCCCTCTCCCTACCTCACTCCCTCTTAACTCGCCCCCCCCCCCGACACGTTTAACTCCACCCTCTTCGCAGTTACTTCCTATTCTCCCCTCCCCATGCTCGCCGCCTCCTTTCCCTCCGTCTCTCCCCGACCTGCCGGGGGGGGGGGGGGGGGTGGCAGAGGAGAGAGGGAGCGGGCGTGGAGGGAGGGGGAAGAGGAAAATGGAGCGAGGGGGAAACATAACATAACATAACAACACTTTATTGTCACTCGGCACAACACCGAGCGAAATTTCAGCAGTCACACAAACCACAGCAAAAAAGAAAAGAACACAGGACACCCGACCCCAACACAAACATCCATCACAGTGACTCCAAACATTCCCTCACTGTGATGGAGGCAACAAAACTTCCCCTCCCTTCCCCCCGCACACACGGACAGGCAGCTCGACCCCTACCGAGGCAAACGACACGCACAGCCCCCGCAAGGGGATGGAAGGCCCCCCGGCCAAGCCGCCCCGGGCACCGAAACGTCCCGCGGCCGCACCGGGCGATGTTAAGTCCAGCGGCCGAGCCGCACCGGGCACTGAAACGTCCCGCGGCCGAACAGCGCTGACGACGTTAAGTCCAGCGGCCAAGCCGCACCGGGCACTGAAACGTCCCGCGGCCACACCGGGCGATGTTAAGTCCAGCGGCCAAGCCGCACCGGGCACTGAAACGTCCCGCGGCCACACCGGGCAATGTTAAGTCCAGCGCCCAAGTCGCACCGGGCACTGAAACGTCCCGCGGCCGAGCCGCACCGGGCACTGAAACGTCCCGCGGCCGCACCGGGCGATGTTAAGTCCAGCGGCCAAGCCGCACCGGGCACTGAAACGTCCCGCGGCCGAGCTGCGCCGGCGATGTTAACGCCCCGCAGCCGAGCCGCGCCGGGCGATGGAAGGCCCCGCGGGCGAGCTGCGCCCCGGGGAAGAGACCTAATAAAAGAAAGGTTTACCCCCGCCCCCCCCCACCCCACCCCACCCCACCCCACACCCCCACCACACATACACAGCCAAAAACAGAAACAAAAACCATCCCAACACCGACACAAAACAAAAACAAAAAAGACAACAGACTGCCAGAGAGCCGCGGGGTGTTGGGGGTGGGGGGGAGGGGGAGGAAGGGGGAGGGGAGGGGGGAGGGGTGGGAGAAGGGGGGAGGGAGAGGGGAGGGAGGGGGAGGGGGGAAGGGGAGGGGGGAGGGAGGGGGACCTCCCCTTTTCCCAGTACCCGTCTTTCCCCGTTGGGCCAGTCCTCGTAGGGTTTCCATTGTAACCGGGAGGAGGGGAGGAAGGGAAGGGGGAGGGAGGGAGGGAGGAGGGAGGTGTGGAGGGAGGAGGGGAGGGTGAGGGAGGGGGAGGGGAGGGGGGAAGGGGGGGAGGGGGGGAGATGGAGGGGGGAGGGAGAGGGGAGGGAGAGGGGTGGGAGGGGGTAGGGGTGAGGGGGAGGGAGTGGGGAAGGGGAACCACCCGTTTTCCCAGTACCCCTCTTTCCCCGTTGGGCCCGTCCTTGTAGGGTTTCCATTGTAACCGGGAGGCGGGGAGGGAGGGGGCAGGGAGGGAGGAGGGGAGGGGGATGGAGGGGGGAGGAGGGAAGGGGTGAGAGGTGAGGGGGGATGGGGTGGAGGGGGGAAGGGGGGGATGTGGAGGGAGGGGGGAAGGGGGGAGGGAGGGGATCTCCCCTTTTCCCAGTACCCCTCTTTCCCCGTTGGGCCCGTCCCCGAGGGGTGAGGGAGGTGTGGAGGGATGGGGAGGGAGTTGGGGAGGAGGGGGGGAGGGAGTGGGGATGGAGGTGGGAAGGAGTGGGGAGGAAGGGGTTGAGGGGGGAAGGGGGACCTCCCCTTTCTTTTTTCGAAACACTTGCCCCGGTGGCCCACGAGCATAGGGGCTCCATGCTGATCTGTGTATGTTAAGTGACTTGCTATAAAAAACACAACTTTAAAAAACAATCAGTTGCTTATCGCAACAATGTAGCAACCATCTCACACAAGCATTGTGACGTCACAAGCTGAAGACCTTGGAAAAAAAAGGTTAAAAATAAAAAAATGTAAATTTGTAAAGAGTAGACACCCAATAGCAGCTGCTTGTCCATTGTGACATCACACGCTGAATACCGCGGGGGGGGGGGGGGGAAGGGGGGTCAGCTCGAGTTCATCTCACAGGGGCATTGTGACATCACAATGAAGATTAATCCGCACCGCAGCGCCCCCCTTCTGTAAAAACTTCGATAAATCAGGGGGGGCAGCGCTTTACAACCTCTGTAACTTAAAATATATACGACCAAATTAAATGAAAATATCACGGCCGGTCAGCCGGGAGGTTGGCGATTAAGTCGGTACAAAAACCGTGGCGCGACTGTTTACCGTTTTGCCGAAATCACTGATACAAATAAACATGTAACAAACATATTGATATATTCACAAGATCTGAGTTTTAATAGTATACTAGAAAAGAGGGCCCGTTGGGCCCGTCCCCACACCCCCCATTCTCTCCTCCCCCAGCCCCACTCTTACTCTCCAAGTGTGCCCGTTGGGCCCGTCCTCCTGATCTGTGTATGTAAAGTGACCACTATAGCCTTCTTTTTTTTTTTTTTCCCTAATCAGATGTTTTTGTTTTTTTCCTAATCAGATGTGCAGCACTTTGGTCAACGTGGGTTGTTTTTAAATGTGCTATACAAATAAAACTGACTTGACTTGACTTGACTTGACTTGCAATAACAAAAAAGACTTCTTGGAAGCTTTTCGAAACAATGTAGCCGTCACAAGCTGAAAACTAAATCCTTGCTGAAAACTAAATCCTTTTCTGGAAACTTTTGGAAACAAATGTAGCCCCTTCAAGAAAAGGGTTAGAAATGAAAAATTTAAACTTTAATATCTCTCTAGCTTTAAAAAGGTAGCTTCAATTTGAACGAAAGTACTTACAATAGTTGCCCAGGTTAATGGTGAATACGGCGGTACAAAAATCGTAGCGCTTTGGTGTACCGTCTTGGAGGAGTAGAGTTTGTAAGTTAAACTTCGGAATCTTCCGTACATACACACATACATCCATACATACGAACGCAGAGTTTTAGTATTATATAGATAGATAGATAGATAGATAGATAGATAGATAGATAGATAGATAGATAGATAGATAGATAGATAGATAGATAGATAGATAGATAGATTGATAGATAGATAGATAGATAGATAGATAGATAGATAGATAGATAGATAGATAGATAGATAGATAGATAGATAGATAGATAGATAGATAGATAGATAGATAGATAGATAGATAGATAGATAGAGAGAGAGAGAGATAGATAGATAGATAGATAGATAGATAGATAGATAGATAGATAGATAGATAGATAGATAGATAGATAGATAGATAGATAGATAGATAGATAGATAGATAGATAGATAGATAGATAGATAGATAGATAGATAGATAGATAGATAGATAGATAGATAGATAGATAGATAGATAGATAGATAGATAGATAGATAGATAGATAGATAGATAGATAGATAGATAGATAGATAGATAGATGGATGGATGGATGGATGGATGGATGGATGGATGGATGGATGGATGGATGGATGGATGGATGGATGGATGGATGGATGGATGGATGGATGGATGGATGGATGGATGGATGGATGGATGGATGGATGGATGGATGGATGGATGGATGGATGGATGGATGGATGGATGGATGGATGGATGGATGGATGGATGGATGGATGGATGGATGGATGGATGGATGGATGGATGGATGGATGGATGGATGGATGGATGGATGGATGGATGGATGGATGGATGGATGGATGGATGGATGGATGGATGGATGGATGGATGGATGGATGGATGGATGGATGGATGGATGGATGGATGGATGGATGGATGGATGGATGGATGGATGGATGGATGGATGGATGGATGGATGGATGGATGGATGGATGGATGGATGGATGGATGGATGGATGGATGGATGGATGGATGGATGGATGGATGGATGGATGGATGGATGGATGGATGGATGGATGGATGGATGGATGGATGGATGGATGGATGGATGGATAGATAGATAGATAGATAGATAGATAGATAGATAGATAGATAGATGATTCCAGAAGAACTGGGAGAGGTTCTCAGATTCACTGATTTTAATACAATGTAATTTCTCCCAATATATTGATGTTAATATGTACATTCATCAATGCTAATAGTTCAATTTCACAACTGCGTGCAATCAGATCCAGGAAATGTGACACAAAGGACCGTGGATAAATGTTTCAGACACCCGTTGCAGCGAACAGTTCAACATCATGAACACAGCGGGACAGGAAGCCGGAGATGTGCTCGGGTTGTGTTGCCCGTAAAGACCCAGAAACTGCTGAAACAATGAACATTAAACAGATTCAGTTGAGGTGGTGGGGGGAGAGATGGGGTGGGGTGGTGGGGTTGGATTGGCAGTTGGATGGACAAAGGGCTAAGATGAAAAGAGAAAAGGTTTAAGCGACGGAAATGAGGGTAGAGGAGACGTAAAATATCAATCCAGAGCAAGGACTATAAGTGGGAGGAGACGGTGGTGGGGGTGCGGTATGGGAAAGGAATACACTGCTTAGTTGCACAGATGTTCAGTTCAGCTCAGTTTAGTCTATTGTCACGTGTACCGAGCTACAGTGAAAAGCTTTTTGTTGCATGTTCACCAGTCAGCAGAAAGACAAAACATGATTACCATCGAAGCATTTACAATGGGGGACTTCAAGTGTTGACTTTGAGAGTAGGATTTTAAAGGGCGAAGGCCCTTAGAACGCCCGCGACGGACGTTGGGCGACAACGGGAGTTTAGCGCGTATAACCGGATATGTTCCACCCTGAATGTTCTTCTCAAGGTTAAGCGACCCCAGCAAACGACGTTTCTGAAACGTGTTTGTGAAATCTTTCTTCAGCAGCGTGTTTCTGGTAAACGAGGTAAGTTTGCCGTGATAGGTTCTTCTGAATATTTCATACCCTCTCTGGCTTAATTACATTGTTCCTTTATAATAACTAGATCTACACTTTGGAGATTGGGAAGGATAAGTTACGAAAGTGTTGGCGGTCAAATCTTTTAGCGATCGCAGTGCTATTAGCTTCAGGATCGTTTTTGATCGAGACAGGTAGAACGTACTACTTAAAATTCTGAACAGGGGCAAGGCTAACTTTGATGGTATTAGACAATAACTTGTTAAATTTGATTGGGCCAAATAGCTCCCCGGCAAACGAACGTCCGGTAAGTGAAGTATTTTTTAATAGTGTGGGGGCCAGAGTGGATGATATGCATGTTCCTGTTGGAGTGAGGTGCGAAGCGGGAAGCTTGGATCACGAACGAAATTCAGGCTCTGGTCAGGCAAAAGAAGGAGTTACGGGACAGGTATAGGAAGCCGGGGTCAACTGTATCACTGGAGGAGTTTCTGGAACTGATGGCCATACTTAAGAATTCCATGCTCAATATAACCGATCAGTACTTGGCTTTTCAAATTATTTAGGACTTTTGCCATCTCCCGCGGTGTATACACAGATGAACACACTTTTAGCTCGTATATTGGAACCCTTTATTCGTAAATTGCCAAGAGAATCCTTTGGGACTTCGCTTTACAATATCTGCCTGGAATATCTCATGTTCCCCATTTGCTCTCCGGATTTCCATCCTACGTGCATACATCCCAGTGTGTTCCGCGTAAATCCCAAGGCATTCAATTGATACCAGCTGCCGATACCTGACACGTATCCCCTTCTTTTCCTGACCAGGGCTGTCATATGAGGGAAGATTGAAATGAGTTTAGAAGGATGAGAGGGAATCTGATAGAAACATATAAAATTATAAAAGAACTGGACAAGCTAGAAGCAGGAAAAATGTTTCCAATGTTGGCGGGGTCCAGAACCAGGGACACAGTCTTAGAATAAAGGGTGAGCCCATTTAAATCTGAGGTGAGAAGGAACGTTTTCACCCAGAGAGTTGTGAATTTGTGGAATTCTCTGCCACAGACGGCAGTAGAGGACAAATCACTGGATGAATTTAAGAGAGAGTTAAATAGAGCTCTGGGGGGGCTAGTGGAATCAAGGAACATGGGGAGAAGTTGGGCACAGGTTACTGATTGTGGATGATCAGGCATGATCACAATGAATGGTGGTGCTGGCTCGAAGGGCCGAATGGCCTCCTCCTGCACCTATTTTCTAGTTTTCTAGTTTTCTATGTTTCTATCAGAGGTTGTGTAGGCCGGGACTCCGTTTCTTGGAGGGCAAGAAGATTAGGGGTGATCTTATTGAGGTTTATAAAATCATGAGACTAATAGATTAAGTAGATACACAGAGTCTCTTGCCCTGAGTAGGTGAATCGAGGACCAGAGGACGTAGGTTGAAGGCGAAGGGAAAATTATTTAATAGGTATCTAAAGGATAACCTTTTCATACAACGGAAGGTGGATGTATGGAACAAGCTGCCGGGGGATGTAGTTGAGGCTGGGACTATCCCAACATTTAAGAAACAGTTAGACAGTTACATCGATAGGACAGGTTTGGTGGTATATGAACCCAGTCGGCTGGCCAAAACAATTTGGCCCTTGTCAAAGTCGCTCACGTCTTTACTCCTGCCCATTTCTCCTGCATCCAACACATCACCTTCAAGAACTGACTGTTCACTTGCTGCCAAATATATTCCACCCCTTGACAGGTGCCATTGTAACACGATAATCAACGTTATACACTTCGCCTGTCATTGGTCATAATGTTTTGGCTGATCGGTGTATGTTTTGCAACATACGAGGAATTTCATTTGCCATACAGTCATCCCCATAACAAGCAACAGTACACGCAAAATACAGTTTAACATGAACACCCACCATAGTGACTCCTTCACATTCCATACTGTGATGGAAGGCGAACAAAGGTTCAATATCTGCCCTTCTTTGTCCTCCAGCGGTCGCGGGGCCTTTAACCTTCCGTTGACGGGACGATCTTGACTCCTGTAGCCGGCGGCGGGCCTTGCTCGTCCGGGCGATCAAGCTCCCGCATCAGGTGGGAATCTCAGCTCCCCCCGCGCCGGGCTATCTACCCCGGGTCGGGGCTTGTCGAACCTCATGCGGCTTTTGGACAGCCAGAAGGGGCGCTATATGAGGATGCCGTTCATTGACTTTTGTTCAGCTTCCAATACCGCAGTCCGCACCAGACTTGCTGAGAAGCTGCTGGAATTGGGGCTTAACACTCCTCTGTGTGCCTGGATCCTGGACTTTCTCACCGCCAGGCTCCAAGTGGTGAGGATGGGGGAACACATATCTAGCTGCCTCACGCAGAACACAGGCTCCCCTCAGGGTTGCGTCCTTAGCCCCCTACTGTACTCCCTGTACACACATGACTGTGTGGACAGGTTTAGCTCAAGCTGCATCATCAAGTTTGCTGATGACACTGTGGCGGAGGGCCGAATCACCGACAACGATGAGAAGGCCTACCGGGAGCAGGTGGCTGATCTGGCACTCTGGTGTCGGGACAATAGCCTCCTGTTGAATGTCAAAAAATTAAGGAGCTGATTGTGGACTTTAGAAGGGCTTAACATCCAAGGACGTACACGCCACTGGAAATAAATGGGTCTACTGTGGATAGGGTGAACAGCTTTAAATACCTGGGAGTCCACATCAAAGAGGATCTGACATGGACAACACACATTGCCGCACTGGTGGGTAAGGCAAGGCAGCGCCATTACCACCTCAGACAGCTGAGGACATTCAGAGTGTCTCAGAGGATCCTTCACTGCTTCTACTCTGGGGCTGTAGAGAGCATCCTGTCCGGCAACATCACAGTCTGGTTTGGGAACAGCTCTGCCCAGGACAGGAAGGCCCTGCAGAGAGTAGTGCGTTCGGCAGAACGCACAATGGGAACTACACTCACCCCCCTGCAGGACCTATACATCAGGAGGTGCAGATCAAAAGCAAGCAGGATTATGAGGGACCCCTACCACCCCAACAACGGACTGTTCCAGCTGCTTCGGTCAGGCAAACGCCTCCGCTGTCATGCTGTGAAAACGGAGAGGATGACACGGAGTTTCTTCCCACAGGCCATAGGACTGTTAACTACTATAACTCCAGGGACTAAATTTTATTTTCTGTGTTAATTTTAATTTATATGCTGTAATTGTAATTTTTTTGCACAATCCGCAGGCATTGCCACTTTCATTTCACTGCACATCGTGTATGTGTATGTGACGAATATACTTGACTTGACCGCTCTCAACCCGAGTCTGTGAACTCCTCGAGTTAAATCTGCAGGCCGCGGTTGGAGCGGCGATCCGAGGCAAGGTATCGCACGCTCAGATGTTAAGTCCACGGCCCCGCGGTAAGTTCACGAGGTTAATTCCCGGGATGGCGGGACTGTCATATGTTGAAAGAATGGAGCGACTGGGCCTCTATTAACTGGAATTTCGAAGGATGAGAGGGGATCTTTTAGAAACACATAAGATTATTAAGGGATTGGACACGTTAGAGGCAGGAAACATGTTCCCCATGTAGGGGAGTCCAGAACCAGGGGTCACAGTTTAAGAATAAGAGTTAGGCCATTTAGAACGGAGACGAGGAAAAACGTTTTCATCCAGAGACTTGTGAATCTGTGGAATTCTCTGCCACAGACGGCAGTGTAGGCCAATTCTCTGGATGCTTTCATGAGAGATTTAGATAGATTTCTTAGAGACAGCGGAGTCAAGGGATATGGGAGAGAAGGCAGGAACGGGGTACCGATTGTAGAAGTTCAGCCATGATCACATTGAATGGCGGTGGTTGTTCGAAGGGCCGAATGGCCTACTCCTGCATCTATTGTCTATTGTCTATTGTCTAAACGCAGGCAGGTGGGAATAATGTAGCTGGGACATGTTGGCAGGTGTGGGCAACTTAGGCCGAAGGACCTGTATCACTCTACGACTCTGTGACTCTCTAGTCCGCAGCCTGCTAATGTTCCATGTACCTTTATTTCCTCCATACCGATGAGCCTATCTCATGTACTGCACTGTTCTATGTTCTATGCTCCTGGAAGGCTGGAACGCGCTGCCGAGGGTGGTGGTGAAAGCAGATACGATAGTGGTCATCATCACAAATATCACAAACAGCAGAGGTTCCAGCTCCGTTCGCTGCGGTACTACACTTGTCATAGAGCCCCAGCCAGAAAATCTACATTCCAACATAGCCCTCTGCCTCTTCCCAATAAGACGGTTCCGAATCCATACGATCAAGTCATCTTGAATCCTGTACACCTTAATCGCCTGGATCAAAGTGGTGCTGACTAACCTTATTTAGCCTATTCTCGTTCAAATAAGAGTAATTACTGTCTCGAAGAATGCCCTCCAATAGCTTCTTTGCCATTGATGAGAAGCTCAACGGATAATAGTTCCCTTGGTTTTCACTAGGTATTTCTTCCGCACCACCACATCTCGATCATAAACTGTCTTATCATATTTGTATTATCTACACTTATATTATCTACACTTGCTACACTTGAGGGCGTGCAGCGTAGGTTTACTAGGTTAATTCCCGGAGTGGCGGGACTGTCATATGTTGAAAGACTGGAACGACTAGACTTGTATACACTGGAATATAGAAGGATGAGAGGGGATCTTATCGAAACGTATAAGATTATTAAGGGGTTGGACACGTTAGAGGCAGGAAACATGTCCCCAATGTTGGGGAGTCCAGAACAAGGGGCCACAGTTTAAGAATAAGGGGTAGGCCATTGAGAACGGAGATGAGGAAAAACATTTTCAGTCAGAGAGTTGTGAATCTGTGGAATTCTCTGCCTCAGAAGGCAGTGGAGGCCAATTCTCTGAATGCATTCAAGAGAGAGCAAGATGTAGCTCCTAAGGATAGCGGAGTCAGGAGGTATGGGGAGAAGGCAGGAACGGGGTACTGATTGAGAATGATCAGCCATGATCACATTGAATGGCGGTGCAGGCTCGAAGGGCCGAATGGCCTCCTCTTGCACCTATTCTCTATTGTCTATTGTCTATCCTCCAAGCCCTTCTCCTGGGTGAATAAAGATGCAAAGTACTGCTTTATTTCCTCACCTACATTATGCGATTCGACGCATAAATCCCTGCTTGATCTTTAAATGTTCCCACCTCCCCCAGCACCACCCCCCACCCCCCCCCCCCCCCGCCATTCCCTTTGTTCTAACGGGCGTGTAAGAAATCATGGGACGTTCCTTAATCTGCCTGGTGATACATTTCATGCCTCTTCTCGCGGCTCTCATTGTCCGCTAGAGTTTCCGACTCGCTTTATATTCCTGCAAAGCCGCGTCTAATGCCTCATTCTTAAACCTGACAATCTTCCTTCATGAGCTCTTACAACACCATTCGTCACCCACTGACCCTTTCAATTGCCATCTTTATCTCTCAACCTCAGTGGGAAATGCTGATCCTGCACTTTGATCATAAGGCGTGTTGATTTCGTCATATAATCTAAGGAACAATGCCTCAATTAAGTACTTTCCCCCAACATCCAGACCTGTCCCTATTCAAAACACTCTTCCGCACTTTCCCCGCACATCTTCTTTAACGTTCAAACTTAGCCACTACTCACCCAAGAACGGATTACCTGTCACGTGATTCGAAAATAACTAAGGTAGGTTTACACACACAGTGATTTTATTACAATCCAATTTTTTCTCTCAAAATATCGATGTCGATGAAAAGATTAATCAATTTTAATCGTTCTATTTCACTAGAGCGTACATTTAAACCGAGAAATATAACACACAGGATCGCAGGTTAATGTTGCAGCTCCCTGTTGTAGAGAACCGTTAGCTACCCAGAGCAACGCGGAGCAGGACACAACGGCCGTGTTATCCGGACATCCACAGTAAATGCACCAACAATGAATTTCGGATGGGTACAAATTCCAGAGATCAAAAGAGAGAAAGTGTGAAAGAAGCTAAGGATACAGGAGGCGTAAAAATATAGAGCCAGAGGAAGAAATATAGGTGGAAAGGTGCAGGAAGGAACTGCGGATGGCGGTTTACATAGACGTTGGACACAAAATGCTGGAGAAACTCAGCGGGAAAGGCAGCGTCTCTGGAGAGAAGAGATGGGTGACGTTTCGGGTCGAGACCCTTCTTCAGACTAAACGTCAGGGGAGAGGGCGACACAGAGATAAGGAGGTGTAATGAGTGAGAATGAGACATCAAAGGGGATGCAGCACAAAGAAAATGTAGAACAAATCATTGTTAGCTAGGAGACGGTGACAACAAAGCAAACAGAGATTATATAATCGAGGACAGTCAGACTCGTGGGGAAAACTGGAAGGGGGAGGGATGGAGAGGGCACACGCTGGAGGGGGGGGTGAATGCGCGTTCACGTAGTAAACAACAAAGAGAGGGGGAAGCATGTAGGTTGATACTGAAGTTGTGGATCATATGGATTTGGGGCAAAAAGGATGTGCCGGATATTGATGTTAGAAGAACAAATAAGTCACGCATGAACTCGCCTTGAACAGGTGTTGCGAACGCGCTACATGGGAAATATATCGGGGCTAGCAAGTTACAATAATTTGGACATTGGGATAACATTTTATTCCACGAAGAGTCCTGCCCAACATGCCCGCTCTGGATGGAACCAAATTCACCGAACAGCACGATCATGTGAGATCATAGATTGATGGGCTGCGTCATATCCCACCTCCAGTTCTAGGCAACTGGCGCGCCGGTGTCATGAGTTTAAAGATAATACTCGTTAAATGTGTAAATGCGTTCTTCACCTCCTGTCTAAATTTCCTCTGTGTAATCCCGTAGATACACGTGTTGGCGCAGGAGCTGACGTGCATGAGCAAGACCCCAACGTCATAGGCGATGTAAGATGGGCTTGAGTGATCCCCGCTCACGAAGTTCACAGTGACCCGAGTGCAGATGAAAGTTACAGCGATCGTTGTCCAAAGCACTATGAAGGCGCCGGACACGGTGAGCAGTAAAACGATCGACTTCCGCCGATTCTCCGCCTCCGTGTCCTTGCTATCCACTGCCTTCAGGCGACGACGGACTCTGTTGGCCGCTATGATGTTTTTGACCGTCAGTCCGTTGAACAATAGGATTATTAGGAAGGGTAGCAAGGGGTTAGAGATGGTACACATCCACGAAAAAACCAACCACCAATCGGACATGAAGTAGGCGCGTTTGGGTCGGCACCCCCATTTCACACTATCCACGGTGAAGTGTGGCTCGTACATTAAGTTAAAGGGGATGTACTTCAAGCAGCTCAGTGCGCATAAGGACACAATGACCGTGACGGCCGTCCGATCCGTACAATAGGTGAGTCTCAGCTTCGGGCAGCAAATGCTGACAAAACGGTCAAAGGTGAAGGACATGGTTAACCAGACGGAATAGTCCAGAGTAACGACCCGCAGGTATATATTGGAAGGACAAATTGCGCTGAGGGAGAGGAAGGAGTTGGCGATATAGTACATGTAGATTTTATGAATTAACACGTGAAAGATGAGAACGAGGAGGTTGGAGATTGCCATCGCCACCATGTACCGGGTGATTCCTTTCGAGAGCCCGCACTTACCCCGGTAGAGGATCGCAGCCGTCAGCACGTTCGCTGGGGGAAGAGCAAAGTACAGTGAAATTAATATTTAAATGGAACCACCGAAGTAATGGAGCTGAAGTTACGATTGATTGTTGCGCAGCGCGACAGCCCTCAGCGAAGCGAATCACAAGAACCACTTAGTGTTAGTAAGACGAGGCTCGTTCACTGCTCCATTCTTCAGAAACTCATCATATTAATTATCACAACATCATGTGCTCTTTAAACTCGAGTTTGCGTTTTCATTCCTCCTTTAAAAACACCGCATTAAATCCCCGTAATGTCCACTCTTTCGACATCTGTCCACATATCTCCTATTCCCTCCATTTATGGCCGCTGACGCCGATGCACTGCGTCGGAAGTTGCAATTTCTGTGTTGATCGCACATCGGATTACTGTAAAGTGCCGGAGAGGATGGAACAGGCTGTCAGAGTACTCACGGTTCGTCAGGAGGAAGCATTAAACAATCTCATCACAGCTTACCAGGGATACCAAACGCAGCCAGGATCGGATAGCTAATTTCATGGACGTATATAATTGGGGCCCGTTCCATCTGATTGTCCCAGTGAAGTTCGGGAACACAATGGAGCGATAGCGCAGTTCGGATGTTCTTTAATACTCCCACCAACTCCCCAGTGGGGACGGGAGAATGACGTAACCCCGATATTAGTCACACTCTCTTGAACAAACACGTTTCTTTCCGTGTGTGTGCGCGTGTGGGTGTGTATGTGTGTGTGTGTGTGTGTGTGTGTGTGTGTGTGTGTGTGTGTGTGCGTGCGTGTGTGTGGGTGTGTGTGTGTGTGTGTGTGTGTGTATGTGTATTTGTGTGTTTGCGCGCGCCCGCGTGTGTATGTGTGTGTGTGAGAGTGAGCGAGTGTGCGTGGGCGTTTGTGTGTGTGTAGATTCGTGTACATGTATGTTTGTGCGGTGTTGTGCGCGCGCGTGCGTGAGTAATTGTGAATGTGTGGGTATATGTTTGTGTGTGCGTGTGCGTAGATTCGTATATGTGTGTGGTTGTGCGTTCATCAATTCATGAATTAGTAAGTAATGGAAGTAAGTTAGGCAATTCAGCACAACGAATCTAGTCCGCCATTCAATCATGACTCGCCTATCTTTCTGTCACAACCTCATTCTCCAGCTTTCTCCCCATAACGTTTTCACCATTACCAATCAAAAATCTGTGAATCTCAACATTAAAAATACCCGATGACTTGGCCTCCACAGCCGTCTGATGGAGTTATATTTTTAGGTCACCCAATTATATGCAGGCAGATCGTGAAAAGATGTAGGACAAAAGTGTTATTGTAATTAGTGATTTCCACTTTTCCAATTTTGACTGGAACTCACTTGAAAAGTGAGTTTCGGATAGAACTGAAATGGGTAGATGCCTCTGGGAAGTTTCTTGAAAAATGCGTGTAGTCAAACTCGGGATGGGACAGCACTAAAACATATTGGGAATGCGTCCGATCAGGTGATTATATTTGAAAGGTTTCGCATTTTGAGGACAATGATCATAATTCAATAAGTTATAGAGATATTATACTCTTCGTCAATAAAAGGAAGCGTATGCAAAGTTAAGAAACTGGTACCAGGTGAATATACTGAAAGAAACGGAAACAAACGACTGGGGGCGCTAAAAGAGGCCATGAAAGGTTCCTGGCAATTGGTAGTAAGGGGAAACCCACAGCATTTTATGGATATATTATAAGCAAAAAAATGGGAGCATTCATTGTTCATAATATAGGGTTGTAGGCTTTTCTCTTTACTATTTCTCACTGGAGCTCTTCTGTGTACAGGCCCTGATGTAAATGCTGTGTATTTCCATTGCTTTATATTTGCATCTGGTAAATTCAGACCCGTGAGTTCAGGCACAGTCTGTGAGGCGGGGGCAAGATATTGTACTGTAGGAGAGCACCAGGCTTCAATTCGTGCTCAGCGTTGAGGTAGCTGTCTCTGAAGGCTGGAAGCGAGCAATGAAGTGGACAGAGCTACACGCAGTCCACGCAGTCAGCTACACGCAGTAAGGGCAAATGTAGACACAAAGAACTGCAGACGATGGAAATTTGAGCTAAACGCCAAATGTTTTATTAATACATCGGCTAGGAAGAATCTGCGAAGGATGTGGGTAGGCGAAGTTTCTCGTCCCTTTTCTGTCAGGTTCAGCATATTATCCGCCAATCCACCCAGTTCCTATTGAAGAATAACCTCGCAGGTCGGTAAAGTGAAATATTTTGTGGATCTTCCGCACTCCGATTCACCTGCATTAAACTTCAATGATCCGCGGATATGAACACCAAAACCGATCTCAATGTCCATCACATGTTCGCTCCATCTTGTCTCACTGCGGGTGTAGTTCTGATTTCCCAACCTACCCAGTGGGACGCCTGCAATTTGTTAAATCTTCACTTTCTCTCCAGATGTAACATCCTTGACCCCTGGTTGTCTTTCCCTTTGCACTACCTGTTGCATTTGTCTATGGTTTGGTTGTTCTCATGAATGGCACGACTTAACTGCAGAGCCCGCGAACGAAGTATCTGGTGACAATAATAAACGGACGCCGATACCACTCTCTCTGCCAGGACTGCGCTGTACTGCAACATGACTATTGTTGTCGAGTAATCTCCGCAATGACGGTCAATGCGCCAACAACAGGGAAACTGCCCCTATGAGTGGAAGTGTCAAAGACTAGAGGACACAGCTTCAATGTGTGCGAGTGGTAAATGGAGGCGTGCGGGGACAGTTACACAGCGCATGTTGAGTCGCTGGAACGCTGTCAAAAGTGCTGGGAAAGCCCAAGATGATAACGACATTTAAAAGGCTTCTGGATAAGCACATGTATGTGCTGGGAATGGAGTAGAATGGATTGTTTATAGACAAAATAGATTGGCTTATCTTGACATGGTTGACAGATATTTTGGTCCGAAAACCATGTTACTGTCGCGTAGTGCTCTATGTTCTATATTTAGCAGTTTTGAAACATTGAAACCGAACCACTAACAGTTCTTCTGACATTGCAGTCCATTTTGAATTGCCCACCCGCCGGTCATAAAAGCAATTGTTGTAGAATTTGCAACTCGGCCGTTCAAACCTATCCTGTCATTGAATTTGCTCATTCCTGATCTACTCTGGCCATGTGTCTCATTATATGCAAGTTCCCAATTGCTCTCAATGCCTTGATCGTTACCAAGCTTCACCTTAAATACCACTGACGGGCGACGCCCCCTCTTCCCGCGCCTGTAACTGAACAGGATAAAGGGAGCATCGAGGACATCCCGTTAACGATACGATACGATACGAAGGAACTTTGTTCATCCCCGGAGGGAACTTGGTCTGCCAACAGTTGTAACACACAACAAGGTACACGAAAAACTTGAAATGAAAATTTAATTAAACATGAAGAGAAATGAAAAAGACAGCGATTTTTGGGTGCAAGAATAGGCCATTCGGCCCTTCAAGACAGCACCACATTCAATGTGATCATTCTCAATCAGTACCCCGGTCTTGCCTTCTCCCCATACTCTGCTATCTTTAAGGGCTCTATCTAGCTCTCTCTTGAATGCATTCAGAGAATTGGCCTCCACTGCCTTCTGAGGCGCAGAATTCCACAGATTTCCAACACTATGACTGAAATTCTTTTTCCTCATCTCAGTTCTAAATGGCCTACC
>NC_135971.1:26679372-26694372 GCF_053455715.1 Rhinoraja longicauda
AAAGCTTTTCACTGTACCTCGGTACACGTGACAATAAACTGAACTAAACAAAACTGAAAAAGGGTCTCAATCCGAAGCGTCACCTGTTCCTTTTCTCCAGAGATGATGACCGACCCGCTGAGTTACTCCAGCATTTTGTGTCTTATCGATTGACCCAGTTGGCTTACACACTGCCTCCCACTGTCTTTTTCAGAACCAACAAGATGAAGTGTCCCTGTGTCATTAAAGTCCGGCTTTCTGCGGATGGAAACAAGTTTGTGGTGAAAGAGATGAATGAATCGCATAACCACACGGTGCCGCAGGTAAAAGCAGAACACACACACCAGCCAGGTGGAGTTGTTGGATCTGCCACTGCTTCAGTTTGTCGGCTCAGTGTGTGTGTCTGTGTCTCTGTGTGGGGGGGGGTGTCTGTGTGTGTGTGTGTGTTGTCCCACCTCTCCATGTTTTCAGAGAGCATTCTACTAGTTTTGTACACGCTCGGTTCCAGCCTTGGATCCTGGGCGGTTGAATATCCTAGTTCAGTGATACAGCACAGAAACAGGCCCTTCGGCCCACTGAGTGCGCGCCGACCGGCGATCCCCCCACATTAACACTAGCCTCCACACACGGGACAATCTACACATACACCAAACCAAATAACTTCGACACCTGTACATATTTGGAGTGTGGGAGGAAACTGATGATCTCGGAGAAAACCCACACAGAGGGGAACGTAAAAACTCCACACAGACAGCACTCGTAGTCGGGATTGAACCCGGGTCTCCGGCGCTGCAAGCGGTGTAAGGCAGCAACTCTACCGCTGCGCCACCATGCCGTCCAGAATATGTCCACGTAATTATTTATAAAGAGTTTATCAGAACTCTGTCTCTCTGCCCTGGTCTTTGCCTGTGAGAGAATGTTACCTGTGGCACCAACACATATCGGTGGGACTTAAAGCTGTAGGTTGCAATAAAATGGGATTTGTGCAGAATTGGCTCAAGAAAACATAATACATAGCAACAAAGATGGACACAACAAGCTGGAGTAACTCAGCGGGTCAAGCATCATCTCTGGAGAAAAGGAATAGGTGACGTTTCGGATCCTTCCCGGCTGGTCTGAAGAAGGGTCTCGACCCGAAATGTCACCTTTTTCTTTTCTCCAGAGATGTTGTCTGACCCACTGAGCTACTCCAGCTTTTTGTGTCTAGAATTGGCGTAAACTAGAATCTGCTGTTTAGTTTAAACATACAGCGTGGAAACAGGCCCTTCAGCCCACCGAGTCCAGGCTGACCAGCAATCCCTGCACATTAAGCTATCCTACCCACATCAGGGACAACTTTCAATTTTAGCAAGCCAATTAGCCTATAAATGTGTACATCTTTAGAGTGTGAGAGGAAACCGCAGCTCCCGAAGAAAACCCACGGGCAGAACGTACAATCTCCGTACAGACAGCACCCGTAGTCAGGATCAAACCCGAGTCTCTGGCGCTGTAACACAGCAACTCTTCCGCTGCACCACCGTGCTGCCCCGACACATAGAACAGAACAAGATGGGTGCTTGATGGTCATTGCCGACAATGTAGGTGGAAGAGCCGGTGTGATTCTATGGGATGATATCACACTCCCCCACTGGGATATCAATCCAGCCTCTGAACTCTGACAACTTTGCCATTGTTTAACAGAGTCAGACTGATACACT
The DNA here is from genome assembly GCF_053455715.1 of Rhinoraja longicauda. NCBI lineage: Eukaryota > Metazoa > Chordata > Chondrichthyes > Rajiformes > Arhynchobatidae > Rhinoraja > Rhinoraja longicauda. Next base: position 26,681,049 of record NC_135971.1, read on the forward strand.
CGATATCACTAGTCATTTCCCTCACAGTAACAAGTTTTATTTACGTAGTTCAAACGCACTAAAAATATCTCCAGCTTTCAGGGACATTATCAAAGTAATTGATGTGAACTGCCTTAGCAGGGATTCTGGAGATGACCTATAACTTGGGTGGAGTTGGTGGGTTTCAAGGAATGTCTTATAATGGGGTTTAAGGAGGCAAGAGTGTGTGAGGGTGATCTGAGAGAAGTATATCTGTTCATGAGAGGCATAGAATGGAGACTCTCAGACTATCTTTAATTGGACTTTACTGGACTTTATCTGATGCTAAACATTATTCCCTTTATCCTGTATCTGTGGACTGTGGACGGCTTAGACACAAAAATCCGGAGGAACTTAGTAGGTCAGACAGCATCTCTGGAGAAAAGGAATAGGTGACGTTTCGGGTCAAGACCCCTCTTCAGACCAGAAAAGGAATAGGTGACGTTTCGGGTCAAGACCCTTCTTCAGACCAGAAAAGGAATAGGTGACGTTTCGGGTCAAGACCCCTCTTCAGACCAGAAAAGGAATAGGTGAAATTTCAGTTCGAGACCCATCTTCAGATTGATGCTTCCTGACCCACTGAGTTACAGCAGCTTTTTGTATCTATCTTCGGTTTAAACCAGCATCTGCAGTTCCTTCCAACACATTTCGACTGTGGACGGCTTGATTGTAATCATGGATAGTCGTTCCATGGACTGGTAGCATGTAACAAAAAAGCTTTTTGGTACACGTGACAAGAAACTAGACTAAACTAGATGGGGAATATGGTCCGATTGTTTTTACCCCATGGTAGTTGTGGAGGTGCAGAGACGCAGAGGGAGAAAGTTCCAAATAGCTGCTGAAGGCAAAGTCAATTGGACAGGGATAAAAGTTCAGGAATGGGCTGGGGCCAGAGTTAGAGAGATTTTGTATTATATATATATATATCTGACCGAGGCGTAAATGTAGATGGGTTGGTGAGTAAGTTTGTTAATGACACCAAAATTAGGAGTTGCAGACAACGAGAAATGCTGTCAGTAGATATCAGAACGTAGACCAGCTGCAGAAAGGGGTGGAGAAATGGCAGATGGAGTTTAACCTGAGCAAGTGTGAGGTGATGCACTTTGACAGGTTAAATGCAAGGAGAGAGTATACGTTTAATGGCATGACCATTAACAGCATTGATGTGCAGAGGGATCTTGGAGTTCAAGTTCATAGCTCACTGAAGGAGGCAGCACAAGTAGATAGGGTGGTGAAGAAGGCCTCATAAGTGACAGGAGCAGAATTAGGCCATTCAGCCCATCGTCTATTCCGCCATTCAATCACGGCTGATCTATCTCTCCCTCCTAACCCCATTCATCTGCCTTCTCCCCATAACCCCTGACACCAGCAATAATTAAGAATCCATCTATCTCTGCCATAAATATATCCACTGACTTGGTCTCCACAGCCTTCTGTGGCAAAGAATTCCACCAATTCACCACCCTCTGACTCAAGAAATTCCTCCTCTCCTTCCTAAAGGAATGTCCTTTAATTCTGAAGCTATGGCCTCTTGTCCGACACTCTTCCACTGGAGGAAGCATCCTCTCCACATTTATCCAAACGTTTCACTATTCGGTACGTTTCAATGAGGTCCCCTCTCATTCTTCTAAACTCTATCGAGTACAGGCCCAGTGCTGACAAACGATCATCATATGTTAACCAGTATGGGTGAAACGTGTGGTATGCTTGTCTTCTGTGCTAGGGGCATTAAATATAAGAGTCAGCAAGTCATGATGCAGCTCTATAGGGCTTTAGTTAGACTGCATTTGGAGTATTATTTGCAGTTCTAGTCGCTCCATTACAGGAAAGGTGTGGAGGCTTTGGAGAGGGTGCAGAGGAGGTTGACCAGAATGCTGCCTGGATTAGAGGGTTTCAGCTACAGGGGGAGGTTGAATAAACTTGGGTTATTTTTTCTGGAGCGTCAGAGGTTGAGGGAAGACTCGACGGAAGTATATAAAGTTAAGGTCGGCAGTCAGAGGCTTGTGCCCAGGGTGGAAATGTCCAACACTAGACGACAGAGTGATATGGTGAGAGGGGGGAGGTTTAATGTGCGAGGCAAGATTTTTACACAGAGAGGGGTGGGGGCTGGGAATGCACTGCTAGAGATGGTGGTGGATGCAGATACGATAGGGGTGTTTAAGAGGCTTTGGGAAAGGCACATGGAAGTTCAGGAAATTGAGCGATATGTATCATGTACAGGGAGATGAGATCAGTTCAACTTGGCATCATGTTTGGCACAGATAATGTAGGCTGGGGGGCCCATTCCTGTGCGGTTCTGTGTTCTATTATGGGATCTGAGTTTAGTTTACAGATACAGCATGGAGACATAGGCCTACCTAGTCCACGCTGATCATCGACCACCTGCGTGCACTGGTTCTATGTTGTCCTACTTTCTCATCCACTCCCGACACGCTCGGGGCAATTTACAGAGGACAATTGACCTCCAAACCGGATGAACTGACCCTAGGATCTTGCTTGTACCCCACAGGAAGAGGAGGAGAGGCTCCGGCACCAAAGGCGCTTTGTTACAGCGCTGCGCGTGGACCCCACTTCCATCGTCTCGCTGCGGAGTAATGGAGCAGGTGTCCAGGTGCAGCTGGGGGAGGTTGCCAGCAAGGTGCTCGCTGATGAGGATGCCCATAGCCCCGCACGCAAGGAGAAATGGGACGAGTTCAAGGCCAACAAAACCGACTTGGAGATGATGGTGCCCACACTGGCAGCCGTCAAGGGTAAGGTCATAAGGAATAGGAGTAGAATTAGGCCATTCGGCCCATCGGGTCTACTCCGTCATTCAATCATGGCTGATCTATCTCTCTCCCCTAACCCCATTCTCCTGCCTTCTCCCCATAACCTCTGACACCCGTACTGATCAAGAATCAAGGTAGGTGAAGGTGTCCTCGCTTGTCCCAGGCCTAACCGGCTGCTCCAGGTTTGCACCACTCCCTCTCTTGTCCTGGGGTATCCTGCATCCTTCCTTCATTCCGGAATAATGCGGATCACCCCTTTATTGGGTTAATGATGAGCATTTGATGGCTCTGGGCCTGTACTCGCTGGAGTTTAGAAGGATGAGGGGGGACCTCACTGAAACTTACCGAATAGTGAAAGGCCCGGATAAAGTGGATGTGGCGAGGATGTTTCCACTAGTGGGAGAGTGATGGAACAGAGGGCACAGCCTCACAATAAAAGGACGTTCCTTTAGAAAGGAGATGAGAAGGAATTTCTTTAGTCAGAGGGTGATGAATCTGTGGAAATCATTGCCACAGATGGCTGTGGAGGCCAAGTCTGTGGCTATTTATAAAGCAGAGATTGACAGGTTCTTCATTCGTTAGGGTGGCAAATGGGGTTGAGAGGGAAAGATAGATCAGCCATGATTCCTAGACTCTCCCACGAGTGGAAAGATCCTTTCCACATGCACTCTACCCTGGCATTTCACTATCTGGTAAGTTTCAACGAGGCCCCTCCTCATCGTTCTAAACTCCAGCGAGTACAGGCCCAGTGCCGTCAAACACTGATCAGATGTTAACCCAGACATTCCTGGTATCATTCTGGTAAACCTCCTCTGGACCCTCTCCACCGCCAGCACACCCTTCCTTAGACATGGGGCCAGGACTGCTCCCAATATTCCAAATAAATGGATGAGGATTGGGTGTGGATCCTCCTTCCCCCATCTCATGATAGTGCACTGTCTTGTCACTAGATCACTCCCTCCTCTCCCCTGGGATAGTCAATGACTTTTACACTTCAGAGATACAGCGCGGAAACTGGCCGTTCGGCCCATCGAGTTGGTGCTGACCCACGATGATCCTGTACGCTAACTTACACACACATGGGGCCATTTCTTTTTACAACTTACTGAAACCAAGTAACCTACAATCCTGCAAGTCTTTGGAGTGTGGGCGGAAACCGAAACACCCAGAGAAAACCCATGAACGTACAAACTCCGTACAGACCGCACCCACAGTCAGGATGCAACCCGGGTCTGTAGCGCTGTAAGGCAGCAACTCTACAGCTGTGTCCCCAATACTTTCTCATGGGATCGCTCTTGGATCGTGCCACGCACTCTTCAGATGACTCTTCCCTCCTGGAACCCCACCCAGGCTGCATCTGCAGTTCCTTCCTCCACCTGTCACTTGCAAGGCTTTGTCCTGCCCCCACCTCTCTTCCAGCTTTCTTCCTCCCCCCCTCCCCCCCCCCCCCCCCCCCCGACTTGCCACAATTAGTTGAAGAAGGGTCCCGACCTGATACATCACGTATCCATGTTTTCCAGACATGTGTGGGAAAGAACTGTAGGTGCTTGTTTACACCGGAGATGGACACAAAATGCTGCAGTAACTCAGCGGGTCAGACAGCATCTCTCAAGAAAAAGAATAGGAGACGTTTCAGGTCAAGACTCTTACTCAGACCGAGAGTCAGGGGCGAGGGGAAACTCCAGAGATGTTGCCTGACCTGCTGAGTTACTCTCGCACTTTGTCTTTTGTCATGAACCAGCGTCTGCAGATCCTTGTTTCTCCAGAGTTTGATAGAGCTGCATCTTGACTATCTGACTCTTGTACTCAGTGCACCGACCGATGAAGGCAAACCTACATCACCACTGCCACTGTGCGTTACCAGTTCTTTGTTCAGAATCCATTTCAGAATCAGACTCAATTTATCGGCCTAGTTTGTACACAAACAAGGAATTTGACTTGGTGCATTGTTCGCACCTGGTAAAAACACGAGACAGCAGACAATTAAAAAAACATTATAATTAAACAATGCAAAAATAAAGTGCAAGAGTAATAAGTGGCAGCTTTGCTAAATATTGCACGTGTAAATATCTAAAATGCATTTGGAGAGTTCATAATTGTTTGGCTTACAGACCAGAATGTAGTGGTGTAGAGTGGTTGTTAACTAGACCTACCACTCGTGGGGAGAGGCTGTTTTTGTGTCTGGATGTGCCCAGAGAGGAGGGCTTCATGAGAGAGTTAGATATACAGTGCATTCAGAAAGTATTCACACCCCTTCACTTTTTCCACATTTTGTTATGTTACAGCCTTATTTTTAAATGAATTATTTTTTTTACTCATCAATCTACACACAATACCCCATAATAAAAAAGTAAAAACAAGTGTTTAGAAATTTTTGCAAAGTAATTAAAAAGAAATAACTGATATCATATTTACAAATGTATTCAGACCCTTTACTCCGTACTTTGTTGAGGCACCTTTGGCAGTGATTGCAGCCTCAGGTCTTCTTGGGTATGACGCTACAAGCTTGGCACACCTGTATTTGGGTAATTTCTCCCATTCTTCTCTCAAGCTGTCAGGTTGGATGCGGAGCGTCGATGCACAGCTATTTTCAGGTCCCTCCAAAGATGTCCGGGTTCAAGTCCGGGTTCTGGCTGGGCCACTCAAGGACATTCACAGACTTGTCATGAAGCCACTCCTGCGTTGTCTTGGCTGTGTGCTTGGGGTCATTGTCCTGTTGGAAGGTGAACCTCCTCCCCAGTCTGAGGTCCAGAATGCTCTGGAGCAGGTTTTCATCAAGGATATCTCTTTACTTTGCTCTGTTCATTTTTCCCTCGATCCTGACTAGTGTCCCAGTTCCTGCCGCAGAAAACCCCCCACAGCATGATGCTGCCACCACCAGGCTTCACCGTAGGTATGGTATTAGCCAGGTGATGAGCAGTGCCTGGTTTCCCCCAAACGTGACGTTTGGCATTCAGGCCAAAGAGTTCAATCTTGGTTTCATCAGACAAGATAATCTTATTTCTCTTGGTCACAGAATCCTTTAGGTGCCTTTTGGCAAACTCCAAGCAGGCCATCATGTGCCTTTTACTGAGGAGTGGCTTCCGTCTGGCCACTCAACCATAAAGGCCTGACTGGTGGAGTGCTGCAGGAAAGTTGGCCTTCTGGAAGGTTCTCCCATCTTCACAGAGGACCTCTGGAGCTCTGTCAGAGTGATCATCGGGTTCTTGGTCACCTCCCTGACCAAGGCGCTTCTCCCCTGATTGCTCAGTTTGGCCGAGTGGCCAGCTCTATGAAGAGTCCTGGTGGTTCCAAAGTTTTTCCATTTAAGAATGATGGAGGCCACTGTGCTGTTCGGGACCTGCAATGCTGCAGAAAGTGTTTTATACCCTTCCCCAGATCTGTGTCTCGACACAATCCTGTCTCGGAGATCTACGGACAATTCCTTCGTCTTCATGGCTTGGTTTTTGCTGTGACATGCACTGTCAACTGTGGGATCTTATATAGACAGGTGTATGCATTTTCAAATCATGTCTAATCAATTTAATTTACCACTGGTGGACTCCAATCAAGTTGTAGAAACATCAAGGATAATGAATGGAAACAAAATGAACCTCAGCTCAATTTTGAGCATCATAGCAAAGGTTTGAATACTTATGTAAATGTGATATTTCAGCTATTTCTTTTAAATTACTTTGCAAAAGTTTCTAAACACCTGTTTTCGCTTCTTCATTCTGGGGTATTGCGTGTAGATTGACGATTTAAAAAAAAAGAATTTAATTCATTTTAAAATAAGGCTGTAATGTAACAAAATGTGGAAAAGGTGAAGGGGTCAGAATACTTTCTGAATGCACTGTAGGTCATAGGGCTGATGGAATCAAGGGATATGGGGAGAAAGCCAGAACAGGGTACTGATTCTGGATGATCAGCCATGATCATATTGAATGGCGGTACTGGCTCGAAGGGCCGAATGGCCTACTCCTGCACCTATTTTCTGTGTTTCTACTTCAAAGAGTTTGTGGCCAGGGTGAGAGTGGGTCAGTCCCTTGTTCTGCCTGTTCTTGTCATATGAGGAAAGACTGGGGATGTATTCATTGGAGTTTAGAAGGACGAGAGGGGATCTTAAAGAGACGTATAAGATTATAAAAGGACTGGACAAGCTAGATGCAGGAAAAATGTTCCCAATGTTGGGGGAGTCCAGAACCAGGGGACACAGTGTAAGAATAAAGGGGAGGCCATTTAAAACTGAGGTGAGAAGACACTTTTTCACCCAGAGAGTTATGAATTTGTGGAATTCTCTGCCACAGAAGGCAGTGGAGTCCAATTCACTGGATGAATTTAAAAGAGAGTTAGATAGAGCTCTAGGCGCTAGTGGTATCAAGGGATATGGGGGGAAGGCAGGAACCGGTTACTGATTGTGGATGATCAGCCATGATCACATTGAATAGCGGTGCTGGTTCGAAGGGCCAAATGGCCTCCTCCTGCATCTATTTTCTGTGTTTCTATAACTCTTGTCTGCGTTTGCTTGCAGACGGCACAGTGGTGGTGGTGGTGAACAAGGCCAACGTGTTGCAGGCCATCTACTACCAGGATGGCCGCATGAAGCAGACCTTCGAGAGGTTCCCTGAGGTGCTGCTGGTGGGCGCCACCTACAGCTGGGCGGGCCTGTGGCTGCCCACCTACCTGCTGCTGGCCATCGACGGCAACGGGGAGAGCGAGCTGGCGTGCCTGTGGTTCCTGCAGAGCGAGGAGCGCGAGACCGTCCGGCAGCTTCTGCGCATCTTCAGGCAGAAGAACCCGGCGGCGGAGGGAACGCGGGCGGTGGTGGTCGGCGGCCAGGCGTGTGACGGGGAGCTGGTGACTGACGTGCTGCCCCACTGCAAGCCGCTGGCCTGCCTCGCCCACACCCTCAGCGTCTTCCAGGACCACGTGACCGCCGAGAAGCTGCACGTGACCGCCGGGCAACAGTAAGCACTGGCACCGCCATTCCCTCGTGGGGCCGGAGCGGAGCGGGCGGGTGGGGGGGCCCAAATATTCCTCCTCCTGTCAGATTGTGTTGGTTTGGTAAAGTTGTGACTCTCATCCCTCTGCACAATCCAGTCTACCCATGTCCCATCTCCTCCACTCTCTGCCCTCTCTCTCTTTCTTCTTTCCTTCTTTCTTACCCGCTCCTCCTTCCCTTCTTTCTTTCTCCCTCTTCTCTCCTTCTCCTCCGCCCCTTCTCTCCTTTCCCCTACTCCTCTTTCCTCCTCACCCACTTCACCCACTCCTCCCCTCTTCCCCCTCCTCGCCTCCTTCACCCTCCTCGCCTCCTTCCCCCTCTCATCTTCCCCCTCCTCCCCTCCTCTCCTTCCCTCTGCTCTCCTCCCCCTCCTCTCCTCCACCATCGGGCAACAATAAGCTCTGGCATCGTGATTCCATCCTGGGACCGGAGCGGGCGGGGGAGGGGGAGGTTGGGTTATCCCAAATATTCCTCCTCCTGTCACGGCGTGGGTCAGATAAGGGTGCGACTCATTCCTCAACATGGTCTGCACAATCCAGTCTACCCCTGCCCCACTCTCCCTCCTTTCCACCCTCCTCTCCCCCTTTGCGTGCTCCTTCCCCTTTTGCCCCCTCCACTCTCCTTTCTGTAGATGGGGCATCTGGTCAGCATTAGATGGGGCATCTTGGTCAGCATTAGATGGGGCATCTTGGTCAGCATTAGATGGGGCATGTTGGTCAGCAAGGACGAGTTGGGCCGAGAGGCCTATTTCCGTGCTGTTTGACTCCACTGTTCAGTAGTCATTGAGGAGGTCACTTTATTTTTCGTAGGGAAAGAAACGGTGGAGTTTTTCTTGTAGCCGTTGGGGACTGTTGAGGTGAGAGTTTAGTTTAGTTTAGGAAATACAGATTGGAAACGGGCCCTTTGCCCCACTGAGTCCACGCCGGCCATTAATCACCCGTTCACACCAAAGATACTAGAGGAACAAGATAGACCACTCGACGTTAAAAAGCGTAGAAGGTCATGGCGCCATTTTAGTGGGAAGAAAATTGTAGAAACATTTAAAAAGAAAGATAACAAAAATCTATGAATTGATAGATGAGTTATTTTCTGCATTTTAATGGTATCATCACACATACTGTTCCCCCAAAACACTGATTACACTGCGAGAGGCAGAACGAACGGCGGGGTTTGCTTACTAAAATGGCGGACGTCCCACTCCTTTGCACACTACACTTCAGTATAGGCGAATTCAATGGAGTGGTCCATCTTGTTCCTCTAGTATCTTTGGTTCACACTAGTTCTGGGCGACACACGGGACAATTTACAGAGGCCAATTAACGTACAAACCTGCACGTCTTTGGAACTTGGGGGGAACCCGGAGGAAACCCACATGGTCACAGGGAGAGCGTACAAACTCCACACAGACAATGCCTGTAGACAGGATGGATCCTGGGACTGGCACTGTAAGGCAGCAACTCTACCGCTACGCCACCGTGCTGCACCGGGAGGTTCCTCACCTTGTCTCCTCTTCCCTTTCTTCCCGCCAGGAGCCAGCTGCTGCAGATCCTGCACAGTATGTGTTACGCGACGTCCACTGAGGACTACGACCTGCTGTACCGCCAGCTGCTGGACTCCAACGCGGAGAGCGCCGTCGACTACTTCCACAAGACGTGGCACGGGTCCCGCCGCCAGTGGGTGGAGGGCTTCAAGCACGAGAACGAGAGCTACCTCACCAGCACCCTCCAGCGGGTGCAGGTGATGAGCCAGAGGTTGGCGGCGGTCGTCGAGGACTTCTCCGACGTGACCTCCTTCACCCGGGACCTCCTGAAGGCCGTGGACACGGTGCGGGCCGAGTGCGACCAGCGGGTGTTGCAGAGTGAGCCCCCCGCAGGGCCAGAGGACAACTCCGCGGAGTCTTCCTACCGGGCGCTGCTCACCGACTTCGCCTTCCGCCGGGTGCGGACGGAGCTGCAGGAAGCGGAGTCGGTCTCCTTTCTCAGCGTGGAGGCCGAGAGGGCCTGGCCCGTGTGCCGGCGCCGGGCCCTGGTGACGGACCAGGCCAGCTGCCAGTGTGCCTTCCGCACCTCCATGAGGCTCCCCTGCCGGCACGTCCTGGCTCTCCGGCGGCTGCTGGGCTCCGACCTCTTTGAGCCCTCGCTCTGCGCCGCTCGCTGGACGCAGGAGCACTTCCTCGGCGGTCAGCTCCCGCCCGCGTCGCCGAGGGAGCGGGCCAAGGTGCAGCAGGAGCGATACCGCCAGGCCCTCAAGGTAGCTCGCAAACTCTCCTCCCTCGCCGCCCGGTGTCCGGCCGAAGACTTTGGCAGGTGCCTGGCGGTCATGACGGCCGTCACCGACATCTGGGCCAGAGGTGGCCAGGTGCAAGTCACCGAAACCAATGGTTTGTAGCGACGCAGTCTCAGAGAGAGTGAAGCAACGACACACAAAACATGGAGCAGCACAGCACAAGGACAGGCCCTTCAGCACACAATGAACATGATGACAAGACCATCGCTTATCTACCTGCATATCATCCATATCTCCCCATTCCTTGCATATCCATGTGCCCATCTACTGCCTCGTAAACTCCATTATCACATCTACCTCTACAGCCACATATGGTTCATAAGATCATTAGAGACAGGAGTAGGATTAGGCAATTTGTCCCATCAAGTCTACTCCGCCATTCATTCATGGCTGATTCATCTCTCCCTCACCCCATTCTCCTGCCTTCTGCCCATAACAGAGAAACATAGAAAATTAGTGCAAGAGCAGACCATTTGGCCCTTTGAGCCTGTACGCACCGCCATTCAATGTGATCATGGTTGATCATCCATAATCTCCCCCGTTCCTGCCTTCTCCCCATATCCCTTGATTCCGCTAGCCCTAAGAGCCCTATCTGACTCTCTTTTCAATGCATCCAGTGAATCGGCCTCCACTGCCTTCTGAGGCAGAGAATTCCACAAACTCACAACTCTGTGTGAAAAGTTTTTCGTCATCTCAGTTCTAAATGGCCTAGCTCTTATTCTAAAACTGTGGCATCTAGCTAGCCGAATCTCTTAATAATCTTATGTTTCTATAAGATCAGCTCTGATCCTTCTAAATTCCAGTGAATACAAGCCCAGTCGTTCCATTTTTTCATCATTTGACAGTCCCGCCATCCTGGGAATTAACCTCGTGAACCTACGCTGCTCTCCCTCAATAGCAAGAATGTCCTTCCTCAAATTAGGAGACCAAAACGGCACACAATATCCAGGTATGGCCTCACCCGGGCCCTGTACAACTGCAGAAGGGCCTCTTTACTCAAATCCTTTTGTTATGAAGGCCAACATGCCATTAGCTTTCTTCACTGCCTGCTGTACCTGCATGCTTACTTTCAGTGACTGATGTACAAGGAAACCCACATCTCGTTGCACATCCCTTTTTCCCAATCTGACACCCTTCAGATTATAATCTGCCTTGTTCTTGCCACCAAAGTGGATAACCTCACATTTATCCACATTATACTGCATCTGCCATACATTGCTCACTCACCCAACCTACCCAAGTCACCCTACATCCCCATAGCCTCCTCTTCACAGTTCACTCTGCCACCCAGCTTTATGTCATCTGTAAATTTGCTTATGTTACTTTTAATTCCTTCATCTAAATCATTAATATATATTGTAAATAGCTGCAGTCACAGGACCAAGCCTTGCGACACCCCACTAGTCACTGCCATTCTGAAAAGAACCCGTTAATTCCTATCCTTTGTTTCCTGTCTACCTACCAATTTTCGATCCATGTCAATATCCTACCCCCCAATACCATGTGCTCTAATTTTGCCCACTAATTTCCTGTGTGGGACCTTATCAAAGGCTTTCTGAAAGTCCAGATACACTACATTCACTGGCTCTCCTTTATCCATTTTACTTGTTACATCCTCAAACAATTCCAGAAGATTAGTCAAACAAGAATTCCCCTTCATAAATCCATGCTGACTTGGACCATGTTGACTGTTACTGCTCTCCAAATGCACCGTTATCATATATTTAATAATTGACTCCAGCAACTTCCCCACCACCGATGTCAGGCTAACTGGTCTATAATCCCCTGTTTTCTCTCTCTATCCTTTATTAAAAAGTGGGATAACATTAGCTACCTTCCAATCCACAGGAACTGATCCAGAATCAATAGAACATTGTAAAATGATCACCAATGCATCCATAATTTCTAGAGCCACTTCCCTGACTACCCTGGGATGCAGACCAGACCCTGGGGATTTATCAGCCTTCAGTCCCATCAGTCTTCCTAACACAATTTCCTGACTGAATGTGAATTTCCTTCAGTTTCTCCGTCACCCTCGATCCTCTGTACCCTAGTACTTCTGGGAGATTATTTGTGTCTTTCTTAGTGAATAAAGAACCAACGTGCCTTTTCAACTCGTCTGCCATTTTCTTGCTCCCCATAATAAATTCACCTGTTTCTGTCTTTAAGGGACCCACATTTGTCTTCACTAATCTCTTCCTCTTCACATACCTAAAGATGCTTTTACTATCCTCCTTTATATTCTTGGCCAGCTTACCTTCGTACTTTATCTTTTCTCCCAATATTGCCTTTTTAGTTACCTTCTGTTCTTTAAAAGTTACCCAATCCTCTGGCTTCCCACTCATCTTTGCTATGTTATAAGTCTTCTCTTTTATTTTTATACTGTCCTTGACTTCCCTTGTCAGACCCGGTTGCCTCTTACTCCCCTTAGAATCTTTCTTCCTCTTTGGAATGAAATGATCCTGCATCTTCTGGATTATTCCCAGAAATTCCTGCCATTGCTGTTCCACCGTCATCCCTGCTAGGGACCCTTTCCAGTCAACTTTGGCCAGCTCCTCCCTCATGCCTTCAATGTCCCCTTTGTTCAACTGCAACACTGACACTTCTGATTTTACCCTCTCAAATTGCAGACTATGGTCACTACCTCCTAATGGTTCCTTTATCTTGAGTAACCTTATGAAATCCGGTACATTACACAACACTAAATCCAGAATTGCCTTCTCCCTGGTAGGCTCCAGTTCAAGCTGCTCTAAGAATCCTTCTCGGAGGCACACTACAAACTCCCTTTCTTAGGGTCCAGTACCAACCTGACTTTCACAGTCTACCTGCATTTTGAAATCTCCCATAACCTCTGACACCCGCACTAATCAAGAATCTATCTATCTCTGCCTTAAATATATTCACTGCTTTGCCTCAAATATTGTTTTACCGTTTTGCACCATGTGTACTCTGGACACATTACTGTGTGCGTCCCCCAATAATTTATTACTGTCTGTTTCCCTCTCGGCTGTGCCCCCTCCAACGCCACTCACTAGTTGTGTTCCTTTGTTTTCAGTGACTGGTGCAACAGAGCAAGAATCGTCGTCTCCAGCCACCGAGGCAAGTTGAAGATGTGCGTAAGAACTGATTTCAGATCTGACTGACTGACAGACAGTGAGAACCGCTTACAGTCACAGTGATTCACCGCGATCCCAGGAGTCAGGATCTGAAGTTGCTTTCTCTTCATACCCCCGTGTGTGTTACGCTTGTGTGGCTGAGTGTGTGTGTGTGT
>NC_135971.1:26694872-26949450 GCF_053455715.1 Rhinoraja longicauda
CCCCACACACACACACAACACCCACACACCCCCCAACACACACACACCCCCCCCACCCACACACACACACCCACACACCCCCACCACACACACACCCACACCCCCCCCCCACACACACACACCCCCCCCCCACCCCCCACACACCCCACCCCCCCCACACCCCCACACACACCCACCCACACACACACACACCCACACACACCCCACACACCCCACACACACCCCACACCCCACACACACACACACACACCCCACACACCCCACACCCCACACACACACACCCCACACCACACACCCCACCACCCACACCACACACACACACACACCCCACACCACACACACCCCACACACACACACACACCCCCACACACACCCCACACACACACCCCACACACACCCCACACACCACACCCCCCACACACACACACACCCCACACAACACACACCCCACACACACACCACCCACACACACACACACACCCCACACACACACACACACCCACACACACACACACCCCACACACTCACACACCCCCCCCCCACACACACACACACCCCACACACACACACACACCCCACACACACACCCCACACCACACCCACACCCCCCACCACACACACACACTCAACACAAACATAACCCACACACACACACCCCCACACACACCCACACCCACACACACACCCACACCACCCACACACACACACACACACCCACACCCCCACACACACCCACACCCACATACACACCACACACACACGCACCACACACCCACACACACACACCCCATACACACACACCCCATACACACACACACCCCACACACACCCCATACACACCCCCCCCCACACACACACCCCCACACACAAACACCACACACACACACCCCCCACACACACACACACCCCGCACACACACACCTACACCACACACACACAGCCACACACACACACCCCTACACACACACACCCACACACACACACCCCACACACACACCCCTGCACACACACACACCACACACATGCACACCCCCCCACACAAACACACACCTACACACACACACACACTCCACACACACCCCTACACACACAACCCTACACACACGCACACCCCCCCACACACACACACACACCCATACAACACCCACACACACTCACCCCACACACCCCACACACACACAGCACCCACACACACACCCACGCCCCCCCCCGCCACACACACACCCCACACACAAACCCTACCTTCACACACACCACCCATACCCCACCCCCACACACACACATCCCACCCCAGGGGTGGTGGTGGAGGCAGATATTGTGAACTCTGGTCGTCTCCTGCCCTCCCACTGCCCGCCCAACTTCCACGCCTCGCCAAGCCCCCTGCATGGCCATGCCTCACCCGTTAATGTGCCCGGACTGAGCTGTGCCCAGCACTGGGTCCCAGGGGCAAGACTCGCAGTCACACAGTTCAACTCTTCTGTCATTGTGCGACACCTTCTGCCTCTTCATCTCTGCCCTTGCCCATCTACCCATCACCCCCCCCCACACATGTATCCACCTATCACTCACCAGACCCTCCCCCACCAGCATTAAACTCAATCTGCCATCTTTCAGCCCACCCTTCCAAAAGACCCAAGTCTCTCTGTAGACTTTGAAAATCTACTTCATTATTAACTACTCCACCTATCTTAGTATCATCTGCATACTTACTAATGCAATTTGCCACACCATCATCCAGATCATTAATGTAAATGACAAACAACAGTGGACCCAACACAGATCCTTGGGGTACTCCACTAGACACTGGCCTCCAACCTGACATACAGTTGTCAACCATTACCCTCTGGTATCTCCCATTCAGCCATTGTTGAATCCATTTTGCAACTTCACTATTAATACCCAACGATTTAACCTTCTTAATCAACCTTCCATGTGGAACCTTGTCAAATGCCTTACTGAAGTCCATATAGACAACATCCACAGTCTTGCGCTTATCAATTTCCCTGGTAACCTCTTCAAAAAATTCTAGAAGATTAGTCAAACATGACCTTCCAGGCACAAATCCATGTTGACTGTTTCTAATCAGGCCTTGTTTATCCATATAATTATATATATTGTCCCTAAGTATCTTTTCCATTAATTTTCCCACCACAGACGTCAAACTAATAGGTCTATAATTGCTAGGTTTACTTTTAGAACCTTTTTTAAACAAAGGCACAACATGCGCAATGCGCCAATCTTCCGGCACCATCCCCGTTTCTAATGACGTTTGAAATATTTCCGTCATAGCCCCTGCTATTTCTGCACTAACTTCCCTCAATGTCCTAGGGAATATCCTATCAGCACCTGGAGACTTATCCACTTTTATATTTTTCAAAAGTGTCCATACCTCCTCTTCTTTAATCCTCACATGTCCTTATGTTTCCTGCCCATGAACCTGCCCAAATGTCTTTTAAACCGTGTCATCAAACGCTAGACTCAACACTGGGCAAAGACTGTGAGCATCCACTTTATAGAGGGTTCAGCAGATGGAGGTGAATAAAATCATGAGGGGATTATCCAGGCTGGGAGAATCAAGAACCAGGGAGCACAGGTTGAAGGTGAGAGGGGCAAGGTTTAATAAGAACTTGGGGGCAACGTTTTCACTCCAAGGGTGCTGGGTGTTTGGAACGAGCTGCCAGAGGCCGGGTCAAACCTGTCCTCACCCTCTCCACTTCTCCTTTCACCTCTCACTTTCTCCAAGTTAAAGGTGTGGCCATGAGCACTGGAATGGGCCCCAGCTGTGCCGGCCTTTTATTATTTACGTCAAACAGTCCTAGAAACATAGAAACATAGAAAAAACAGGTGCAGGAGAAGGCCATTCAGCCCTTCGTGCCAGCACCGCCATTCAATATGATCATGGCTGATCATCTAAAATCATTATCCTCTTCCTGTTTTTTCCCATATTCCTTTAGCTCTAAGAGCTAAATGTAACTCTCTCTTGAAAACATCCACTGAATTTTGCCTCGACTGCCTTCTGTGGCAGGGAATTACACACATTCACAACTCTGTGGGTGAAAAGGTTTTTCCTCATCTCAGTCCTAAATGGCCTAGCCCTTATTCTTAAACTGTGACCCCTGGTTCTGGACTCCCTCAACATCGGGAACATTGTTCTTATATCTCGTCTGTCCAATACGTTAAGAATTTAATATGTTTCTTTAAGATCCCCTCTCATCCTTCTAAATTCCAGTGAATACAAGCCCAGTCGACCCATTCTTTCATCATATGTCAATCCCGCCATCCTGGGAATTAACCTGGTGAACCTACGCTGCACTCCCTCAAAAAGCAATAATGTCCTTCCTCAAATTAGGAGACCAAAATTGCACACAATACCCCAGGTACGGTCTCACAAAGGGCCCTGTTTCATCTGCAGTAGGACCTCCTTGCTTCTAAACCCAGATCCTCTCGCAATGAAGGCCAACATGTCATTAGCCTTCTTCACTGCCTGCTGTACCTGCATGCTTACGTTCAGTGATTGATGTGCAAACACACCCAGGTCTCATTGCACCTCCCCTTCTCCTAATCTGACACCATTCAAATAATAATCTACCTTCCAGTTCTTGCCACCAAAGTGGATAACCTCCCATTTATCCGCATTAAACTGCATCTGCCATGCATCTGCCCACTCACACAACCTGTCCAAGTCACCCTGCAGCCTCATAGCATCCTCCTCGCAGCTCACACTGCCACCCAGCTTTGTGTCATCCGCAAATTTGGAAATGTCACATTTAATCCCCTCATCTAAATCGTGTAGAAATATTGTAAATAACACTATTTTGTCCTTGTTCCAAACGTACACTGGCTCCATCCCACAACTCTTTCTCCACGACATCACCCACTGCATCGGGGCTGCCTCCTGCACCCGTGCAGAACTCATCGATGTAATGCACGTGATCACTAACCCACCCTGGCCTCACATTCACCTGCACTCTCTCTGATGCAGCTCCCCCCTTTAGTGATCTCTCTGTCTCCATCACAGGGGACAGACTATTGACTGATGTCTACGTCAAACCTCCCGACTCATACAGTTACCTCCACTTCACCTCCTCCCACCCTGACGTTTGCAATCACGCTATTCCCTGCTCCCAACTTCTCTGTCTCGGCCTCATCTGCTCCCAAGATGAGACTTTCCATTCCCTCACCCACTGCCCCTCACCCACTGTCACTGCCCCTCACCCACTGGCACTGCCCCTCACCCACTGACACTGCCCCTCACCCACTGACACTGCCCCTCACCGACTGCCCCTCACCCACTGACACTGCCCCTCACCCACTGACACTGCCCCTCACCCACTGCCCCCCACCCACTGACACTGCCCTTCACCCACTGACACTGCCCCTCACCCACTGCCCCTCACCCACTGACACTGCCCCTCACCCACTGCCCCTCACCCACTGCCCCTCACCCACTGCCCCTCACCCACTGACACTGCCCCTCACCCACTGCCCCTCACCCACTGACACTGCCCCTCACCCACTGCCCCTCACCCACTGACACTGCCCCTCACCCACTGACACTCACCCACTGCCCCTCACCCACTGCCCCTCACCCACTGCCCCTCACCCACTGCCCCTCACCCACTGCCCCTCACCCACTGCCCCTCACCCACTGCCCCTCACCCACTGCCCCTCACCCACTGCCCCTCACCCACTGCCCCTCACCCACTGCCCCTCACCCACTGTCACTGCCCCTCACCCACTGACACTGCCCCTCACCCACTGCCCCTCACCCACTGCCCCTCACCCACTGTCACTGCCCCTCACCCACTGTCACTGCCCCTCACCCACTGTCACTGCCCCTCACCCACTGCCCCTCACCCACTGCCCCTCACCCACTGACACTGCCCCTCACCCACTGCCCCTCACCCACTGCCCCTCACCCACTGCCCCTCACCCACTGCCCCTCACCCACTGCCCCTCACCCACTGTCACTGCCCCTCACCCACTGCCCCTCACCCACTGCCCCTCACCCACTGCCCCTCACCCACTGCCCCTCACCCACTGCCCCTCACCCACTGCCCCTCACCCACTGCCCCTCACCCACTGCCCCCTCACCCACTGCCCCTCACCCACTGCCCCTCACCCACTGTCACTGCCCCTCACCCACTGCCACTGCCCCTCACCCACTGCCCCTCACCCACTGCCACTGCCCCTCACCCACTGCCACTGCCCCTCACCCACTGCCCCTCACCCACTGACACTGCCCCTCACCCACTGACACTGCCCCTCACCCACTGACACTGCCCCTCACCCACTGCCCCTCACCCACTGCCCCTCACCCACTGCCCCTCACCCACTGCCCCTCACCCACTGCCCCTCACCCACTGTCACTGCCCCTCACCCACTGCCCCTCACCCACTGCCCCTCACCCACTGCCCCTCACCCACTGCCCCTCACCCACTGCCCCTCACCCACTGTCACTGCCCCTCACCCACTGCCCCTCACCCACTGCCCTTCACCCACTGTCACTGCCCCTCACCCACTGTCACTGCCCCTCACCCACTGACACTGCCCCTCACCCACTGACACTGCCCCTCACCGACTGCCCCTCACCCACTGACACTGCCCCTCACCCACTGGCACTGCCCCTCACCCACTGACACTGCCCCTCACCCACTGCCCCCCACCCACTGACACTGCCCCTCACCCACTGACACTGCCCCTCACCCACTGCCCCTCACCCACTGACACTGCCCCTCACCCACTGCCCCTCACCCACTGCCCCTCACCCACTGCCCCTCACCCACTGCCCCTCACCCACTGACACTGCCCCTCACCCACTGCCCCTCACCCACTGACACTGCCCCTCACCCACTGACACTGCCCCTCACCCACTGCCCCTCACCCACTGACACTGCCCCTCACCCACTGACACTCACCCACTGCCCCTCACCCACTGCCCCTCACCCACTGCCCCTCACCCACTGCCCCTCACCCACTGCCCCTCACCCACTGCCCCTCACCCACTGCCCCTCACCCACTGCCCCTCACCCACTGCCCCTCACCCACTGCCCCTCACCCACTGCCCCTCACCCACTGTCACTGCCCCTCACCCACTGTCACTGCCCCTCACCCACTGACACTGCCCCTCACCCACTGCCCCTCACCCACTGCCCCTCACCCACTGTCACTGCCCCTCACCCACTGCCCCTCACCCACTGCCCCTCACCCACTGCCCCTCACCCACTGTCACTGCCCCTCACCCACTGCCCCTCACCCACTGCCCTTCACCCACTGTCACTGCCCCTCACCCACTGCCCCTCACCCACTGCCCCTCACCCACTGCCCCTCACCCACTGTCACTGCCCCTCACCCACTGTCACTGCCCCTCACCCACTGTCACTGCCCCTCACCCACTGTCACTGCCCCTCACCCACTGTCACTGCCCCTCACCCACTGCCCCTCACCCACTGCCCCTCACCCACTGCCCCTCACCCACTGCCCCTCACCCACTGCCCCTCACCCACTGTCACTGCCCCTCACCCACTGACACTGCCCCTCACCCACTGCCCCTCACCCACTGCCCCTCACCCACTGCCCCTCACCCACTGCCCCTCACCCACTGCCCCTCACCTACTGCCCCTCACCCACTGCCCCTCACCCACTGCCCCTCACCCACTGCCCCTCACCCACTGCCCCTCACCCACTGCCCCTCACCCACTGCCCCTCACCCACTGTCACTGCCCCTCACCCACTGACACTGCCCCTCACCCACTGACACTGCCCCTCACCCACTGCCCCTCACCCACTGCCCCTCACCCACTGCCCCTCACCCACTGACACTGCCCCTCACCCACTGTCACTGCCCCTCACCCACTGCCCCTCACCCACTGCCCCTCACCCACTGACACTGCCCCTCACCCACTGACACTGCCCCTCACCCACTGCCCCTCACCCACTGCCCCTCACCCACTGACACTGCCCCTCACCCACTGTCACTGCCCCTCACCCACTGCCCCTCACCCACTGCCCCTCACCCACTGACACTGCCCCTCACCCACTGCCCCTCACCCACTGCCCCTCACCCACTGCCCCTCACCCACTGCCCCTCACCCACTGCCCCTCACCCACTGTCACTGCCCCTCACCCAGTGTCACTGCCCCTCACCCACTGCCCCTCACCCACTGTCACTGCCCCTCACCCACTGTCACTGCCCCTCACCCACTGCCCCTCACCCACTGCCCCTCACCCACTGCCCCTCACCCACTGTCACTGCCCCCTCACCCACTGCCCCTCACCCACTGCCCCTCACCCACTGCCCCTCACCCACTGACACTGCCCCTCACCCACTGTCACTGCCCCTCACCCACTGCCCCTCACCCACTGCCCCTCACCCACTGACACTGCCCCTCACCCACTGACACTGCCCCTCACCCACTGCCCCTCACCCACTGCCCCTCACCCACTGCCCCTCACCCACTGCCCCTCACCCACTGCCCCTCACCCACTGCCCCTCACCCACTGCCCCTCACCCACTGCCCCTCACCCACTGCCCCTCACCCACTGCCCCTCACCCACTGCCCCTCACCCACTGTCACTGCCCCTCACCCACTGCCCCTCACCCACTGCCCCTCACCCACTGTCACTGCCCCTCACCCACTGCCCCTCACCCACTGCCCCTCACCCACTGACACTGCCCCTCACCCACTGCCCCTCACCCACTGCCCCTCACCCACTGTCACTGCCCCTCACCCACTGCCCCTCACCCACTGTCACTGCCCCTCACCCACTGCCCCTCACCCACTGACACTGCCCCTCACCCACTGTCACTGCCCCTCACCCACTGCCCCTCACCCACTGCCCCTCACCCACTGTCACTGCCCCTCACCCACTGCCACTGCCCCTCATCCACTGCCCCTCACCCACTGCCCCTCACCCACTGTCACTGCCCCTCACCCACTGTCACTGCCCCTCACCCACTGTCACTGCCCCTCACCCACTGCCCCTCACCCACTGTCACTGCCCCTCACCCACTGCCCCTCACCCACTGCCCCTCACCCACTGCCCCTCACCCACTGCCCCTCACCCACTGCCCCTCACCCACTGCCCCTCACCCACTGCCCCTCACCCACTGCCCCTCACCCACTGTCACTGCCCCTCACCCACTGCCCCTCACCCACTGCCCCTCACCCACTGCCCCTCACCCACTGACACTGCCCCTCACCCACTGCCCCTCACCCACTGACACTGCCCCTCACCCACTGTCACTGCCCCTCACCCACTGACACTGCCCCTCACCCACTGACACTGCCCCTCACCCACTGCCCCTCACCCACTGTCACTGCCCCTCACCCACTGCCCCTCACCCACTGTCACTGCCCCTCACCCACTGTCACTGCCCCTCACCCACTGCCCCTCACCCACTGACACTGCCCCTCACCCACTGCCCCTCACCCACTGTCACTGCCCCTCACCCACTGCCCCTCACCCACTGACACTGCCCCTCACCCACTGCCCCTCACCCACTGTCACTGCCCCTCACCCACTGCCACTGCCCCTCACCCACTGCCCCTCACCCACTGCCCCTCACCCACTGACACTGCCCCTCACCCACTGACACTGCCCCTCACCCACTGCCCCTCACCCACTGTCACTGCCCCTCACCCACTGTCACTGCCCCTCACCCACTGCCCCTCACCCACTGTCACTGCCCCTCACCCACTGCCCCTCACCCACTGACACTGCCCCTCACCCACTGCCCCTCACCCACTGTCACTGCCCCTCACCCACTGCCCCTCACCCACTGACACTGCCCCTCACCCACTGCCCCTCACCCACTGACACTGCCCCTCACCCACTGCCCCTCACCCACTGTCACTGCCCCTCACCCACTGCCACTGCCCCTCACCCACTGCCCCTCACCCACTGTCACTGCCCCTCACCCACTGTCACTGCCCCTCACCCAGTGTGGGGGCCCTGGGGTTCCAGCCCGTCACCCACAGGAGGGCGGGCAGCAGCGGCGGGTACCGCATGGTCTGTCCAATCAGCAGCGCAGCTGGCGCCGCGTCACCGGTTGCCGGGTAGAGTGGAGAACTGGAGGTTATAACCATATAACCATATAACAACTACATCATGGAAACAGGCCTGTCCGGCCCTACCAGTCCACGCTGACCATTCTCCCTGACCTAGTCTCATCTACCTGCTCTCAGACCATAACCCTCTAATCCCCTCCCATCCATATACCTATCCAATTTGCTCTTAAATAATAAAATCGAGCCTGCCTCCACCACTTCCACCAGAAGCCCATTCCATACAGCCACAACCCTCTGAGTAAAGAAGTTACCCCTCATGTTACCCCTAAACTTTTGTCCCTCAACTCTAAAGTTATGTCCCCTTGTTGGAATCTTCCCCACTCTCAAAGGGAAAAGCCTACCCACGTCAACTCTGTCCGTCCCTCTTAAAATTTAAAAAACCTCTATCAAGTCCCCCCCTCAACCTTCTACGCTCCAAAGAATAAAGACCCAACCTGTTCAACCTTTCTCTGTAGCCTAAGTGCTGAAACCCAGGGAACATTCTAGTAAATCTCCTCTGTACCCTCTCCATTTTGTCGACATCCTTCCTATAATTTGGCGACCAGAACTGCACACCATACTCCAGATTCGGCCTCACCAATGCCCTGTACAATTTTAACATTACATCCCAACTTCTATATTGGATGCTCTGATTTATAAAGGCAAGCATACCAAACGCCTTCTTCACCACCCTATCCACATGAGATTCCACCTTCAGGGAACAATGCACAGTTATTCCCAGATCCCTCTGTTCCACTGCATCCCTCAATTCCCTACCATTTACCCTGTACGTCCTATTTTGATTTGTCCTACCAAAATGCAGCACCTCACACTTATCAGCATTAAACTCCATCTGCCATCTTTCAGCCCACCCTTCCAAAAGGCCCAAGTCTCTCTGTAGACTTTGAAAATCTACTTCATTATTAACTACACCACCTATCTTAGTATCATCTGCATATTTACTAATCCAATTTGCCACACCATCATCCAGATCATTAATGTAAATGACAAACAACAGTGGACCCAACACAGATCCTTGGGGTACTCCACTAGACACTGGCCTCCAACCTGACATACAGTTGTCAACCATTACCCTCTGGTATCTCCCATTCAGCCATTGTTGAATCTATCTTGCAACCTCACTATTAATACCCAACGATTTAACCTTCTTAATCAACCTTCCATGTGGAACCTTGTCAAATGCCTTACTGAAGTCCATATAGACAACATCCACAGCCTTGCCCTTATCAATTTCCCTGGTAACCTCTTCAAAAAATTCAAGAAGATTAGTCAAACATGACCTTCCAGGCACAAATCCATGTTGACTGTTTCTAATCAGGCCTTGTTTATCCATGTGATTATATATATTGTCCCTAAGTATCTTTTCCATTAATTTTCCCACCACAGACGTCAAACTAACAGGTCTATAATTGCTAGGTTTACTTTTAGAACCTTTTTTAAACAAAGGCACAACATGCGCAATGCGCCAACCTTCCGGCACCATCCCCGTTTCTAATGACGTTTGAAATATTTCCGTCATAGCCCCTGCTATTTCTGCAATAACTCCCCTCAATGTCCTAGGGAATATCCTATCAGGACCTGGAGACTTATCCACTTTTATATTTTTCAAAAGTGTCCGTACCTCCTCTTCTTTAATCCTCATAATTTCCATCACTACTCTACTTGTTTCGCTTACCTCACATAATTCAATATCCTTCTCCTCGGTGAATACCGAAGAAAATAAATTGTTTAATATCTCCCCCATTTCTTCCGGCTCAGCACATAGCTGTCCACTCTGACTCTCGAATGGACCAATTTTATCCCTCACTATCCTTTTGCTATTGACATATCTGTAGAACCCCTTGGGGTTTACTTTTACATTACTTGCCAAAGCAACCTCATATCTTTTTTTCGCTTTTCTAATTTCCTTCTTAAGATTCCTTTTACATTCTTTATATTCCTCAAGAACCTCATTTACTCCCTGCCGCTTATATTTATTGTATATTTCCCTCTTTTTCCGAATCAAGTGTCCAATTTCCCTGGAAAACCACGGCTCTTTCAAATTATTATTCTTTCCTTTCCACCGAACAGGGACATAAAGACTATGTACTCTCAAAATTTCATCTTTAAATATCCTCCATTTCTCTATTATATCCTTTTCATAAAACAAAATGTCCCATTTCACTCCTTTTAAATCCTTTCTCATCTCCTCAAAATTAGCCTTTCTCCAATCCAAAATCTCAACCCTTGGTCCAGATTTGACCTTCTCCATAATTATATTGAAACTAATGGCATTATGATCACTAGACCCAAAGTGCTCCTCAACACATACCTCCGTCACCTGACCCGTCTCATTTCCTAACAGGAGGTCCAACACTGCCCCTTCTCTGGTAGGCACCTCTACGTATTGCTGCAAAAAACTATCCTGCACACATTTTACAAACTCCAAACCATCCAGCCCTTTAACAGAATGTGATTCTCAGTCTATGCACGGAAAATTGAAATCACCCACAATTACTACTCTGTGCTTACTACTAATATCTGCTATCTCCTTACATATTTGCTCTTCCAATTCTCGTTCCCTATTTGGCGGTCTATAAAGTGTTGCTAAGCCTTTCTCATTTCTGAGTTCCACCCAAACAGCCTCCCTAATCGAGCCTTCTAGTCTGTCCTGCCAAAGCACTGCTGTGATATCCTCCCTGACAAGCAATGCAACACCCCCACCTCTTGCCCCTCCGATTCTATCACATCTGAAACAATGAAATCCTGGAATATTTAATTGTCAATCGCAACCCTCCTGCAACCATGTTTCACTGATCATGAGTTAGTTCATGAAAGCGAAAGCGTGAAGCGGGAGAGGCGGGACCCCCCCCCCCCCCCCCCGACACACCCTGACACACACATCCTGACACACACACCCTGACACACACACCCTGACACACGCACCCTGACACACACACCCGGACACACACACACTGACACACACACCCTGACACACACACCCTGACACACACACCCTGACACACAGACCCTGGGGACAGGCCGTGATACACACGCTGGGACACGGGGCTGTGATGATCTCTGCTTCCCTCGGCCGTGGCCGTGAGGGTCCGGGCGGAGAGCCGGCCCGGGAGGTTCACGATGGAGTGAACTGATCCGTGCCGGTCCGTGCTGCGGGCGGAGCTTGTGGGAAGCGGCTGCCGGCGGCCAGGGAGAGGTTGGACTGTGGACTGTGGACTGTGGACCGTGACCGGGGATTCCCGGGAGTGTAAGAGCATCGTGCTGACACCAGCACTCTGCACCGTGGCTTGACATTATCCTCTTGTGTAATAACCAACCTGCATCTACAGGTCTTTGTTTCTATTACTGAATATGCCGTAAGACCCGCAGCACCGCCTCTTTTATAATGTGCATTCATTCCAACACACGGCTGTTCATTTCCCGTAAATCTTAGTTTCTATGATCATCTGTCCTGTAAACACGGATGCAACCTCACCAACCTCCCGTGGCTCCACACACACACACACACACCATCATATTCATCCCGCACCGATTATAATTACCCTTTTGCTCTTTACAGACTTGCAGAAACTCTCACGATTCTCGTTTGACTTATCGCCCAAATCACCCACATCCCTTCTTTACCCGCCTGATCTCCCTGTGTCAATGTACCGGGGGTTATTATGCTGTGCCCAGCCCCACACTGACCCTCACCCACTAACAGTGAACCCTGTGCCCATCTGACCACTGACCCCCTCATCCCCTGACAGAAACAAGGGTGCCCAGCCCGACACACCCTCACCCACTGCCCGGGGCTGTTACCCTGTGCCCAGCTGACTACTGCCCCTCACCCACTGACAAGTGAACCCTGTGCCCAGCCCGACACCGATCCTCACCCACCGACACTGCCCCTCACCCACTGACACTGCCCCTCACCCACTGCCCCTCACCCACTGACACTCCCCCACTGCCCCTCACCCACTGCCCCTCACCCACCGACACTCCCCATCACCCACTGCCCCTCACCCACTGCCCCTCACCCACTGCCCCTCACCCACTCCCCCTCACCCACTGCCCCTCACACACTGACACTGCCCCTCACTCACTGCCCCTCACCCACTGCCCCTCACCCACTGCCCCTCACACACTGACACTGCCCCTCACTCACTGCCCCTCACCCACTGCCCCTCACTCACTGCCCCTCACCCACTGCCCCACACCCACTGACACTGCCCCTCACCCACTGCCCCTCACCCACTGACACTGCCCCTCACCCACCGACAATCCCCCACTGCCTCACCCACTGCCCCTCACCCACTGCCCCTCACCCACCGACACTCCCCCTCACCCACTGCCCCTCACCCACTGCCCCTCACCCACTGCCCCACACCCACTGACACTGCCCCTCACCCACTGCCCCTCACCCACTGACACTGCCCCTCACCCACCGACACTCCCCCACTGCCTCACCCACTGCCCCTCACCCACCGACACTCCCCCTCACCCACTGCCCCTCACTCACTGCCCCTCACCCACTGCCCCTCACCCACTGCCCCTCACACACTGACACTGCCCCTCACCCACTGCCCCTCACCCACTGCCCCTCACCCACTGCCCCTCACCCACTGCCCCTCACCCACTGCCCCTCACCCACTGCCCCTCACCCACTGCCCCTCACCCACTGACACTGCCCCTCACCCACTGCCCCTCACCCACTGGGTTGGCAGCCCGTCACTGCCCGTCACCCACCTGCGGGTTGAGCTGCCCACAGGAGGGCGGGCAGCAGCAGCAGCAGCAGCAGCAGCAGCGGGCACCCCATGGTCTGTCCGGGTCTGTCCGGGTCGCGGGGAGTCTGTGAGTCCTGGGCGCATGCGCTGTTGATTATAAGGTGGTGAAAAATAGCCGAGTCTGTCCAATCAGCAGCGCAGCTGGCGCCGCGTCACCGGTTGCCGGGTAGAGTGGAGTTCGGGAGGTTCGCTCATGAAAGCGAAAGCTGAATACAATACAACACAATACAATATACAATATAGAAACATAGAAACATAGAAAATAGGTGCAGGAGTAGGCCATTCGGCCCTTCGAGCCTGTACGCACCGCCATTCAATATGATCATGGCTGATCATCCAACTCAGTATCCCGTACCTGCCTTCTCTCCATACCCCCTGATCCCTTTAGCCACAAGGGCCACATCTAACTCCCTCTTAAATATAGCCAATGAACTGGCCTCAACTACCTTCTGTGGCAGAGAATTCCACAGACTCACCACTCTCTGTGTGAAGAAAAACGTTCTCATCTCAGTCCTAAAAGACTTCCCCCTTATCCTGAATCTGTGACCCCTTGTTCTGGACTTCCCCAACATCGGGAACAATCTTCCTGCATCTAGCCTGTCCAACCCCTTAAGAATTTTGTAAGTTTCTATAACATCCCCCCTCAATCTTCTAAATTCCAGCGAGTACAAGCCGAGTCTATCCAGTCTTTCTTCATATGAAAGTCCTGCCATCCCAGGAATCAATCTGGAGAACCTTCTTTGTGGCAAGAATGTCTTTCCACAGATTAGGAGACCAAAACTGTACGAAATTCTCCAGGTGTGTTCTCACCAATGCCCTGTACAACTGCAGCAGAACTTCCCTGCTCCTATTCTCAAATCCCATCGTTATGAATGCCTACAAACCATTCGCTTTCTTCACTGCCTGCTGCACCTGCATGCCTACTTTCAATGACTGGTGTACCACGACACCCAGGTCTCGTTGCATCTCCCCTTCTCCTAATTGGCCACCATTCAGATAATAGCCTGCTTTCCTGTACTTGCCACCAAAGTGGATAACCTCACATTTATGTGGATAACCTCACATTTATAGTGGATAACCTCACATTTATAGCGGATAACCTCACATTTATGTGGATAACCTCACATTTATAGCGGATAACCTCACATTTATAGCGGATAACCTCACATTTATAGTGGATAACCTCACATTTATAGTGGATAACCTCACATTTATAGCGGATAACCTCACATTTATAGTGGATAACCTCACGTTTATCTTTATTGCCATTGTACAGGGGTACAACGAGATTGGGAATGCACCTCCCATACGATGCAATAATCAATTAGCTAATCAGTATTAATTTAAACAATCCAATGAAACAAATTAGAAGTTTTAAAACAGAATAAAGTGCAAGTAGGTCTGTGCCGGTTCACTGTGCGATGTGACAGCCCGGCTCAGCAGGTTCATAGCAGCTATGGCCCTGGGGATGAAGCTGTTCCTGAGTCTGGAGGTGTGGGCGTAGAAGGCCTTGTATCGTCTGCCCGATGGTAGAAGTTGGAACAGACTGTTGCAGGGGTGTGAGCAGTCTTTGTGGATGCTGGTGTCTTTCCTGAGGCATCGTGTGTTGTAGATGCCCTCCAAGGCTGGTAGCTGTGTTCCGATGGTCCTCTGAGCTCTATGGACTACCCGCTGAAGAGCTTTCCTCTCTGATTCCGTGCAGCTGAGATACCACACAGGGATGCCATATGTTAGGATGCTCTCTATGGTGCAGCGGTAGAAGGTCGTCAGCAGCGGTTGGGGTAGACCAGACTTTTTCAGTGTTCTTAGGTAGAACAGTCGTTGCTGCGCCTTCTTGACCAGCGCAGCGGTGTTATTGGACCATGTTAGGTCCTCTGAAAAGTGAGTGCCCTGAAACTTGAAGCTGGACACTCTCTCCACACTGTCCTCGTTGATAAGGATCGGGGCGTATTCCCCGTTGTGTGTCCTACGGAAGTTGATGATCAGCTCCTTGGTCTTGATGGTATTTAGGGACAGGTTGTTAGAGCACCAGTCCGCCAGGTTCTGCACCTCCGCTCTGTAGTTTGTTTCATCACCGTTGGTGATCAGCCCGAACACCGTTGTGTCGTCTGTAAACTTGACAATGGTGTTGGTGTCGAATCCAGTCGTGTGTGAATAAGGAGTAGAGCACGGGGCACAAAACACAGCCCTGTGGTGTGCCGGTACTCAGGGTGATAGTGGAGGACAAGTGCGGGCCCATTCTCAGAAGCGGGAGAGAGAGGCGGGACCCACGCACACAGACCCTGACACACACCTTGACACACACCCTGACACACACCCTGACACACACACGCTTACACACACACACCCTGACACACACCCTGGGTCAGACCCTGACACACACCCTGACACACACACCCTGACACACAGACCCCGACACACACACCCTGACACACACTCTGACACACACACCCTGACACACACACCCTGACACACACCCTGACACACAGACCCCGACACACACACCCTGACACACACACCCTGACACACACACCCTGACACACACCCTGACACACAGACCCCGACACACACACCCTGACACACACCCTGACACACACTCTGACACACACACCCTGACACACACACCCTGACTCACACACCCTGACACACACACCCTGACTCACACACCCTGACACACACACCCTGACACACACACCCTGACACACACACCCTGGCACAGAGTCCCTGACATATACACCCTGACACACAGACCCCGACCATGACATAGACCCTGAGACACAGACCCTGGGACACAGACTCTGACACAGACTATGGGACAGTCTCTGGGACAGAATCTAAGGACAGAGACTCGGAACAGACCAGAGGCGCGGACCCAGGGGAGAGAGACCTTGTGCACTCAGACCGTGGGGCCACGGACGTGACACACACACACACACACACACACACACACACACTCACACACACACATACACACACACACGCACACACACACACACGCACGCACACACACGCGCACACACACACACACACACACACACACACACACACACACACACACACACACACACACACACACACACACACGCACACACACACACATAACATAGGTACACAGATCCTGAGACCCAGATCCTGGGGAATGAACCCTAAGACACAGACCGTGGGGACACAGACCCTCGGGCGGATCCTGAGACACGGACTCTAGGACATGACCCCTGGGGTCACAGACCCTGGGGACATGAGTCCTGAGTCATAGACACTGTGGTGGGTTTGTGGAACGATCTGCCAGAGTATGTGGTTGAGACAGGTGCTATAACCGCACTTAAGCGACACTTGGACAGGTACATGGATGGGAAATGTTTAGAGGGGTTTGGGCCAAATGTGGGCAAATGCGAATAGCTTAGAAGGGCCGGCATTAATGAGTCGGGCCGAATGGCCTGTTTTCGTGCTCTTTGACTTTGTAATAAAAAAAAACAGCAGCCTGTGAGAACTCAGCGGGTCGAGCAGCATCTGTGGAGATGAAAGGGGTAGAAAAGGGGCATGTGGCGGTTTGGGGCTGAGACTCTGCATCAGGGGCTGTGAATGCAGGGTCTGCACCTGGAACAACAACATGCACCGTCTCCACCACGGATCCCCTTTCCAGATCCCAGCGACTGCAGTGTGTTGTCCCTCACCGACACCGAGCCTTGTCCACCCCTCCCCCTCCCCACCCGCCACCTCCAACTCTGATCTGCGGCAGGGAGCCAGGCGGGGGTTGGGACGTGGACATTGATCTCCCCCGCTCTCCAGTAACGCCGCCTCGTCAGTGAAGCGTTTGCAGCTCTCGCTGTTTCAGTTTCCAGCTGCGGCTTCGCTTGGGGCGCAGTGACTCAGATCCGCGCCCAGCCACGGGGAGTTTCCCAGGGCAGGGGGTGGCTGGTGGCATCGCGCACAGAGACACGATCTGACAGGGTCGTGGACAGGCGCAGCAGTCAGAGAGCTTTGTCAGGGTGTGTGAGTGAGAGTCAAGTCAATTTATTTGTATAGCACATTTAAAAACAACCCACGTTGACCAAAGTGCTGCACATCTGATTAGGGAAAAAATGAGACATACAGTAGGGAGAGAGGGCAGTGGGACAGTGAGAGGTGGAGAGAGAAACAGCAAAAGAGAGAGAGAGGGAGAGGGAGGGAGAGAGAGAGAGAGAGAGAGAGAGGGGAGAGGGAGGGAGGGAGGGAGGGAGGGAGGGAGAGAGAGGGAGGGAGAGAGAGAGGGAGAGAGGGGGAGTGGGAGGGAGAGAGAGGGGGAGGGGGAGGGAGGGGGAGGGGGTGAGGGGGGAGGGATGGGAGGGGGGGAGGGAGAGAGACAGGGAGAGAGGAGGGGGGAGTTTAATAAACAGTCAGACAGGTACATGGACAGGACAGGTGTTCAGGGACATGGACCAAGCGCAGGCAAGTGGGGCTAGTCTAGCTGGGACATTGCTGGCCGAAGGGCGAGTTGGGCCGAAGGGCCTGTTTCCACACTGTATCACTCTCTGACGGTGGCTGAATATTAGGGCTGCGCGCGGCCTTTGGGCGGCGGGTGATTCAGAGACAGAAACACAACCTGTGCAGCCTCGCTCTACCCAGCAACTGGTGACTCACAGCCGCGCTCTGCTCCCATTGGCCGCGCCACGGCTGGCAGCCGCGCCCCGCTGCAGCTTGGAAATCAACAGACAACGGGGGGAGAGGGGGGGGAGAGGAGTGGGAGAGGGGGAGGGGAGAGGGGAGGGATGATGGAGAGGGGAGGGCAGAGGGGGAGGGGAGAGGAGAGGGGGAGGGGGAGAGGAGGAGAGGGGGATGGGAGAGTGGGGTGGAGAGAGATGGGGAGGGGAGGGAGAGGGGTGAGCTGGAGAGGGGGAGGGGAGAGGAGGAGAGGGGGATGGGAGAGTGGGGTGGAGAGAGAGAATGGGGAGGGGAGGGAGAGGGGGGGGTGAGCTGGAGAGGGGGAGGGGAGGGGGGAGGGGGAATGGGAGAAAGGGAGGGGAGAGGGGGAGGGAGCTTGAGCCTAGACCGCGGGATAGTGAGTAGCCCCAAGTCGGCCGACCTGAGGGACCTGGAGTTAGAGAGGTGGGTTAGAAGATTTTTGATGTGTGGGGGGGGGGGGGGGGGGGGGGTGGGTGTCCATTTAGGGCTTTATACGTGATTAGTAGCTTGAAGTTGATTCTGTACCGTACAGGGAGCCAGTGGAAAGAGGCCAGAATCGGCGTGATGTGCTCCCTTTTACGGGTACCCGTCAGGAGTCTCGCTGCGGCGTTTTGGACCAGTTGCAGGCGGGACAGGGAAGATTGGCTGATCCCAGTGTATAGGGAGTTGCAGTAGTCTAGGCGGGAGGAAATGAAAGCGTGAATGATTTTTTCAGTGTCGTCGAATTGGAGGAAAGGTTTGATTTTAGCTATGGTACGAAGTTGGAAGAAGCTGGCTTTTACCACAGCGTTGACTTGCTTGTCAAATTTTAATGCAGAGTCAAATATCACGCCGAGGTGGTCCACGTGCTCGGTCCCTTTCCCCGTCGCCAGGTCCAGCCGACCCCTAGGCAGCTGCAGGGCCTCCAGCGGCCCACTCCCCCATCGAGGCCGTGCACTCCCTCTGCCCACCGGCCCTCCAGCTGGGTTCCCGTGGGTCCTCGATACGTGGCGGGCGAGCCGGGTCTTCAGGGCTGGCGGCCCTTTTGTGTCCATTTCCTGCATTCAGTCCAAGTGCGTGGCGGTGCAATTTGTGACGTGGAACGAGGGCAGGGCACACTCAGTCCATTTAAAACTGAGGTGAGAAGGAACTTATTCACCCAGAGAGTTGTGAATTTGTGGAATTCTCCACCACAGAGGGCAGTGGAGGCCAGATCTCTGGATGAATTTAAGAGAGAGTTAGATAGAGCTCTGGGGGTTAGTGGAATCAAGAGATATGGGGAGATGTTGGGCACAGGTTACTGATTGTGGATGATCAGCCATGATCAGAATGAATGGCGTTGCCGGCTCGAAAGGCCGAATGGCCTCCTCCTGCCCCTATTTTTCTATTCTATGTTTCTAAATGGTAGTCCTCTGGGTAGTGTTGTAGAGCAGAGGGATCTGGGAATGCAGGTGCATGGTTCCTTGAAGGTGGAGTGGCAGGTAGATAAGGTGGTCAAAAAAGGCTTTTGGCACTTTGGCCTTCACCGGTCAGAGTATTTAATATAGAAGTTCAAAAAGACATTTGTGAGACCGATTTTATAACATTGTGTTCAGTTTAGTTTAGAAATAATTTAGAGTTCTGGGCACTATGTTATAGGAAAGATGTTGTCAAGCTTGAAAGGGGTCAGAAAACATTTACGAGGGTGTTGCCTGGACGAGAGGGTGGGAGCTACAGGGAGAGGTTGAGTAGGATGGGTCTCTATTCCATGGAGCGCAGGAGGACAAGGGGAGATCTTATAGAGGTAAACAAAATGATGAGAGGAATAGATCGGGTAGATGCACAGAGTCTCTTGCCCAGAGTTGGAGAATCGAGGACCAGAGGACATAGTTTCAAGGTGAAGAGGAAAAGATTTATTAGGAATCCGAGGGGTAACTTTTTCACACAAAAGGGGGTGGGTGAATGGAACAAGCTGCCAGAGGGGGGGGTTGAGGCAGCGACTATCCCATCGTTTAAGAAACAGTCAGACAGGTACATGGACAGGACAGGTGTTCAGGGACATGGACCAAGCGCAGGCAAGTGGGGCTAGTCTAGCTGGGACATTGCTGGCCGAAGGGCGAGTTGGGCCGAAGGGCCTGTTTCCACACTGTATCACTCTCTGACGGTGGCTGAATATTAGGGCTGCGCGCGGCCTTTGGGCGGCGGGTGATTCAGAGACAGAAACACAACCTGTGCAGCCTCGCTCTACCCGGCAACTGGTGACTCACAGCCGCGCTCTGCTCCCATTGGCCGCGCCACGGCTGGCAGCCGCGCCCCGCTGCAACTTGGAAATCAACAGACAGCGGGGGGGGGGGGGGGGGGGGAGAGGGGGAGGGGAGGAGAGAGGGGAGGGGAGAGGGAGAGGGGGAGGGGAGAGGGGGGGGGAGAGGGAGAGGGGGAAGAGGGAGAGGGGGAGGGGTGAGGGGAGGGGGAGAGGCAGAGAGGGGGAGGGGGAGAGTGGAGAGGGGGAGGGGAGAGGGGGAGGGGAGAGTGGGAGGGGAGAGGGGAGGGGAGAGGGGGAGGAGAGAGGGGGATGGGGAGGGGGAGGGGAGAGGAGGGGAGAGGGAAGGGCGAGAGGGGGAGGGGGGAGTGAGAGGGGCAGGGGAGATGGGGAGGGGAGAGGGGGAGGGAGAGGGGGGTGTAGGGAGAGGGGGAGAGAAGATGGAGAGGAGGGGAGGGGGAGGGGATTGGGGAGGGAGAGGGGCAGGGAGAGGGTGAGGGGAGGGGGGGAGGGGGGGAGGGGGAGGAGAAGGGGCGAGGGAGAGGGGGAGGGGAGAGGGGCAGGGAGAGGGTGAGGGGAGGAGGGGAGAGGGAGAGGGGGAGGGGGAGGAGAAGGGGCGAGGGAGAGGGGGAGGGGAGAGGAGAGGGGGAGAGGGGATGGGAGAGGGGGAGGGGAGTGGGGGGGAGAGTGAGAGAGGAGGGGAGTGGGAGGGAGAGGGGGGAGGGGCAGGGGAGAGGGGGAGGGTATTGGGTGAGTGGAGGAGAGGGGGAGGGGAGAGCATGAGGGGGGGAGAGGAGGGGAGCGTGGCAAATGATTTCCGTTCAATTCATTTTGAATGACAATACAGGTAATTCAGAGGGGGAGGGGAAGGAAAGGGGGCTAGGGGTAGGGGAGGGGTAGGGGAGAGGGGGAAGGGAGAGGGGGGGAGGGAGAGGGGGAGGGGAGTGGGGAGGGGAGAGGGAGGGGAGAAGGGGAGGGAGATGGGAGAGGGAGAGGGGGTGGGGAGAGGGAGGGAGGGGGTGAGGAGGGGAGAGGGGGAGGGGAGAGGGGATGGGGAAAGGGGGAGGGAAGAGGGGAGGGGAGAGGGGGAAGGAAGAGGAGAGGCAGGAGGGTGATGGGGAGAGGGAGAGGTGGGGAGGGGGAGGGGAGAGGGCAGGTGAGGGGGAGGGGAGAGAGTTGGGGAGGGGAAAGAGGGAGGATTTAAGCTAATGTGGCAGGGGGATGGGAGCAGGATCGGAGAGACAGAGGGGTGTAAAATGAGGGTAGAAGCAACAGGTAGCAAGGTGAAAAGTAAAAGTAGCAGGCAGACAAATCCAGGGCAAAAATCAAAAAGGGCCACTTTTCAACTTAATTATATAAGGGGTAAGAGAGTTGTAAAAACAAGCCTGAAGGCTTTGTGTCTCAATGCAAGGAGTATACGTAATAAGGTGGATCAATTAAATGTGGAGATAGTTATTAATGATTATGATATAGTTGGGATTACGGAGACATGGCTCCAGGGTGACCAAGGCTGGGAGCTCAACATCCAGGGATATTCTATATTCAGGCGGGATAGACAGAAAGGAAAAGGAGGTGGGGTAGCGTTGCTGGTTAGAGAGGAGATTAACGCAGTGGAAAGGAAGGACATTAGCTTGGAGGAAGTGGGATCGATATGGGTAGAGCTACGAAACACTAAGGGGCAGAAAACGCTAGTGGGAGTTGTGTACAGGCCACCTAACAGCAGTAGGGAGGTTGGGGATGGCATCAAGCAGGAAATTAGAAATGCATGCATTAAAGGTGCAGCAGTTATAATGGGTGACTTCAACCTACATATAGATTGGGTGAACCAAACTGGCAGGGGTGCTGAGGAAGAGGATTTCTTGTAATGTTTGAGAGATGGTTTTCTAAACCAACATGTCGAGGAACCAACGAGAGAACAGGCCATTCTAGACTGGGTATTGAGTAATGAGGAAGGGTTAGTTAGCAGTCTTGTTGTGCGAGGCCCCTTGGGCAAGAGTGATCATAATATGGTAGAGTTCTTCATTAGGATGGAGAGTGACAAAGTCGATACAGAAACAAGTGTTCTGAACTTAAAGAAAGGTAACTTTGAGGGTATGAGGCGTGAATTGTCCAAGATAGACTGGCGATTGATGCTGAAAGGGTTGACGGTGGACATGCAATGGAAGGCATTTAAAGGTCGCATGGATGAACTACAACAAATGTTCATCCCAGTTTGGCAAAAGAACAAACCAGGAAAGGTAGTGTATCCATGGCTAACAAGGGAAACCAAGGATAGTATTAAAACAAAAGATGAAGCATACAGATTAGCCAGAAAAAGTAGCATACCAGAGGACTGGGAGAAATTCAGAGTCCAGCAGAGGAGGACAAAGGGCTTAATTAGGAAAGGGAAAATAGATTATGAGGGAAAACTGGCAACGAACGTAAAAACAGACTGCAAAAGCTTTTATAGATGTGTCAAGAGAAAAAGATTAGTTAAGGCAAATGTAGTCGGAAACAGGTGAATTGATCATAGGGAACAAGGAGATGGCAGACCAATTGAACAAATACTTTGGTTCTGTCTTCACTAAGGAAGACATAAACTGTCTGCCGGAAATAGTGGGGGACCGGTGGTCTAATGAGATGGAGGAACTGAGGGAAATCCAGGTTAGTCGGGAACTGGTGTTAGGTAAATTAAATGGATTAAAGGCCGATAAATCCCCAGGGCCAGATAGGCTGCATCCCAGAGTGCTTAAGGAAGTAGCCTCAGAAATAGTGGATGCATTAGTGATAATTTTTCAAAACTCTTTAGATTCTGGAGTAGTTCCTGAGGACTGGAGGGTAGCTAATGTAACCCCACTTTTTAAAAAGGGAGGGAGAGAGAAAACGGGGAATTATAGACCAGTTAGCCTAACATCGGTAGTGGGGAAAATGCTAGAGTCAGTTATTAAAGATGTGATAGCATCACATTTGGAAAGTGGTGAAATCATCGGACAAATTCAGCATGGATTTACCAAAGGCAAATCATGTCTGACGAATCTTATAGAATTTTTCGAGGATGTAACTAGTAGAGTGGATAAGGGAGAACCAGTCGATGTGTTATATCTGGACTTTCAGAAGGCCTTCGACAAGGTCCCACATAGGAGATTGGTGTACAAACTTAAAGCACACGGTATTGAGGGTTCAGTTTTGAGGTGGATAGAAAATTGGTTGGCGGACAGGAAGCAAAGAGTAGGAATAAACGGGTCCTTTTCGGAATGGCAGGCAGTGAGTAGTGGGGTACCGCAAGGCTCAATGCTGGGACCCCAGTTATTTACAGTGTATATTAATGATTTGGGCGAGGGAATTGAATGCAACATCTCTAAGTTTGCGGATGACACGAAGCTGGGTGGCAGTGTTAGCTGCGAGGAGGATGCTAGGAGGCTGCAGAGTGACTTGGATAGATTAGGCGAGTGGGCAAATGCATGACAGATGCAATATAATGTGGATAAATGTGAGGTTATCCACTTTGGCGGCAAGAACAGGAAAGCAGAGTATTACCTGAATGGTGACCGATTGGGAGAAGGGGAGATGCAACGTGACCTGTGTGTCATGGTGCACCAGTCATTGAAAGCAAGCATGCAGGTGCAGCAGGCAGTGAAGAAAGCGAATGGTATGTTGGCATTCATAGCAAGAGGATTTGAGTTTAGGAGCAGGGAGGTTCTGCTGCAGTTGTACAGGGCCTTGGTGAGACCGCACCTGGAGTATTGTGTGCAGTTTTGGTCTCCTAACCTGGGGAAGACGTTCTTGCCTTAGAGGGAGTACAGAGAAGGTTCACCGGATTAATCCCTGGGATGGCGGGACTTGCATATGAGGAAAGACTGGATAGACTGGGCTTGTACCCGCTGGAATTTAGAAGACTGAGGGGGGATCTTATAGAAACATATAAAATTCTTAAGGGGTTGGAGAGGCTAGATGTGGGAAGATTGTTCCCGATGTTGGGGGAGTCCAGAACCAGGGGTCACAGCTTAAGGATAAGGGGGAAGTCTTTTAGGACCGAGATGAGAAAACATTTCTTCAAACAGAGAGTGGTGAGTCTGTTGAATTCTCTGCCACAGAAGGTAGTTGAGGCCAGTTCATTGGCTATATTTAAGAGGGAGTTAGATGTGGCCCTTTTTGCTAAAGGGATCAGGGGGTATGGAGAGAAGGCAGGTACAGGCTACTGAGCTGGATGATCAGCCATGATCATATTGAATGGCAGTGCAGGCTCGAAGGGCCGAATGGCCTACTCCTGCACCTATTTTCTATGTTTCTATGGGAGGGGGGAGCGGAGTGAATGGGAGGTGAGGGGAGGGGGAGAGGGGGAGGGAGAGGGTATGGGAGAAGGGGAGGGGTGGGGAGAGAGGGGAGGGGGAAGGGAGGGGAGAGGGGGAGGTGGAGAGGGAGAGCGAGAGCAGGGCAAAGGGGGGGAGAGGTAATATGTACCAGCTGTAACCTTTAATCTGTATCTGTGCACCGATTGATTATATTCATGTACAGTGTTATCATATCATATCATATATATACAGCGCGGAAACAGGCCTTTTCGGCCCACCAAGTCCGCGCCGCCCAGCGATCCCCGTACATTAACAATGTTGTATTGTCGTTGACTGGATAGCGGACAAACAAAAGCTATTCACTGTAGCTCAGTACCCATTGACGAAAATAATCCAAACTAAAGTGGCCAAGGGGGGAGTGGGATCGCAGGGAGTGGAGGGGGATACAGGGAGAAAGTTAGGGGACAGTGATAGGTGTGTGGGGGAGGGGGAGTAGAATGAGAGGCGGTGGTGGTGGGAAAGGGGAGGGGCGTGGACAGGTATGGTGGTGCGAGAAGGGAGGGACGATGAAGGGGGAGGGGGAGGGGAGAGGGGGAGGGGAGAGGGGGAGTGGAGAGGGGGAAGGGGGAGAGGTGTACGTCATGGCGCCATTTTAGACAATAGACAATAGACAATAGACAATAGGTGCAGGAGTAGGCCATTCAGCCCTTCGAGCCAGCACCGCCATTCAATGCGATCATGGCTGATCACTCTCAATCAGTACCCCGTTCCTGCCTTCTCCCCATACCCCCTCACTCCGCTATCCTTAAGAGCTCTATCCAGCTCTCTCTTGAAAGCATCCAACGAACTGGCCTCCACTGCCTTCTGAGGCAGAGAATTCCACACCTTCACCACCCTCTGACTGAAAAAGTTCTTCCTCATCTCCGTTCTAAATGGCCTACCCCTTATTCTCAAACTGTGGCCCCTTGTTCTGGACTCCCCCAACATTGGGAACATGTTATCTGCCTCTAATGTGTCCAATCCCCTAATTATCTTATATGTTTCAATAAGATCCCCCCTCATCCTTCTAAATTCCAGTGTATACAAGCCCAATCGCTCCAGCCTTTCAACATACGACAGTCCCGCCATTCCGGGAATTAACCTAGTGAACCTACGCTGCACGCCCTCCATAGCAAGAATATCCTTCCTCAAATTTGGAGACCAAAACTGCACACAGTACTCCAGGTGCGGTCTCACCAGGGCCCGGTACAACTGTAGAAGGACCTCTTTGCTCCTATACTCAACTCCTCTTGTTACGAAGGCCAACATTCCATTGGCTTTCTTCACTGCCTGCTGTACCTGCATGCTTCCTTTCATTGACTGATGCACTAGGACACCCAGATCTCGTTGAACTCCCCCTCCTCCTAACTTGACACCATTCAGATAATAATCTGCCTTTCTATTCTTACTTCCAAAGTGAATAACCTCACACTTACCTACATTAAACTGCATCTGCCATGTATCCGCCCACTCACACAACCTGTCCAAGTCACCCTGCAGCGTTATTGCATCTTCCTCACAATTCACACTACCCCCCAACTTAGTATCATCTGCAAATTTGCTAATGGTACTTTTAATCCCTTCGTCTAAGTCTAATAATAAACATCTGTGAATTGAGAGATGAGATATATTCCGCATTTTAATGGTATCATCACACATATTGTTCCCCCAAAACACTGATTACACCGCGAGAGGCGGAAGAACGGCGTGTTTTGCCGACTAAAATGTCTCCTTTACGGACCACACTTCACCATTGGCGATTTTAACGCGGTGGTTCATCCGGCTCCTCTAGTATCTTTGATCCAAAGACAGAAACGCAACCTGTGCAGCCACGCTCTACCCAGCAACTGATGACTCACAGACGCGCTCTGCTCCCATTGGCCGCGCCACGGCTGGCAGCCGCGCCCCGCTGCAGCTTGGAAATCCCCAGACAGCGTGGGGGAGGGGGGGGAAGGGAGAGTGGGAGGGGAGAGGGGGAGGGGAGAGAGGGAGAGGAGAGAGGGGGGTAGGGGAGAGGGAGAGGGGAGGGGAGAAGGGGAGGGGGATGGGGGAGAGGGGAAGGGGAGAGGGGGAGGGAGAGGAGAGGGAGAGGGGGAGGGGAGAGGGGGAGGGAGAGGAGAGGGGGAGGGGAGAAGGGGAGGGGGATGGGGGAGAGGGGAAGGGGAGAGGGGGAGGGAGAGGAGAGGGGGAGGGGAGAGCGGGAGTGGAGAGTGGGAAGGGACAAGGGGGAGGGGAAGGGAGAGAGGAAGGGGACAAGGGAGAGGGGGAGGGGAGAGGGAGAGGGAGGGGAGGGGGAGGGGAGAGAGGGAGGGGAGGGGAGAGGGGGAGGGGGAGGGGGAGGGTAGAGGCGAAGGGAGAAGGGGATTGGAGCGGGGAGAGGGAGGGGAGAGAGGGATGGGGAGGGGAGAAGGGGAGGGGAGGGGGGAGAGGGGAAGGGGAGAGCGGGAGAGAGGAAGGGTAGAGGGAGAGGGAGAGGAGAGGGGGAGAGGGAGAGGGGGAGGATGGGAGAGGGGGAAGGGGGAGGGAAAGGGGAGGGGATGGGAGAGGGGGAAGGGGGAGAGGGGAGGGGAGAGGGGGGAGGGGAGAGGAGAGAGTGGTGGAGGGGGAGGGGAGAGGGGGGTGGGAGAGGAGAGAGGGGAGGGGAGGGGAGAGGGGGAGGGGAGTGGAGATGAGAGGGGGAGGGGAGAGGGGGAAGGGATAGAGAGGGAGGGTAGAGGGGGAGGAGAGAGGGAGGGGAGGGGGCAGGGGAGAGGGAAGGAGAGAGGGAGGGGAGGGGGGAAGGGGAGAGCGGGAGAGGAGAGGGGATGGGAAAGGTAGAGGGGAGAGGGGGAGGAGAGAAGGGCAGGGGCGGTTAGAGAGGGAGGAGGGGTGAGGGGGAGGGGAGAGAGTAGAGGCGGGGGGGAGTGGAGAGGGAGGGCGAGGAGCGGGGGAGACGCAGATGTGGAGGGGAGAGAGGGAGGGGAGGGGGAGTGGAGACAGGGAGGGTTGGGGAGGGGGAGGGGAGATGGGCATGGAGATGGAGCGGGGGAGGGGAGAACGGAAGGGAGGGGGAGGTGAGGGTGGGAAGGGAGGAGGAAGTGAGAGGGGGTGAAGGGGAGGGAATGGGGAGGGGAGAGAGGGAAGGGAAAGGAGAGGGGCAGAGTGCGAGGGGGAGGGGAGAGGGGAGGGGAGGAGGGAGAGGGGGAAGAGGGGAAGGGATGGGGAGAGGGAGAGGGGAGGGGGCAGATGGTTGGGGAAGGGAGAACGGGGGAGGGGGGTAGAGGGGGAGCGGGGGGAGAGGTGGAGGGGAGGGAAAGAGGGGGAGGGGGAGGGAAGAGGGAAAGGTGGAAGGAAGTGATGGGAAGGGTGATGGAGAGGGGGAAGAGCGGAGAGGGGGTGAGAGAGGGAGGCAGAGGAATGTAGGGAGGAAGGGGAGAGGGAGGGAGAGGGGAGAGGGAGGGGGGATAGACGAGACTAGGGTAGAGGGAGGGGGACAAGGGTGGGAGAGGAGACAAGGGGGGAATGGAGACAGGGGACAAGGGGTGGGGCGGAAGGGGCAAAGAGGGAGGGAATAGGTGACGGGGGGCAGAGGAGTGGGTAATGGGGGAACGGGGGTGGATTTTGTACCAGCTGTAACATTTATCCTGTATCTGTGCACTTTGCACCGATCGATTATATTCATGTATTTATTCACAAAATGCTGGAGTAACTCAGCGGGACAGGCAGCATCTCAGGAGAGAAGGAATGGGTGACGTCTCGGGTCGAGACCCTTCCTCAGACTGATGTACATATTCATGTACAGTGCAGTCGTTTCATTGACTGGATAGCAGACAAACAAAAGCTATTCACTGTACCCCAGTGCCCGTGACGATAATAAACCAAACTAAAGTGGCCGGGGTGGGGGAGGCAGGGGTGGGATTGCAGGGAGTGGAGCGGGGGACGGGTTACAGGGGGCAAGGTCGGGAACAGTGAACAGGGAACAAGGAGGGGGCAGTAGAATGAGAGGCAAATGTGGGATGCGGGGAGGGGGAAGGACGGTGAGGGGAA
The DNA here is from genome assembly GCF_053455715.1 of Rhinoraja longicauda. Lineage (NCBI taxonomy): Eukaryota > Metazoa > Chordata > Chondrichthyes > Rajiformes > Arhynchobatidae > Rhinoraja > Rhinoraja longicauda. The sequence goes on from NC_135971.1 coordinate 26,723,926, forward strand.
TAGTGGTAGACAGGGTGCGGCAGGTGTGGGGTGGTGGGAGAGGGGAGGGGGTGAGGGGGTAGTGGTAGACAGGCTGGGGCAGGTGTGGGATGGTGGGAGAGGGGAGGGACGGTGAATGTGGGGGGTAGTGGTAGACAGGCTGGGGCAGGTGAGGGGTGGTGGAAGAGGGGAGGGGGTGAGGGGGTAGTGGTAGACAGGGTGAGGCAGGTTTGGGGTGGTGGGAGAGGGGAGGGTGTGAGGGGGTAGTGGTAGACAGGCTGGGGCAGGTGAGGGATGGTGGGAGAGGGGAGGGGTGAGGTGGGTAGTGGTAGAGGACAGGCTGGGGCAGGTGTGGGATGGTGGAACAGGGGAGGGACGGTGAAGTGGTAGAGGACAGGCTGGGGTAGGAGGAGCGATTGTGAGAGAGGGGAGGGTGTGAGGGGGGGTAGTGGTAGACAGGGTGCGGCAGGTGTGGGGTGGTGGGAGAGGGGAGGGGCTGAGGGGGTAGTGGTAGGCAGGCTGGGCAGGTGTGGGGTGGTGGGAGAGGAGTGGGTGTGAGGGGGTAATCATATCATATCATATATATACAGCCGGAAACAGGCCTTTTCGGCCCACCAAGTCCGTGCCGCACAGTGATCCCCGCACATTAACACTATCCTACACCCACTAGGGACAATTTTTACATTTTACCCAGCCAATTAACCTACATACCTGTACGTCTTTGGAGTGTGGGAGGAAACCGAAGATCTCGGAGAAAACCCACGCAGGTCACGGGGAGAACGTACAAACTCCTTACAGTGCAGCACCCGTAGTCATGATGCTGTAATGGTAGACAGGCTGGGGCAGGTGTGGGGTGGTGGAAGAGGGGAGGGACGGTGAAGTGGTAGAGGCAGGCTGGGGCAGGTGTAGGGTGGTGGAAGAGGGGAGGGACGGTGAATGTTGGAGGTAGTGGTAGAGGACAGGCTGGGGTAGGGGGAGCGATGGTGGGAGAGGGAAACTTTGCACATTTACACATCGACAAAGACAACACACAAAAGCACATTGTACACTAATTATAATATTTCTGAAAGAAAAAAGAACAAGATATTATTTCAAAAACATAATTAATAAAATAAACCAAGCCCATGGTAGCGAAGACACGGCTGTCGAGTTGCATGACTGAGATAATGTCTGGGTTGTGTAGATTGGTTCAAGAACCTCATCCCCTCTCACCGCTTATCCCTGCCCGAAAGCCATTGGGTTTTGGTTGAGTTTAGTTGAGTTTAGTTTAGAGTGCTGAAAGAGGCCCTTCGGCCCACCAAGTCCGCACCGACCAGTGGTCCCCGCACGCTAACACGATCCTACACACACTGGGGATAAATTACACTTATAACAAGCCAAATAACCGACAAACCTATACATTTGTGGAGTGTGGGAGGAAACTGGAGGTCCCGGAGCAAATCCAATTAGTTCAAGAGGAGAACGTGCAAACTCCGCACAGACAGCACCTGTAGTTAGGATTGAACCTGGGTCTCTGGCTCTGTCAGGCAGCAACAAAACCGCTGCGCCACCCGATGGAGAAAGGTTCTGGAGAAACATTCCCGATGACTCTTGGGGCCTTTTGGAAACCAAATAATAAACCACGGCATATCCAAGTTGAAGGTGTTAAAGGTTATTGTCGCTGCCGGAGAGTGGGTAACTGGGGGACGGGGGGCAGAGGAGTGGGTAAGTGGGGGGGGGGGGGGGGTTGTACGGAGAGGTACAAGTACAATGGCATTGCTTGATGCAGCGCATAGGCACAGTGACTCAGACACGGCACTAAACCCACTTATACATAAACTTATACATAAACTACACTGAACATTACAAAAGAAGGAAGACTGGGCAGAAGTACAATTAGAAAAGGAAATCAAGTCCACGGTGGTGCAAGATGTGGGTGCTGGTGATGCGTGGTAGAGGTAGCGTTAGTGTCCCTGTGTCTAACACACAGCGGCTCACTGGCACAAAGATCTCCAGTGAACTAGTCATTCATGACCTCCCGGTCACGGGTCACGGGCGTTACTGTAACCTCTCCCCCACGGCCATGCCGACCCCCACGATGTACTGGTCTACTTGCCCCGGACTCACCTGTCTCACTGCACCACATAATTGACGATATAACCCCTTCAACATTAATCATCCTCTCCATCTCCACCCCTCCCCCCACTCAATAACACACCCCACCCCTCACTCCCCACACCACAACACATCTCCACGCATCTCTCCCCACTCCAATACACCCCCACCCCTCACTCCCCACTCCACAACACATCTCCACGCATTTCTCCCCACTCCAAAACACCCCCACCCCTCACTCCCCACTGCATAACACACCTCCACGCATCCATCCCCACTCCACAACACACCGCCATCGCTCTACTGCACCTTACCTCTCCCTCTCACCAATCCATTGTCCTCCCCTCCTCCTCCTCTCCCGTCTTCGTCTCTTCTCCCCCTCCTCTACATCTCCTCTCTTCTCATCCCCTCTCCCCTCCTCTCTGCCTCTCCCCCTTCCTCTTTCCACCCTTTCCTCCCCCTCGTTCTGCCCCGTCCCCCCTCAACCCCCCTCCTCTCCCCCTCCCTTCTCCCTTCCTCCTCCTCCCTCTCCCCTCTGCTCCTCTTTTCCCCCTCCCCCTCCTCCTCCCCCATCTCCCCCTCCACCCTCCTCTTCCTCACCCTTCTCTCCACCTTCCTCTCCCCTCCTTCCTTTCCCCCTCACTCCATTTTCCTCTTCCCCCTCCCTCCACGCCCGCTCCCTCTCTCCTCTGCCACCCCCGGCAGGTCGGGGAGAGACGGAGGGAAAGGAGGCGGCGAGCATGTGGAGGGGAGAATAGGAAGCAACTGCGAAGAGGGTGGAGTTAAACGTGTCGGGGGGGGGGGTGAGTTAAGAGAGAGTGAGGTAGGGAGAGGGGATGGAATTGTGGTGGAATAACGGGGGGGAGGAGGTTGTAGGTGAGGAGAGGGACTTGGATGGGAGCGGGTGGGGAGGGAGTTGGTGAAGGGGCTGGTGTTGAGGGGGTTGGCGGTTGTTGATGGTGAGGTAGGGGGGGGGAGTTAGAGGGGGTGAGAGGGAGTTGGTCGGGCTGTGAGGGGATGTAGTTGGGGGAGGGAGGTGGTGAGGGGGTGGTGTTTAGGAGGTTGGGGTAGATGGTGCGGTAGGGAGAGGGGGTTAGAGGGGGAGAGGGAACTGCGGGGGGGGGGGTGAGGAGAGGGAGTTGCGGGGGGAGGGGGGGGGTGAGGAGAGGGAGTTGCGGGGGGAGGGGAGTGAGCAGAAGGTGTTGCTGGGGGGTTGAGGAGGGGAGTGGGAGTTAGAGGCGGGAAAGGGAGCTGCAGGGGAGGGGTGAGGAGAGGGAGTTGCGGGGTGAGGGGGGAGAGGGTGTTGGGGAGAGGGTGGGGGAGGGGAGGAGGAGGGGAGATGGAGCTGTAGGGGGGGAGGTGAGTGTGGGAGAGGGCGTTGGGGTTAGAGAGTGTGAGTTGTGGGGTTTGGCGGCTGGGGTACTGAGGGTGCTGCTCTGAATATGACCCAGAGGCCGGGCACCCCCCCTCCATGCCCCTTACCCCACCCCCTCCTCTGCCTCCCCTCCTTCCTTCTCTCCCCACTCTGCCCTATCCTTCGCCCCATTCCTCCGTCCCGTTCTCCCCTCCCCAGCCTTCCTCTTAAGCTCTTCCCCTTCCCATACCCTCTTCCCCCTGCCCCCCCTACGCTCTGCCCCCACCGCTACATCCCCTCTCCCGCTCCGTCCCCTTACCTGCTCTAATCCCTTGCCCTCTCCATCCCCCATTCCGTTCCCCTTGCCTGCACCCCCCCCCTGCTCTGCCCCTTCCTCCCCATCCTCCTCTCCTCCGCCCCCCCTCCTCCTAACCCTCTGGATGTGAAGCCGGAAAGACTGATGTCTGAAGAAGGGTCCCGACCCAAAGCGTCGCCTGTCCATTCCCTCCCCCGTTGCAGCCTGATTCGCTGCGTTCCTCCAGCACTTTGTGTTTTGCTGAAGATTCCGACACCTGCAGTTCCCTGTGTCTCCTCCATGTTGTTCACCAGAGGGGCATCTGGTGGAGTGGGGGGGGGGGGGGGGGGGAGGTGATGGGAGGGGGGGAGGGGGGGGGGGGGTGATGGGAGGCGGGGGGTGGTCCCTGCTCCGCTGGCTTCCCCAGCTCTTTATTTGTTATTGTATTCGGAGCTGTATTCTATTATTTGTTGTTCTATCCAGAGCACGCAGACTGTTCTCCTTGTTACCGTCAGGCAGACGATACAGAAGTATGTCTGCACGTACCACCAGACTTAAGAACAGTGTCTACCATCAGGCCATCAGGCTTCTGAACTCATAAACACATTTCAAATCATATACGTTGATTATTGTTAATATTGTCTTTTAACCTATTATTAATATTGTCTTTTTACCTTATGAATGTAATTTTTAAAATCGTATTTATCCTTGGAATATTACTGCTGGGGTGACCCGTTGTCTTGTCAAATACATTTCATTGTAGCGTTGACCCTGTGACAACCTACATATGACAATTAAAATTGTTATTATTATCAAAGGAAACTATTCCAATTCACGCGCGGCCCACATCCCTGTGAACCTGCCCTGTGCATAAATGGATGGGAATGGCAGGCCGGGGGAGTGGGAGTGGGAGGTGGGCAGAGTGTTGGTGGGGCTGTGGAGGGAGTGTGGGCACTGCCAGTGATGCGCTGCCTGTGTTGTAGGGGGGATGGCGTTGCCAGTGTTGCTGCTGCCACTGGCCATGTTGGACGTGACGGGCAGTTGGGTGGTGAGCGGGGCGCTGCGGCTGTGGGGGTTGGGGCCGCTGGTGCAGCTCTGGCTGTGGGGGGTGGGGCCGCTGGCTGCGCTGTCCGTCTGCCTGCGGCCGCTGGTCCGTCTGCGCGCCAGACGTCTAGCCGAGCCGTGGCCGGCACTGGCCACCTTGCTGCCTGCTGCTACCCACCTACGCCAGCCTGGCACTGGCCGCGGGCTCCACCCACACCGAGCTCCTGCACGCCCCCCTCACCACCCGCCTGCCCCTCGCCTACCCGGTCACCGCCCTGGGGCTGGAGGTGTCCCGCCGCTTCCTGCCCCAGACGGGGGCTCAGACACCGGGCCAGACGCCCGCCACCGCCTCGTCTCCAGACTGCTGGCCTGTCTGCGGCCGCATCTCAGACGCTTCCTCCTCGTGGCCGTCTCCGTGGTCCTGTCCTCGGCTGTTGAGCGTGGAAGGGGCGTCGGCGTCTGGGGGGCGGGCGTCTGGGGGAGGGGCGTCTGGGCAGGCGCTTCTGGAGAGGGGCATCTGGGGAGCGGCGTCTGCGTCTGCCATTTAGTACTGAGATGAGGAAAAACTTTTCAGTCAGAGAGTTGTGAATCTGTGGAATTCCCTGCCTCAGAAGGCAGTGGAGGCCAATTCTCTGAATGCATTCAAGAGAGAGCTAGATAGAGCTCTTAAGGATAGCGGAGTCAGGGGGTATGGGGAGAAAGCAGGAACGGGGTACTGATTGAGAATGATCAGCCATGATCACATTGAATGGCGGTGCTGGCTCGAAGGGCCGAATGGCCTCCTCCTGCACCTATTGTCTATTGTCTATTGTCTGGAGTAGGGGCGTCTGCGTCTGGGAGAGGGACGTGACACAGAGGTGTGCCGTGTGCCCCGCAAGGCCCTGCTCCATGTCTACCCTCACGTGAAGAAGGCGGTCGGGGCCTCGGAGAAGGTGTTTGTGTTCATGGACCGCCAGCACGCCCTGGCCCTTCAGGGAACCCTGGCCCCAGCGACACTGGTCGCTCGCATCCAGTTCCACAACGTCACCTTCGCCCACCCCAAGCAACCCGACGCCGCCGTGCTGAAGGTAAGCCGGCTCGTTCCCTAGGGCCGGGGGGAGGGGTGGGCCGGAGCAGCGCTGCGCCTTACATGAGGCAGACCAGGGCTCGTCTGTGCATCAGAAACCAGGCAGCATCTCTGGAGAGAAGGAATGGGTGGCGTTACGGGTCGGGATCCTTCTTCAGACCGAGAGTCAGCGGAGAGGGAAACTAGATGACCACAAGGTTCACTGTTCGCTGTGGATGAGGTGACAACAAAGGGATACAAACAGTGAAACCAGCGGGATGACTGGGGTGGGGAGGGACAGAGAGAGAGGGAACGCAAGGGTTACTTGTAATTAGAGAAATGAATACTCATGCCCCTGGGTTGTCAGCTGCCCAAGAACAACATGAGCTGCTGTTCCTCCAATTTGCACGTGGCTTCACTCGGACAACTCACCCCTCACCTTAGTCATCCTGCTGCTTTCGCTGTTTGTATCTCTTCGTTATCACCTCTTCCACCGCCAACAATAGACCATTGTGGGCTCCACCTTCCGTTGGTCATCTGTGCGCGTTCTGGTTTGTCTTGTACCTTTTCATACTTCCAGTTTCCCTCTCCGCTGCCTCTCAGTCTGAAGAAGGGTCTCGACCCGAAACCTCACCCATCGCTCCAGAGATGCTGCCTGAGCCGCTGAGTTACTCCAGCATTTTGTATCAATCTTGTTGTGTCTTGTTGCTTTTTGTTGGTATGACTGTGTGGCAAATCAAATTCCTTGTATGTTGCAAAACATACTTGGCTAATAAATTACTACTATGAATATGATTATGATTCAGTTAAAACCAGCATCTACAGTTTCCTCCTGCACATCAGAAATGAGGAACTGCAGAGACGGCTTTACAAACAAACGCTCAGCGGCTCCGGCAGTATCTCTGGCGAACATGGACAGGTGACATTTTGGGTCGCGGCCCTTCTTCAGTCTGATTATAACGGGGGTAGAAAGTTGGAAGAGAGGTGGGGGCTGGACAATGTCTGGCAAGTGATAGGTGGATACAGGTGAGGGGAGGGTAGAGGGGTAAATAAGGAACATCAGTGGTAGTAGTAGGTTTAGGTGCATTATTGTCGCGTGCATCGAGGTACAGTGAATAGCTGTGTGTCAGATCAGTAACGTAATGCTACATATATTCAAGTGAAGTTGAAGTGTAGAGCAAAGGGTGCAGCATATAGTTCCCAGCATTATAGCGCACCAGTTCCAGAGACAAGTACAATGTCTGCAATGAGGTAGAGGTGAATGGGACAGTACCCAAGCTTGTGGGATGACCGTTCCGGGGGGAAGTTCATGAGTCTGTTGGTGCGCGCTTTCGAGCTTCTGTACCGTCTGACCGAAGGTAGGGGGAGAAAAGGCCCCTGTAGACCGTGGGCCGAGGTGCCTTTTCATTCCATGTTGTGACCCACATCCCATATCTACCTATATTTATAGAAAAAGTGTGTAAAAATATTATAGAAATTATGTGTGAAACTCGTCAAGAACAAAACCTGCACATATTTTTAAAATATGGAAAAAAATTCCAAAATCGTGTCAATTTTCCGAGTTGTAATTGTCCAATCAAAGCACGTTTGACATTGACTCGGACGCCAATTGACCAATCACGCGGTTTGTTTCAGGTTAGCTGGGCAGGGACCCCACTGGGATCATGGCGGACAGTATTTCGTCTGATGCTGTCGGTGGATTCCGAGGAAGATTCTTTTGTCCTCTGTGCAATGAATGTCGTCGAAACCCATCGCAAGGTCATTGCACTTAGTTCGTAATAACACGAAATAAGGTGTAGTAGTATCGTGTTTCCCCCTCTTCTTCGTGTATCTACTACGGTATCTTCTACGGTATCGGTTGCGATTTCTAACGATCGTCCAGCTAAGTGCAATAGTTACACTTTATTATCCATTCGCTTATTAACCAATCACCAGCCGATTGCTTCACAATGAATGAAAATAGTTTTAACGAGGGTTGAAAGCACAGGTTAGGAGTAATTAAACATATAAGATGCCAGTTATGTCTTAATTGCATTTATTATTGTACATAATTCGAATAATAAAGAAAACACTTCTGGAAAGTCAATTTTCGCCGAATATGATCAATTAATTCGCATTTTGGAACGCCGCCAATGTAAATCATTGGGGATCACTGGAGGAATCGTAGACAGAAGACACAGACAAAAAACGTGAATCGTCCAATTTCCAATTTCTTGGCTTTTCGTAATTTCCCAAATTAAATTTACAGAAGTGTTATTGGTGCCGATAGTTTAGTTTTTTAGCAGTCTGAAAATAATATATATCCTGAATCCTCTCTTGAGTCAGGTTGTATCCCGCGACCTCTCTTGATTCCTGGACTACGTGTCTGCTACTGAAATCTGTCAACATTAGCAAAATACTAAGAGTAAGATTTACAATTTTTTTTTGACTAAAGAGTGAGGCAAACCACAAACATGTCTTAAACGGATCGTTCTAATTTTAGTGAGGAGAATTGTTGCAATGTATGTTACACGGGTCGAGTGAGTCGTGCTGCAGATAACTGGTGTAAGGCACAAACTGTTTATTAAAAAGTACTGTAACCTTAAAAGTACTGTAACCCGTTGAGGATGTAAGTTGTGAGAAGTAGAGTAATGATCTTTCAGTCATAGCTCAGCACTGTTGACTATTGAGGAACGAACTGCAGATGCTAGTTTAAATCGAAGGTCGACACAAAATGCCGGAGCAACTCAGCGGGTCTGAAGAAGGGTCTCGAATGGAAACGACAGAACGAAAGGGACAGGGTAAATCAACTCAAAAACAGAAGGGATTATTTCCACAGGCTGGCTGGTGTCCACCGAGACAAATCGTTACATCTATAATGTTAACTGTTGCTCTTTCTCCTTTTCTAATTATCTTAATACATTAGTGTTCAACCGTTTGCACTAACGAGTTATGATTTTTAATATAAATCTGTGCCAAATTTCAAGTAGATACCAGAGATGGGTCACGAAAGTTAAAATCTAGACGCATTTTCGATGTTCGACCGGCGGTCTAATATTCCATTTAATTCCCTCGTCTAAATCGTTAATATATATCGTAATTAACTGGGGTCCCAGTACTGAGTCTTGCGGCACCTCACTGGTCACCGCCTGCCATTCTGAAAGGGACCTGTTAATTCCTACTCTTTGCTTCCTGTCTGCCAACCAATTCTTTGTCCATGCGAATATCTTACCCTCAATGTATGTGCTCTAATTTTGTACACTAATCTCTTGTGTGGGACTTTGTCAAAGGCTCTTTGAATTCCAGACACACAACATCCACTGGCTCTCCCTTATACATTGTACTTGCTACATCCTCACAAAATTGCAGAAGATCAGTCAAGCTTGATTTTGCCTTCATAAATCCATGCTGACTTTGACTGATCCTGTCTCACATGGAAGTACTGCTGGTTTCATTGGATGGAGGCGAGAGAGCAGGTAGAGCGTTACCGGGTCCCTCTCCTGCGGTTGCAGGGGAAATACCTGGGCAGGGGATAGTCTGGGCGGGAAACGTTGGGTGAAACAATCAGTTACATGGAGAGCGATCTTTTTGGAAGGCGGAAACGGATTGAGATGGGAAGATGTGGCTCGTGATGGGTTTACGTTGGGGGTGTCGGAAATATCAACGGATGTTATGTTAGATTCGCAGACTGCTGGGGATGAAGTTTACCTGGGGAACTCTATCCTTGTTCCGTCTGGGTAGACGGAGTGAGAGCAGAGCTACGGGAGACAGGAGAGACCCAGGGGAAGAATCCATCTATGATAGCTGCGAGGAAACCACGTTAAATGAGGAACGAGGAGATCTCGGATTGCATTGTATAATCATCGTACTGGGGACAGATGTAGTTGCAAGAGGCTGGATGTGAGGAAGTGTGTCCTTATAACTACGGGTAGTCTTGTAGCAAACGTCATTCGATAGTCTGTCCCCTGTGATGAAGGCAGAGAGATCGAGACTGGGGGTAGTGGTGCCAGGCATAGCCCAGGTTATTTGGAGTAATGGATCCGTGCGTGAAGGGTCATATCTTACAAAGTTGATTGTCTTTTTTGATGAGGTGACCAAGATGATTATGGCTAGTAGGATATCGAATATTGTCGATATGCACTTTGCAAGGCAATTGAGAAGAGTTCGCATGGTTGGCGCACACAGAAGATGGGATCCACGGAAGATTAATGGATGGATGGATTTGATTCAAATTCGACTTGGGCACAGGAGGCTGGAAGGTCGTTAATCTGACGGGAGACACAGAAAAGTGCAGCTGCCGGAGTCAGGGAAGGTCAGTGGAGTGACATTAGAATATATCCTTACTTCATTGTGAACTGAAAGGTTAGTCTCTTAAATGTGGGAGAGGTGAGGTTAGGCGAGGGCTAGGAAGACTGATGGACGGACATGTTGGGGGTGTCGGTTAGTAAAGGCGTTGAAGGCTTAATAATCACGGTTGATCTAGTTGGAGATGTACACAGGCGGAGAAGAGTGCTGAGATGAATAAGTGCTTTATCAATGAATGCTGGATGGCGGGATGTTACCGGAATATGCCCGAAGGCCGTAAACATTTAAAGTGAATGCCTGAAATATTTGCAGAGCCAGACAAAATCAGCAGTAAGTATCATCATAAAGATATTATATAATAATATGGACACCCGGAGACCACAAAGGTTATCTTGCCTAGACCATTTGGCAACTACCTGTTAGAACGGCATGCCATTGCCCTATTTGCTCAACTTATGCATATTCCTTCTGATAATGAAAAATTCCATGGAATTCTATCCAGAGTATTTCATTTTTTCTTCATTATTTCTTCATTGATCCAGATCGCAATTGTCTAAAAAAAAAGCCTATTCCTTTTCTCTCATTTCTACATTCACCTAGTTTCTTCAACTTGATGCTGGAGTATGGTGTGTTTTTATTTACTCACAATTCCCTCCACACTATCAGATTCACATCAAACGGATGTTCAGCTAACATTATCAGTCAAATATTTTATTCCCCTATATATTCATTGTGTTTGTTTCATCATTTGATCCACACCAAATAGTCATATTCCCTAGTTTCTCTCAGTCATGCTCCACGTAAGCACGCCGGCCATGACATTTGGTTTTTACCGGATGCCGTTCCAACATTTAGTTAAACCCAATATACCTCCTTGCCCAAGCAGGAATTCATTCATATTTCCAGATAAGATCCTTAGGTTTATCGTTCAAAACGTGATCTGCGCCGCAGAGGGAATAAACACACACACCCACACGCACACACACACACACACACACACACACACACACACACACACACACACACACACACACACACACACACACACACACACACACACACCACACACACACACACACACACACACACACACACACACACACACACACACACACACACACACACACACACACACACACACACACACACACACACACACCCCACACACACACACACACACGCACACGCACACACACACACACACACACACACACACACACACACACACACACACACACACACACACACACAGACACACACACACACACACACACACACACACACGGAAATACTAAACTATTTACTTCTATTATCAGATCAAAGATCGAGAGAGTGGCTCTGAACGCTCAGCTATCTGTTCCACACTCACATCCGCGTGCAACACGGTACTTGGAGTTTGGCATTGTATGTCGCTCAGCGAAGTGTATTCTGCAACTTCCGAGGTTTTCCGCATTGCATCGGAAGTAGTCAAGCACGATAATAGTTCATTGACACACATTAGCTCTGGTTTCTCCCACCATGGATGCTGCCTGACAGGCTGTGTGTTGCAACTATTATATTATATCTGTGCATTGCTACAACAATAGTTTCCAGCTCAGATGTTAGCAATGCATTTCCTTCCGCCTTCCCCTTCGCAAAATCATGTTAGTTTTCTTATCCGCCAGAAAAATCGTGAGATTAATGGGTCCACATCACCTCAGTGTAAACGAGCATCATTTATATTTTCCACGCCGTTGACATCCGATAGGCTTCACAAGTTCTTTTCATTAATGGTGTCTATCCAGCTCGCTTTCCAACATACCACACTATTGTGAATTTAATCTTTTTCTGGTCCCAATCAAACACACTGGAATTGAAGCATAGTTGTGTCACAAATGGGTTCAGCGAAGTCAAGCAAATGTACAAATCTATGACTTTATCTGGTTTTGGAAAACATCGCTTTGTTGTCTTAAAGCTTCCTAATGACTGAACGTAAAATATATAAATCCTACAAATCGTGGAAATTGATATCACGACAAACGGCATTGCACGTTACAGATTTTATGTCTGTCTCTCAAAAGAATAACTTACATTTAAACTGTAAAATTTGTTTCGTGCTAAACATGCCTCAAGCGTTTGAAAATGTTTGTAATGACCACAACGGGACGTGAAATGACATGCTTCAATTCCTCTCTGAAGTGTCTCTGAGAAACTGCATAAATGAAAGTGTTTGTGCAAGTACTCAAGCACCTTAGCATGTAGCCACTTTTTTCCGCAATGGGGAATGAGTTGGTGTGATCTGTTTCCAAAAACTGAGTATCTGTGAATTGTACACAAATGAAACACACGAGGTTAACCATCCATAATAAAATAAAGTTACCAGATATTGCAACGAGTAAAATGATCGATTTCTTCCTGCTCACAGCCTCATGGTCAGGCTGGCATCTCTCTCTGTTTTCGCCTCTGAGCTTGCTCCTGACTCTGTTGGCCAGAATAATATGGTATATGGTCAATGAGTTAAACAGAAGGATCAACACAAATGGTGCAAATGGGGTCAAGACAGTTTCAACCCATAAAAACGCGACCCAGTTGGGTGAAGTGTAGAAGCTTGATTTCACAGAACAGTACCAGGGCATATTATTAATTATTTCCCGCGGTTCAAAGATAAAGTAGATTGGAATATTTTCCAAGATGCTTAACAAAATCACTGCAGTTATAACCTTCAATACAGTCTTCGTGGTACAATATTTTGTGCGTAACGACTGATAACAAATCGCAACAAATCGATCAAATGTAAAAGAGACAGTTAGCCAAACAGAACAATCAAGCGAAATATAAATAAGTGTAATATGCAGTCTGCAAATAGGGGTATAATTGAAGAATGAATGTGGAAAATATGCCTCTTTGATCTCATACAGAAAGATGATGAACGCCATTAGGTCAGCTACTGCCATTGATATCAAATATTGCCTGACGCATCCTGAGAGGCCGCACTTTCGGGATGACAGAACAAGAATTGCCGACAAATTTGCTGTGAACGAAGAAAGAAGAATTCATTAGGAACGAGAGATAAACCGTTAAATCTATGTAATTTGCTTCAATTCTAATCCACGGGACTTTCCTTTGACAGGTAAACGTATTGTATTTCTGTGTGTGTGTGTGTGTGTGTGTGTGGGCCTGTGTGTATGTGTGTGTGTGTGTGTGTGTGTGTGTGTGTGTGTGTGTGTGTGTGTGTGTGTGTGTGTGTGTGTGTGTGTGTGTGTGTGTGTGTGTGTGTGTGTGTGTGTGTGTGTGTGTGTGTGTGTGTGTGTGTGTGTGTGTGTGTGTGTGTGTGTGTGTGTGTGTGTGTGTGTGTGTGTGTGTGTGTGTGTGTGTGTGTGTGTGTGTGTGTGTGGAATTAACTTTCATCTCCACAGTTAAAACAATTTGGTGTTTTTCAATAACGAGGACGTTTGCAACGATTCAGGTTTGATGTTCACTTGGAAAAAGTATGACTGTTCATTGAATTAGCAACTGAATGTCAAACAAGACTTCATGCTGAAAAGTGATCTGGTCTATGGTTCCTTGCACACTATAAAGTTATTTGTAAATATTGTCTGGCTTTCAAAGCAATGTGGATATTCTATGCAATATATTGTCTAAGTGTCTTGTATATCCGGTGATACTCCACGAGTCCCAGAGGTGAACAAAATATCATGGTTTCGCGGGGTCGACATGGTATACTTTGATCATATCTTTAATTATCTTAGGTTCATATAAAAAGCTGGGCGGAATGAAATTCATGTAATTCATAGGCATACATAAGGTAATAGTTGATGCAATGCAATTGAGGCACCGAAAGTACAACTGAGGTATCGTAACATTGTAATTAAGTTTGAAGAAGCGCAAAAGTTCCTGAATAACAAAACGGGATAACTGAGTGAGTTTAGAATAGGATCACGTGACACTGCCTCTTTGACTGGGCTGGGAAATGGGCGATTGGTTCGGGAAACTGACAGCAGGGGAGATAAATATTTCCTTAAGTGTCGACGTTCAAGCTCAGATATTTCGCCCAGAAGGTAAAAGAGAGACACGGGAATGGTCTGGGTGGCAGGCATCCTTAGCGGTTTCCCCAGCCTTTCCGCTGCAATGCATCAACAAGTTGGACTGGATTGAAGAAAATGCAATCCTATGGTGGATGTTCCAGTGGTTCACCATCTCTAGATGTTCAGGCGGTAAAGGACTGAGGCTTTATCATATTGCTCTGAGGTGCATCCTTCGAAATACATTCTACATTGCATGAATATACTTTCCAGAGTTTCCTGGTGGACGTGTAATGTTCCTCGACATCTAATATAGTGAACACGTTGATGCGCGTTCTTATTACCTCATCTCTATGAAGAGAGCAAGTTAGTTTGCCGGTGATATTAATGTCACAGAACATGAAACAGTTGACCGTATCTAGAAATGAAATTGAACTGTGTTATCCCCTCTGCGCTTCCTGATCGGAATAACCGACAATAGTGATAACGTCGCAAACTTAATGATCGAGTTGTTGTTTTAGGGAGCACTTTTTATTCTCATTTATGATCTACAAATATGTAAAAATATAAAGACGTAACACGATGAAATTCGGATCTGTCTTCACTAAGGAAGACACAAACAACCCCTAGATGTACTGGAGGACAGAGGATCTAGCGGGGTAGAGGAACTGAAAGAAATTTTCCACTAGGCGAGAAATAGTATTGGGTAGACTAATGGGACTGAAGGATGATAAATCCCCTGGGCCTGATGGTCTGCATCCCAGGGTCGTTTGGGAGGTGGCTCTAGGAATAGTGGACGCATTGGTGATCATTTGCCAATGTTCAATAGATTCAGGATTAGTTCCTGTGGATTGGAGGATAGCTAATGTTATCCCACTTTTCAAGAAAGGAGCGAGAGAGAAAGCGGGGAATTACAGACCAGTTAGCCTGACTTCGGTGGTGGGAAAGATGCTCGAGTCAATTGTTAAAGAGGTAATATCGGTGCATTTGGATAGCAGTAAAAGGATATGTCCAAGTCAGCATGGATTTATGAAAGGGACGTGACAAGTAAAATGGATTAAGGGGAGCCAGTGGATGTAGTGTATCTAGACTTTCAGGAAGCCTTTCATAAGGGGAGATTGGTGACTAAAATTAGAGTACATGGTATTGCGGGTAGGGTGTTTGTAGATCAGTGCATGTTCCTTTAACATAGTGACCTCACCACTACTAACCACTCCCCATGGTCTCTTGTATAATTGTAGTTTCCCCACCTCCAGCTCGCTCTCTAGTTCCAGTGATGACCACGGACAGCTAGGGCATAATGTGTATAGTGCTGTTAATAAACGTATTTAGTAAAAGACTCTGCGTACGAGTGATATCCTTTTACATGGTGTCAGATCGGTAGACTTGCGTCTCCTGTTTATCGGTTTTTATTTTATTATTTCTTTCTCCCAATTGTATCCCCTCCTTCCACTTTGCCATGGCTTCCTCGTGTCGTCGTCCGGACACGCTCGTTTTTGATGGGGACATAGTGCACCGCTGGACGGTTTTCCAGCGGGACTACGAACAGTATATCGCGATTGCCCATCCTGATGCTACTGCTGCAGTACGGGCTCACCTGCTCCTCAACCTGGCTGGTCCGGAGGCAATGGAACGATATGCTTCGTTCGATTTCGTCCCTCCTGAGGACCGCGACGACCCGGTATGTCTCATTGCCAAGTTCACTGCCCTGTGTGATATACCCACCAATAACATCATTGAGCGATTTAACTTTTTCACGCGTCGTCAGGCTCCTGGGGAGCACGTTGACACCTTCATTGCTTCTTTGAGGCATATGGCTCGGAGGTGCCGCCTTGACAAGATCACACCCGACGAGATGATCAGGGACGTCCTGGTCAACGGTCTCCTAAACACAAAGCTACGTGACGAGCTCCTGATGAAGCCTGACCTGTCGCTAAAGGACGCCGTGCATGCTGCACGCATGGCCTCTGCTGTTGCCTCAGTATCTCGGCCGGCGTCCCAGGACATAAATTTCACCGGACGCCGGCGGGTAAATGCCCCACCGACCAGGGTCGACCCCTCCGCGCCCGCTACGGTCACCCCTCGCCGATGCCCAAACTGCAACTTCTCGTCACACCAATTTAACGTTTGCCCAGCGCAGGGCAAAACTTGTAATTCCTGCGGGAAACTGAACCACTTTTCTGCAGCCTGTCGTTCTCGTGGGAGACCTGTCCCTGCTCCTAGAAGGAGTCTAAACAACCTTGCGAACAGTGATAGCGCAACCGGTTCACAGCACCAACATGAGCAACTCCCCGATCCAGATACAGTGTTTTCGCTTTTGGGTGCACCTGCGTTGATAACGGATCCTTCCGTGCATGTTACTGTCAATGGACACTCATTCCCTGCCAAGGTCGATACTGGTGCTTTTGCAAATGTTATGTCTGTTGGCCTCTTCGAGCAGATAAGCTCGGGGGAGAGGGTTACTCCCGACAACTCCCGCCTTCATGCCTATGGGGGAGGTGTTCTGGTTGCCGTGGGGAAGGCAACGGTTATCTGTACTGTTCTGGAGACCTCTCGGCCCCTCACGTTCCTCCTGCTAGCATCTGACAACGTCACCCTGCTGGGCGCCCGTGCATGCCAGGACTTTGGCTTGGTTTCATTCCACCGCGACATCCACCTGGTGCAGGCCCCCATGGACCCCCTGATCGAGTATCCCGACCGATTTGATGACGTCCTGGGGAAGCTGCCCTGTGCCTACAAGATCGTTGTTGACCCGGGGGTCAACCCGGTGGTCAGACCGGCCCACCGTGTGTCTTTTGCCATGAAGGGGCGCGTGGAGTCCACACTACGTGGCATGGTGGACATGGGCATCCTCAAGGAGGTGAGTGCCCCCACCCAGTGGGTCTCCACCATGGTGGTCGCTGCCAAGAAGGATGCGAGCGAGATCAGGATCTGCATCAACCCAAAGGACCTAAACCTGGCTATCAAGCGCCCGCACTACCCCATGCGGACGGTGGAGGACGTCGCGGCACAGGTCGGTCCAGCCACAGTTTTCTCGGTCCTAGATGCCAAAAGCTCCTTTTGGCAGATCCCTTTGGATGCACGTTCCTCCTTCCTGACCACCTTCAGCACACCTTTTGGCAGGTTCCGTTTCCTCCGCATGCCTTTTGGGATCAACTCAGCAAGCGAGGTTTTCCAGCGTACAATGGAACAGCTGTTTGCCGGGTTGCCGTGCGCCATCATTGTGGATGACATCCTGGTGTACGGGAGGGACGTCGCCGAGCACGACCGACACCTCCGCCAGGTCCTGGACAGGGTTCGTGAGATTAATCTCAAACTTAATCAACGGAAGTGTCGATTCCGCGTTGAGGAAGTCACCTACGTTGGCCATGTGTTCACGGCGGGGGGCCTGAGGCCAGACCCCGAGAAGACGGCGGCGATCACCGATATGCCCGCTCCCACTGACGTGCCCGGCCTGCAGCGCTTTCTGGGCATGGTCAACTACTTAGGCAAGTTCATACCCGACCTCAGCGAACTGAGTGCCCCCCTGAGGGAGCTGACCAAGAAGGAATATGCCTGGGCCTGGCTCCCGCACCACCAGTCGGCCTTCGTGGCCCTGAAGTCCAGACTCGCACGGACCCCCACTTTGCAGTTTTTCGACCTGAACAGGCCAATCGTCCTCACCTGCGATGCATCTCGTTTCGGCCTCGGTGCTGCCTGCCTGCAGCTCTATGACGACCGGCAGCTGCCCGTCTCCTATGCCTCTCGCACAATGACCCCTGCTGAACAGCGCTACGCGCAGATTGAGAAAGAGCTCCTTGCCGTGGTATTCGCGTGCTCAAAATTCAAAGACTACGTTCTGGGCAACACCTTCACCATCGAAACTGACCACCAACCGCTGGTCTCTATTCTGAACAAGCCCATCCACGCAGCCTCGTCCCGTTTGCAGCGAATGATGCTGCAGCTTCAGCGCTTTACATTCGATATCGTGTACCGCAAGGGCAAAGAGATGTTCGTGGCAGATACTTTGTCCCGTGCCCCACTGCCTTCCATTTCCCGCCATCCGTACGAAACGGCTGACCTGATGGTGTTGAACGTCAACATCGTTCCATCTTCGCAGATGCAGTCCCTGGTTACACACACTGCCGCTGATCCTGCCCTGCAACAGCTTGAGAGCGTCATCCGCCGTGGCTGGCCTGACCGACGGTCTTCCCTGCCGGCTGGTGCCGTGCCCTACTTCCTGGTTCGGGACGAACTGGTGCTGCACGCGGGCGTAGTGGTGAAGGGTCACAAGGTCGTGGTGCCGGCCGCGCTGCGAGATCACTACTTCCAGACTGCCCACAACGGACACCCCGGGGTGGAGGCCACTTTATCCCAGGCCCAAGAACAATTTTACTGGCCTGGCATGGTTCGGGACATCCGGGACAGGGTCTCAGCCTGCGCTGCCTGCAACCGCCTACTACCTCATCAGCAGCGCCAGCCTCTCCTGCAGCAGCCGGCTCCCGAGTTGCCGTGGATGGCTGTTGCCGCCGACATTTTCGAGTGGCGTGGCAAACACTACCTGGTCCTGGTGGACTCCTACTCCAGCTGGTTCGAGGTGGACCTGCTGCCGTCCCTCACGTCTGCTGCCGTCATCGGGAAGCTTCGCCGCCACTTCGCTACCTTTGGTTCCCCGGCGTCTCTCCAGTCCGACAACGGAAGCCAGTTTACCAGCGCGGAGTTTGCCGCTTTCGCAACCCTGTGGAACTTTCGCCACATCACCAGCAGCCCCGAGTACCCGCAAAGCAATGGACTTGCAGAGCGCGCTGTCCGCAGCGCAAAGGAACTCATGGAACGTTGTCGGTTTACCAGTTCTGATTTGTACCTTGCCCTCCTCAACCTCCGCAACATCTCCCGGGACCCCGCGCTCGGTTCCCCGGCCCAGCGCCTAATGTCCCGCACCACTAGACCCCCCATCCCCGTCTCCCAGCAATCCCTGAAACCAACGGCTCGCAGCCCTGCCGCTGTCAAGGAGCGCATCATCGAAAGGCAAGTCATTCAGAAGCGCTCCTTTGACAAATCGTCCCGTCCCCTTCCCCCTCTGTTCGCTGGCCAGGTTGTCCGGATGGAGTCCGCCTCGGGTCACCACAGGCTTGCCGTGGTCGTCGGCAACGCTGACTCTCCACGGTCGTACCTGGTTAATTACGAGGGCACCGTGTACCGTCGTACCCGCCAGCACCTGATGCTGGTCAACGAGCCTGCACCGCCTCCCGCGGTCCCGTATTCACCTCCCGTCCAGTCCCCGGTGCCTGGTGTGCCTCCTGCTCCCGTCCATCCTCGCGTGCCCCAACCTTCGCCGTCTCGGCTGTCTGTGCCCGGCTCGCCCCAGCCCCCTTCCCCTCCTTCGCCAGCGCGTTTGCGGGTATCGCCGCCCCGTTCTCCTCCTTCACCTGGTTCCCCTGCCTCTGTACCCGCACCCGTGCCTGCTCTTCCTTCGACCGAAGGGGATGGGGGGTTGCGCACCCGCTCTGGGCGAGTGGTCAAGCCGCCTGTCCGGTACGGTGGGTACGAGTAGTCTGTGTTGTGCTGCATTCTATCTGCTCCCTGCTTATAGCATAAGTCTAGCGTATGAGCCGTGGTCGCTTTTGTTTCCAAGAGGAAGGATGTAGATCAGTGCATGTTCCTTTAACATAGTGACCTCACCACTACTAACCACTCCCCATGGTCTCTTGTATAATTGTAGTTTCCCCACCTCCAGCTCGCTCTCTAGTTCCAGTGATGACCACGTACAGCTAGGGCATAATGTGTATAGTGCTGTTAATAAACGTATTTAGTAAAAGACTCTGCGTACGAGTGATATCCTTTTACAGTGTTGACATGGATAGAGAATTGGTTAGCAGACAGGAAGCCAAGAGTAGGAGTAAACATGTCCTTTTCAGAATGGCAGGCAGTGGCGAGTGGAGTGCCGCAAGGCTCGGGTGTTGGGGCCGCAATTCTTTACCATATATATTAATGATTTGAAAGAGGGAATTAGAAGCAACACTAGCAAGTTTGCGGATGACACAAAGCTGAGTGGCAGTGCAAACTGTGAAGGTTGTTAGGAGGTTGCAGGGTGACCTGGTCAGGTTGAGTGAGTGGACAGGTGTGTGGCAGATGCAGTATATTATAGATACATGTGAGATTGTGCACTTTGGCGGCTGAAACAAGGAGGCAGATTATTATCTCAATGGTGTCAGGTTAGGTAAGGGGGAGGAGCAGCGAGACCTGGGTGTCTTTGTACACCAGTCACTGAAAATTGGCGTGCACGTACAGCAGGCAGTGAAGAAAGCTAATGAAATGTTGGCCTTTATAACGAGAGGTTTTCAATATAGGAGTAAAGAGGTTCTTTTGCGGTTGTACAAGGCCCTGGTAAGACCACGTATGGAGTATTGTGTACAGTTTTGATTTCCTAATTTGAGGAAGGACATCTTTGTAATTGAGGCAGTGCAGCGTAGGTTCACGAGATTGATCCCTGGGATGGCGGGACTGACATATGAGGAAAGATTGAAAAGACTGTATTCACAGGAGTTTAGAAGAATGAGAGGGGATCTTATAGAAACATATAAAATTATAAAAGGACTGGACAAGCAAAATGCAGGAAAAATTTTCCCAATGTTGGGCGAGACTTAGAATAAAGGGGAGGCCATTTAAAACTGAGGCGAGAAAAAAAAATCACCCAGAGAGTTGTGAATTTGTGGAATTATCTGCCACACAGGGCATTGGAAGCCAAATCACTGGATGGATTTAAAAGAGAGTTAGATGGAGCTCTAGGGGTTAGTGGATTCAAATGATATGGGAAGAAGGCAGGCACGGGTTATTGATTGGGGACGATCAGCCATGATCACAATGAATGGCGGTGCTGGCTCGAAGGGCGGAATGGCCTCCTCCTGCACCTATTTTCTATGTCTATGTCTATATCTAACTATCTCGCGTTCCGGCTACTGTTAATCCTAATGGGTTGCATGCAAACCGTCCGCCAGCTCAGCACAGCAAGGTGGAGTTATCGCACCGACGCCACGGTCGGGGGACAAGTAACATGAATAAAAAGACAGATTTCCCTTCGGTAATTGGGCGTGATGGCTCTCAATTTCCTGATGCAAGTAGAATTCCTTGAAAGCCGTGCCACGCTCCGCATCGACCCGAACAACTAAACATCGGGATTGCCACAATCTCCGCTGTACAATCCTTCCAAGTCTACAAATACATCCACAACTTTTAACTCCCCTGTCAGCGACACAAATATATTTGTGACGATTAAATCTGGCGGAACAATCTCAAAGCAACAGGCCTTCTGAATGCTTTGTTAAAGGTAAAAATTAAATCTTCCTGAAATGTAAATGCTACATCATCTTAACATTGATGATCTTATTCTGAGTTATTTTTTCAGCGTTTTGCGTTATTTTTGCTATCCTTGTTTGTTTCAATGACACCCACTGATAAAGAAGTCCGGCAATAGATTAAAATTATAATTACTCCCGAAATCACTGTTCATAAATCTGTTAGGACAACTCATGGGCATCTAATGGCTTTCACTGTGTGCAGATTGGAACCAATTGTTAGAATGCATTGAAATAAACGTTATTGCTCAGCTTAACGGACCGTGACTAAATTTAACTTGGAATTTACGTTGGACCCCAAAACGCCTCAAAAATAGTTTCATGGATGCTCACCGCCAGATTCGCATCACTTTTTGACGCATGTACTACTTCCCGATGGGTGATCTGGCAGAAGGTGACATCTGCGACAATACCATGCGCATGGATCCGCCTGGGCTGCCAGCATCCTTTGGCGGGATTGCCATGATAAAGCAGAGCACGCTTCAAACGATTTCGGGACCTTATTTTAAATGAACCGCTGTCTAAAGTTATGACCTACAATGCCGAGCAGCAAATGGAGCAGATCACCGTAATATACGTGTTGTTTGTCAAATGGCGCTAAGTAGAATTTACTGCATGGAATGAAAACAAATCTAAAAAAATGCATGACTATTCATTCGAAGCTGCCTTTGTTAAGATATATTGTGCGTGAAGGAGAAGATGGAGGGAATTTCTGTTTGGTAAATCGACTTAAATAATACGGAAATATTAATTAACTGAAACGATATGATCATATAATTTTACCGACAGAGGAACTCAAGCATTTCTCATTTGATTGTTAAAACCACTACAATCGTGATGCAGGCACAATACTCCGGACCAGGTACCGTTAATAAATCATTATTTTACTGGATTAGGTCGTTTGCATTCATTCTGGGCCGTAACTGTAATCGTTACTGATATATTTGCTATCTTGTTTAACATCCTCAGTCAAACTTGTCAATATATATCTTTAAAAGCACTGTGAGACACGACATGCTGGAGCAACAACGCGGGATAGACGGCATCTCTAGAGAAAATGAATGGGTGATGTTTGGGGTCGACACCCTTCTTCTATAAAGCCATTATCTGGCTCACTTACCAGGAACTCCAATGATTGCAAGAATAGGATAGTAAATACTCTCCGTCTTCAGGATTACCGATTGTCTCATATCGGGAGCGAAGGCAGATTTCTAGTCAGTTCGACGGGCACAAATGTAGCTGTCACTTATAATTCAGAGAACTCTCGAGGGTGGAATAACAGGCGCCATGATTGGTGTTAGTCAGTCACGATCACATTAATTAGGCTGTTTGTTCATGCCACAGACACTGCTAAATTGGTGACGTGTATACGGATGTTTCACAACTTACAATCGACAACACATGAAACATCTGTCAGGAGCTAAAAAAATACGATGTCTCTGCCTTTAATGTGGTTCCTCTTGAAAATTATTTGTTAGCTACACCAAAAGGTTCTGATGCACATCTTCTTATAAAGCCTTGAAAAGAATAATATCTGAAGCAACGTGTGTGAATAATATAAACATTAATTTTTTCGGAGACTGTGAAACAGTCTAAAGTGACTGTTAAATATCGTGCAAAACAAAAGAAAACAACACAACTTTTTATGAGAATTGGCAATCAATGCACTGCCATATGCGAATCGCTAACTCTACCATCATTCTACCATCATGGTCTCGACCCCAACCATCATTAAACATGTTTATTGTTTAAGTAGATATGCAAAGGATTGCAATTTGCTTGAAATAAACAACGGGACCATTGCAACATGATGAACTTATCATTGGGCCTTCCAACTTGGTAAACTGCATGCTTTGTTCCAGGTATGTCTTCCTCTGCATCGGTGAAACACAGGTTAGACCTGCGGGCAGCCGTGCAGCGTTCTGCCCGGAATGGCCATTTGGATCCTTAGATGGCCCGGTATTTTACTCTCGTTTCCACTCAGACGCAGACTTGTCTGTCCGCGGTCTTCTCTGTTTCTCCCGAGAGGACAGTCGCATATTTGAAGAGCGACATATGATATTTCAAATCGGTACCTTAAGACCTAATGGAACAGATATCCACTTTTACTATCCCATGTAATTCACTCTCCCCGTGCTCTCCTCGTACACAATTGCCCGCCCACCAGGTTTACCACACCATCCTATCTGATTCCCTCCTTTTACACGTTCCATCTGTACACTCAGCCGCCGGCCGCCTGGCTCCACGCAGCACCACTTTCCATTCCACAGCCATCACTTGCAACTTTCTGTGTTATCGTTTCTGTTCCCTACCAGTCCTGATGCAACCTCCTCACTTGAATCCTTGACTTAAACACTTTGCCACCTTGAATGCTGCTTGATCCGCTGGTACTTGCAGCGTTCTGTCTTTTGATTGGTAGCCAACTGGAGCGACTGACCAAGCGCCGAAGCGCATTCGGTTACAGAAGCAAGGGCAATGTCCATTACACTCAACCAGATCCAACACAAATAATCTAACTTTTCCCTCCGCGGCAGCTGCACCCCAATTACAAGACCACTTTGACTCCGTGAAGGAAAGCATGGTTAGAATGTGCTATATTTCATTCCAAGGATCAACTCTGACTAAGCAGTTGCAACATAAAACATCAGAGATGCGACCCACGCAAAAGTAAATGTCCGCCATCTTAATGCCGAAATCATTTCTCGACCTTCAGAGGCGAGGATAACTCCAACGTGTAGCAAATTAGCGGCAGTCGTTCGCTTTCATTTCCGAGACTAACTTAATGCAATTCGCGTGTTTAGTCAATGTCGCGTGTCCTGAACGTTAAAGTGAACAATGGGAGATGGATTGGTTCACTGTTGAGAGAAACATTTTCGTTCCGCAGTGTTTCAAACATAAGTTCAAGAGGACATTTTGTTAAACAATCCAAATCCAACTTGCTTAATTTTATTATCCATGGGCCTTTTATTTCCCCGTTCTTGGTCTCAAGTAGAATTGCTACATAACATTTATTTGTAAGTATGAGCAAATCACAGCATAGGGTGGAGAAGTGAAACATTGGTAAAGATATTAGTATTAGTTTATACCTATAACGTGCAAATGTTGTGCTATCCAGTGCACAATGTAAACATTATGTCGCTACAGTCTTACAGTACTTTCGTTTCGTATTTTCCATGCAAATTCATCTCCAAACAATCACGGATCAATTACTGGACTTCTTAAAAACGTTTTTAATGTGTTCAGTAATTGCAAAATGCCTTGATCTCGAACACGTTTGTTGGAAGTTAGAATGACGAAATTTCCCAACGAACATCTCCATTCGGGATTCTAACAAGTCTAATTATATAGACAATAGACAATAGACAATAGGTGCAGGAGTAGGCTATTCAGCCCTTCGAGCCAGCACCGCCATTCAATGCGATCATGGCTGTCACTCTCAATCAGTACCCCGTTCCTGCCTTCTCCCCATACCCCCTCACTCCGCTATCCTTAAGAGCTCTATCCAGCTCTCTCTTGAAAGCATCCAACGAACTGGCCTCCACTGCCTTCTGAGGCAGAGAATTCCACACATTCACCACTCTCTTACTGAAATAGTTCTTCCTCATCTCCGTTCTAAATGGCCTACCCCTTATTCTTAAACTGTGGCCCCTTGTTCTGGACTCCCCCAACATTGGTAACATGTTTCCTGCCTCTAATGTGTCCAATCCCCTAATTATCTTATATGTTTCATTAAGATCCCACCTCATCCATCTAAATTGCAAGAACATTCATTCTTCAAATAGATTCCAGTCGAAAGCGATTCACATGCATGCGATTGTTGATCAGTGATGGTGCCTCACTTCCAACGTAACCGTCTCACCTCGAATCGCTGCATGACGTTTAGTTGTAAATATGATAAAATTGCGCCAGAAGTTGAAAAACCATGACACGTTTCAGCCAGATTCCCTTTCGTATTTGCCTAATATTCCCAATGTCTAAACGCCAAAGTGTTTCGATGGATTTCGAATATGTAAAATAAGTCGTTGTTGAAGAACAATATTGCTAGGAATCTTTCACAACATCGGAAGAAAACAGCCATCGAGATTTTTTTTAGTCATTTAGCTGGTATTGAGTAAATGCAAGGTGAGTAAGTTTGTCAGTAGATTCTGTCCGGAGTAAACATCTGGCCTGTTTCACGATCAGAGGAAAGTGTGGCTGCACGATCAGAGGAAAGTACCTTCAATCAGGTTTTCATTCCAGAACATGTCGTGCAAGATACCGTCGAAAAGAAGAATATCCCGGCTCGAAACCCTGTCTGTCCACACCCTCCACACATGTTGCCTGGCCCGCCGAGTTCTTCTCGCAGTTTGTTTTCGTTCATGATTCTAGCATCTGCAGTTTTTTTGTGCTCTTATGCACCCATCGCCCCCCCCCCCTTTAAGGATACCCTGTGTTTTGAGTGGATTGCGGAAATATAATGAGTCTATAGATTATTTGGTGTCACATTTATCGGTAAAAATAACAAACTATGTTGGATCAACTCTGACTAAGCAGTTCAAGTGAAATGTTTACGGCTACAAAAGGTACATATCCAGCGTGTTTTCACTGTTATTAATACATACGTTGACACAAAATTATGCCACTGGTTGAATTAATTTCATACGTGCTCCGAGATGCACATTCATACATTTGTATCAAACGAAAGACCTCCTTGTGAATGTTATTGAAACTAAATGGACCACGCGAGTAAATCGGTGGACCAGACGGTGGATACCTGTAGACAATTCGAATCGACAATGCCCTCACCCGAAATAAAATGCATTAGCGAAGGAGGTAGAAAGGAGACATATTATTTTCAGGATGCAATTTTGCTCCCTTATCTTCACGTTAACATCCCAATGCCGACCAATTAAGGGACCAGTGCGCAGATCGCTTTCACCATGCACAAGTCATTGTACCATTTTCAGGCACGCACGCCCATATGCTTACTCTTCGATTGAAAACAACTTAGATCGCTCCTCTCAACTTTCCATGCCTTACCCGATCATTGCTCTGTTTGATCAAGAATAATGAATTCGTTTTTACTATCGCGAAACCTTTCCCAATTTTAAGCACATAATATTTTTCTGCTAATCAGTCCCTTTTGTTCCAAATGCAACTAATCCATTTCGTCAGTATTTCATTGTCAAATGCTTCAGCGTCATCTCTAGTACTGTTCACTCAACACGGTGAAACACACGGAAGTGAACATCGTAGAGTTCGAGAAAATATAAAATGTTAGACGAACTCAGGAGTCAGCCAGGATCTACATAGGGAAATGAACAGATGATGTTTAAGCTCAGCGCCCTTCTTCAGTTTAGTTGTGGAACATGATATATTCCCAAAACCCGTTACAAAGTCAGCTCTATTTCAGAGTTATTACGGTATTTACATTGATTAACTTATGGAGACATTATCAAAACTCGGAAGAAGGGTCTCGAGCCGAAACGTCACCCATTCCTTCTCTCCCGAGATGCTGCCTGACCTGCTGAGTTACTCCAGCATTTTGTGAATAAATACCTTCGATTTGTACCAGCATCTGCAGTTATCTTCTTATATTATCAAAAGTCGCCATATAAATGTAGAGTACTTGTCAATAAAGACTCAAAATCCATTATATTTAGTAGTTAGTAGCAACAAATTGAAAAAGAAGAGGAATTCGAGCGGAAGGGTGGCGCTGCCTCAAAATGCTAGCGACCAGTGTTCGATACTGATCTCGGATGCTGTCTGTGTGAAGTCTGCACGTGCTCACAATACCCATGTGGATTTCCTCACGCGGGTTTGGTTTCTTCCCACATCACAAAGACATGGGGGTTTACAGACCAATTCCACCTTGTGAAATAATTCCTGATGTGTTGGGAGTGGATGAGAAAATGGGATAACTTGCAACTAATTAAACCATTTTTTCCCAAGGGCGCCAAAAGAAGGCGATTGTGCTCTTGTGGGTTGGGCACAACTTTCACTGCGCTCTCCATACGTGACAATAAAGAACAATTGAACCAATCTGAAGATTAGCACAGATCCACGAATTGAATGAAGCTGCCGGTTACCAGTTGAGTACTAGGTTGAACATTCACACAACCTTATTTAGCAAAACAAGAATATCACGAGCCCTCGATGCATGCAGTTGCAAACATGTAGTCAGGAATTAGGGTGAAACCAGCATTTTTTAAAAAGAAGTTGGCTTACACGAGGTTTGCTCCTTGTGGAGTAAAGAACTTCGTATAGTACATATCCTTGCCTCCATATGAGAGAGTTTAACTGTGTTATCCGAAGAATATTACTGGCATTTCCTAGCTAGTGGCGCCCGCAGTGGCCGCCTCGCCAACTGTCTGTCTCGTCCCTTCCTTATTTGTTGTTTTTTTAGTATGTGTTAAATGTATGTTTTAGTGTACTTTAGATTGTTTTATGTGGGGAGCGAGGGGGTAACTTTTTTAAATCTCTTACTTCGACGGAGATGCGATGTTTTTCCGTATCGTGTCTCCATCCGCAGTGCGGCCTAACATCGTGAAGCTGGCGACCTCTTCTGGAGACCGACTTTGGGAGCTCCAACCGCGGGAGCCTGCGGACGTAACATCGTGGAGCTCGCGATCCCTGTCGAGGATCGACCTTGGAGCTCCAAGCGCGGGAGCCTGCGGGCATTAACATGGTGCAGCTCGCGGTCCCATGGCAGGGACCGACTTTGTGAGCTCCAAGCCGCGGGAGCTTCGGTCGCTGGCTGCGGAAGCTTCGATCGCCCCGACTGCGAATGCTTCGAGGGAGAATAAAGAGGAAAAAAATATTAGACTTTATTGCCTTCCATCACAGTGAGGAATGTGGGGGTATCCACTGTGGTGAATGTTCATGTTAACTTCTTTATAGAAGTGCGGCTTGTTTTTTTATTTTATTTTGACTGTATGGTAATTCGATTTTCACTGTACCTAACTTGGGACTCGTGGCAATAAACTGACCTTTGAACCTTTGAACTTTTAAAATAAAGTATCATTAATTTAGTATCATTCGATTTTATGACAGGAACGTAGACTTAATGACTGCATAAGTGTAACCTGCATGTGAGCTCATCACAGGGATCCAGAACGATGGCAAGACGCCAATTCTCCACACGTGACATGGCAGGCCGGAGTGCTGGCTTAGCCGATGCCTATTAAATTCGTTGCTTTGTTGAGATTGAAATAATTGTGTTGATTTTAACTTTACAGCGTTGAAGTGTTATTTTTTCAGCACTGAGATGAATCTTCTAAACCTACTTGTAACATTATCCTTTGACGTGGTCGGCAGGATTTGGTGAAATACTGAGAAAGCAGACCAAACAGTCGAAAGCTGATACATTTCAGGTCCCAGTGTGGACAGACGAATTAGAGACGTTTTGCAGCTTGGGAAATGTAATGGGTAAATGGGAATCCCCTTCGTATTTAGAAAGATTTGCAGGAGAAGCCAGATATGTTGCCGTCCTCAATTATTAAATGTTTTCAGGGAGCGGGATCCATGAATAGAAGAGCACTTCGCACAAGTGGCTTGGATAATCCATATCGTACGACGACAACAGTCAGGTCAAAACGCGGAGCTTGAAGACGATGCTGACATGCTTAAGAAGAAACTGGCCGTCTTAGGGAAATAAAATGAACGTTAACAGATTCATTAAAGGATGATGATGAATAATCATAAAAGATGGAGTCTTCATGAATAAACCTGAAGACGTTAGGCACCGTGTAACAGGAAAATAATGCAAAGAAAGATATGGTGGGTGAAATTAGCAAAGCATTCGCACTATATGTTTGGAGGACGGGGACCCGACCATTGGGATGGAGCTAATAGCGACTCTCGTGGCTCAGATGGATGGAAGAAGGCGATGACGAGTCGGTGGCGGAGCTAGCCGCTTAAGAGGATATAGAAAGAGAGAGCACCCAAGAACATTTGCAAACCACATGGGTTAATTTTGAAGGAACATCGTCTATACAGAAATAGACAAAGGCTACCTGGCTTAAAAACGACAGGACTAGATTCGCAGTTTAATTAACGTCAGAATAGTGAGCAACAGATATCGTAGAAGGGCGAAAGAAAAAAGAAGATGTGGCGCGCATTCATTTTATACATAAAGAATTGCAGTGACAAGGAAAGTGCTGCCAATGTTGGTAGTCGTGTCTGAACAGAAAGGAGCTTTTAAAACACATTTGGACTCCACATCCTTGAGACAAAGCAACCGCTTCGCCGAACATCTGCGCTTTGTTTGCCCTGGCCATTTGCAACACTCATTTTCAAGTCAATTCAGCTTGCCTTCCCATTCCGATACGTACCTCGGTCCCCTGTGGTGAAAAGGGAAAACAAAATCAAACTGGAAGAGTAGCATGCGTACGTGGATTAGGGCGGGCAGTGGTGCAGCGGTAGAGTTGCTGCTTTACAGCGCTATTGGTCCGGGTTAGAGCCTATCGATGGATGCTCTCTGTACGGGGTTTGTACCCACTGAACTGAACTGAAGGAAATCCATATTAGGCAGGAAATGGTGTTGGGTAGACTGATGGGACTGAAGGCTGATGAATCCCCAGGGCCTGATGGTCTGCATCCCAGAGTACTTAAGGAGGTGGCGCTAGAAATTATTGACGCATTGGTGATCATTTTCCAATGTTTTATAGATTCAGGATCAGTTCCTGTGGATTGGAGGGGAGCTAATGTTGTCCTACTTTTTAAGAAAGGATGGAGAGAGAAAACGGGAAATTATAGACCAGTTAGTCATACATCAGTGGTGGGGAAGATACTGGAGTCAATTAGAAAAGATAAAATTGCGTAGCATTTGGATAGTAGTAACAGGATCGTTCCGAGTCAGCGTGGATTTACGAATGGAAAATCATGCTTGACTAATCTTCGGGAATTCTTTGAGGATGTAACTAGAAAAATTGACAGGGGAGAGCCGGTGGATGTGGTGTACCTCGACTTTCAGAAAGCTTTCAACAAGGTTCCACATAGGAGATTAGTGGGCAAAATTAGAGCACATGGTATTGGAGGTAGGGTACTGACATGGATAGAAAATTGGTTGACGGGCAGAAAGCAAAGAGTGGAGATAAATGGGTCCCTTTCAGAATGGCAGGCAGTAACTAGTGGGGTACCGCAAGGCTCGGTGCTAGGACAGAAGCTATTTACAATATACATTAATGAATTGCATGAAGGGATTAAAAGTACCATTAGCAAATTTGCAGATGATACAAAGCTGGGTGGTAGTGCGAACTGTGTGGAAGATGCAATGAGGTTGCAGGGTGACTTGGACAGGTTGTGTGAGTGGACGGAGGCATGGCAGATGCAGTTTAATGTGGATAAGTGTAAGGTTATCCACTTTGGTGGAAAGAATAGGAAGGCAGAGTATTTTCTGAATTGTGTCAAGTTAGGAACAGGGGACGTACAACGAGATCTGGGTGTCCTAGTGCATCAGCCACTGAAAGGAAGCATGCAGGTACAACAGGCAGTGAAGAAAGCCAATGGAATGTTGGCCTTCATAACAAGGGGAGTTGAGTATAGGAGCAAAGAGGTCCTTCTGCAGTTGTACAGGGCCCTAGTGAGACCACACCTGGAGTACTGTGTGCAGTTTTGGTCTCCAAATTTGAGGAAG
The DNA here is from genome assembly GCF_053455715.1 of Rhinoraja longicauda. NCBI lineage: Eukaryota > Metazoa > Chordata > Chondrichthyes > Rajiformes > Arhynchobatidae > Rhinoraja > Rhinoraja longicauda. The sequence continues at coordinate 26,754,972 of NC_135971.1, forward strand.
GACATTCTAGGTTAATTTCCGGAATGGCGGGACTGTCATATGTTGAAAGACTGGAGCGACTAGGCTTGTATACACTGGAATTTAGAAGGATGAGAGGAGATCTTATCGAAACGTATAAGATTATTAAGGGTTGGACACGTTAGAGGCAGGAAACATGTTCCCTTTGTTGGGGGAGTCCAGAACAAGGGGCCACAGTTTACGAATGAGGGGTAGGCCATTTAGAACTGAGACGAGGAAAAACTTTTTCAGTCAGAGAGTTATGAATTTGTGGAATTCTCTACCTCAGAAGGCAGTGGAGGACAATTCTCTGAATGCAGTTAAGAGAGAGATAGATAGAGCTCTTAAGGATGGCGGAGTGCGTGGGTATGGGGAGAAGGCAGGAAGGGGGTACTGGTTGAGAATGATCAGCCATGATCACATTGAATGGCGGTGCTGGCTCGAAGGGCCGAATGGCTCACTCCTGCACATATTGTCTATTGTCTATTGTCTATGTTCTCTCCCTGGCACCGCGCGAGTTGTCTCCGGGTGCTCTGGTTTCATTCCACACTTCAACGACGTAAAGACTTGTAGGTCAATTGGCTTCGGTAAGATTGTAAATTGTCGCTAGTGTGTGCAGGATGTTACAAATTTGCGGCGATCGCTGGTCGGTGCGTAGTTGGTGGGCCGAAGGGCCTGCTTGCGCGCTGTAACCATAAAGTCTAAAAGTCTAAAGTCAAAAGGTTGACTGCAGTCCAACGGCAGCGAAAATGTATTATCAAATTTCACCTAACCCCCATCACGCAACCACGCGTCCCTTTCTCTCCCTTTCTGATGCACATAGCTCCTCGTACGCAACTTAGTTGTTCATAAAATATGTGTAGGAAGGTACTGCAGATGCTGGTTTACACCGAAGATGAACACAAAATGCTTGAGTCACTCAGCGGGTGGACATAACAAATAGGTGTCGAGACCTTCAGACCGAGAATCGGGGAGGGACACTAGATGTATGACCCGGGACAGAACAAATCAGAGTTGGTGCCGATGACCGATTTGTTCTGTACCTTTTCATACCTTTAGTTGCCCTCTCCCCTGACTCTCAGTCTGAAGAAGGATCTCGATCCGAAACGTCACCTATTGCTTTTCTCTAGAGATGCTGCCTCACCCGTTGAGTTACTCCAGCATATGTGCCAGCTTCAGTTATTCATACGCACCGTTCTGCGGAGGGAATGAACTCAACCGCGTTACTCTTTTTCCCCCGAGGTTTTCCAACTTGTACCAGAACTATACTTCCCTCCCAGATGCCTGCGCCGCATTTTACTGCCCCCTCTACTCTAAATTATGCTCTCTAATCTTATCCTCCAGAGATCAGGTGACTTTGGAAAAACTATAAATAAATCACAGAAATATATATGTGCAACACCGAGGATGCAAATCGGGGCGTAATTGAAAAGAATCATGGAAAATATGCCTCTTTAATCCATTGAAGAACTATATCGAACGCCTTTAGCTTAGCAGCTGCCATTGATATCAAAAAATGGAAGACACACGATCATTTGATCCAGTCAGTTCAATTTATTGTCACGAGTACCAAGGTACAGTGAAAAGCTTTTTGTTGCGTGCTAACCACTCAGCAGAAAGACAATACATGATAACAATCAAGTCATTTACTGTGTATAGCTACATGATAAGGGAATAACATTTAGTGCAAGGAAGTCAACAAAGTCCGCTCCAGGACAGTCCAAAGTTCATCAAAGATCTAGATAGAAGTTCAGCACTGCTCTCTGACAGGATGATTCAGTTGCCTGATAACAACTGGGAAGAAATTGCCCCTGAGTCTAGAGGTGTGCGATTTCACAACGATACGTTTTGCCTGATGGGAGAGGGGTGAAGAGGGAATGGCCAGAGTGCGACTTGTCCTTGATTATGCAGCTGACCTTACCGAGGCAGAGTGTGGTATAAATGGAGTCAATAGAAGGGAGGTTGGTTTGCGTGATAATCTGGGCTGCGTCCATAATTCGCTGCAATTTCTTGCGGTCTTGGATGGAGCAGTTCCAAAACCAAGCTGTGATGCATCCTGATAAAATGCTTTCTATGCCCTCTCTGTAGAATTTGGTGAGATTTGTAGGGGACGTGACAAACTTCGTAATCCTTCTAAGGAAGTAAAGGCGTTGGTATGCTTACTTGGCCGTTACTTCAATATGGGCGGTGCAGGATAATTTGTTGGTGACATTGAGTCCTTGGAATTTTAAGTTTTCAACCATCTTTACTTCGGTACCTTCAATGCAAACTGGGGTATGTGCACCGCTTCGCTTCGAAACGTCGATCGCTATCTCCCTTGTCGCGCTGATATTGAGAGAAATTGTGATATCTCGACACCGGGCCACGAGGTTCTCAATCTCCTTCCTGTACTCCGCCTCGTCGTTATTTGATACGAAGCTCACGATGGCAGTGCCGGCTGCGAATTTGAAATTTGAATTAGATCTGTACATGGCTGCACAGTCGTGGGTATACAAGGGGTAAAGAAGGGGACTGAGAACGTATCCTTGCGGAGCTGCCGTGTTGAAGATTATTGAGGAGGAGGATTTGTCGCCTAAACTCACTGATTGGGTTCTGTTGGTCAGAAAGTCGAGGATCCAGTTGCAGAGATGAGTGCTGACACCAAGTCCCGCGAGTTTGACGTTAAGCTTGGATGGTATAATGGTATTAAATGCAGTGCCGCATTCTATGAATAGCAGTGAGACGCAGGTGGCTCTCTAATCCGGGTGTTCCAGGGATGAGTGAAGGGAGAGGGCGCTGGCATCGTCCGTGGGCCCGTTGTGGTGGTAGGCGAACTGCAGCGAGTCAAGGCCGCTGGTTAGACTGGATTGAAAGCGTTCCATAACTAGCCTGATGCGGATGTTAAGACCACCGGTCGGTAGTCATTTAGCCATGAGGTATTGCTTTTTTTCCGCACTGGGATGATGGTGAACTTCTTAAAGCAGGTGGGTGTCACAGGACAGAGTAGGGTGGGATTAAAAACGAGAGAGGCCGCACTTTCCAAAGGACAGGACAAGGTTTGCCAATATATATATATTTGTGAATTGAGAAGGAAAATTGCATCGGGACCGAGAAATAACCCGCAAAATATGTGCCATTTGCTTCAATTGGTCAGTCAGTACGTTTACTTTCTTGCCTTTAGGACGCAGGAATACAATTAAGAATTTGCAAATAATGATGTCCTAAACATTTCCAACTTAGTGCTAATGATTAACTTTGCCGAAGCCTTTTCAAAAGCCAGTGCAGTATGCGACAAAAAGTTCCTCGGACTCTATATATAGTTTGCATCAATATGTTTCATTTCCACATTTGAGGTACTTCAATTTTGTTACAATTCTTCAAGAGGAACAATGTGTGCGACTGTTCAAGAGAGCGGTTTCCATGCTTTTTCCTGTCTACCAAACTGGATTTCCCAGTTTACTGTCGGGTACCTGTCAATTCAAACTATTTGGTGTTCATTTTAAAAATGCATAATTGGCCATCGCACGAGTGTTCCGATGTTAAAGTAGACTTCATGCGGAAAATCTCTCTGAACTATTGTTCCTTGCGACATAGAATGTTCTTGATAAATATACCGAAAATTCAAAGGAATGAATGAATCTTTCCACCGTATTTTGGAAGCGGATTGGGTGTTAGGTGAGCCTTCGTGAGTCCCTGTACAGGTAACCTAAATATCATGGTTTCACACGAAGTCGATGTGGAGGGATTGAACATTTCTTCAACCATCTCCGATTCAGGGAAAGCGTGCAATGCATTTTCTACAGGGTATGCAGATGCATTCGATAGATGTAATAAAACGTGGCACCGAATGCAAGGCGGTAGAATTGTGCAAAATTGTAACTCGGTTGGAAGAAGCGCAAAAAACACTAAATTTAAAACAAATGGAGAACTGAATGAGGTAGAATTCGGAGAATTCAGAGGGAGAAATCTTCACTGCATCCTTTCCAGCTTGACAACATATTCCCTATAACATGATAAAGAAAACTGAACGCAATATTTCAAATACTGCCTCACCAACGTCTGAAATAACGGCACCAAGCCATCCTAATGTATATATTCACTACCCGTGCTGACGGAGGCCAATGTGCCGAAAACCATTTTGAGTTCCCTATCTACCGGTGACGCCACTTTCGGGTCGAGACCATGTTACATTCGAAGTGAGTTTGTGACTTGAGTTGTTATGTTTTCGCTCTGATTCAGATCGCTGATGAACTTTGGAGAAACGGATCTAGTTATAGACATGTACAGCACAGAAACAAGGCCATCGGCTCACATTGTCCATGAAAACATGGCAGACTGTGCCTGTACAATGTGCCTGCATTTTGCCCGTATCCATCCAAATCCTTTCTATCCATATATCTGTCCAATGTGTTTTTTAAGTCGCTATTTTATCCGCTTCCAGAACTACCTTTGGCGGCTCATTGCAGACGGAGACCACCCTCTGACTGAAACGTTGTGTCTGATGTCCATCTTAATCCTCTCCTCTCTCAGCTTAAGCCTGCGACCTCTAGATTTGGAATCCTCCACCTTCGTAAAATGACTGTGACTATAACTAATTACATTACCCATACCTCTCAAGATCTTGTATACCTTAAGCAGGCCAGATATCGGCTTGCTCCACTCTACATACAAATGTCCTAGCGTATTCAACCGCTACCTACAACTGTCTGGTAACATCCTGATGGATCTTATTTGTACCCTTTCCAACTTAATGCCAACCTTCCTGTAGTCAGCCAAACATAACTGCACACAGCATTCCGTGTGATTGCGCAAACGACTTGTGTATCTGTCTCAAGGTGTGTTGACTATTTTAACTGAGACCAATTGAATCTTTACACGTTATATCCTATTTGGTTAGATATTTCTTGTATGATTGTAAGTAAAAAATGTGTAGATCCTTTACGTTGAAGAGACAATGACCTCGGAACCGGGCATCATGTAATTTATGTGTGTGTGGATATAATAAGCAGCAGGAACAATGGAATTCGTTTAATTTATTGGAATATGTGAGCGAAGGCGACTAGAGGACGTTTCATCATATTCTTCAATTCTACCCTGAAGGTGCTTTGCGAAGCAGCATAAATGAAGGCGTTTGTGCAAGTACTTAAAAAATCTTAGTTTGTAGCCAATGTCTTCTGCGACGCTGAAAGCGTCATTGTCCTTTGACTTCAATAATTGATTATCTGTAAAATGCAGAGAGATGAAGCAGCCAAAATTTACCACCCATAGCAGAATGAAACTGCCAGATATTGCCAGGAGTAAAATAATTGATTTTCTTCGGTGTTCAATCTCTTGATCCGAATGCATTTTGTCGCTGTTGCGAACTCTGAGTTTTCTTCTGACACGGTTCGCCAGCACAATATGCCTAATCGTCAGCATGTTGAACACTGCGATCAATACAAATGGTAGAAATGGGGTTAAAATGGTCTCGAACCATAAGAATGCAGCCCAAATAGGCAAGGTGTAGAAGCTTGATTTCACATTACAGAACCATGACACGTTTCCAACTTTTTCTAAAGGTTCAAACAGAAAGTAGATTGGAATATTTTCCATCGCGCACATCAATGATAACACTGTGATAACTCGCATTGCGTTTGCTTCGGTGCAATATTTTGTTCGTAAGGACTGGTAACAAATCGCAACAAACCTATCAAATGTAAAGGCCACGGTTATCCAGACAGAACAATCAACGGAAATATAAATCAGAGTGGCAATAGCACTGCAAATGGGAGTGTAATTGAGAAATGATTGTGGAAAATATGCATCTCTACTCTGAAAAAGTATTCCGCTGACTATTAAATGCATTAGATTTGCTGCAGCCATCCATACTAGATATCGCGTGATGCAAAGAGAGAGCCCACACTTTCCAGAGGATAAGATAGAGATTGTCACCATATTAGCTGCAAACAGGAAAAAATGCATTAGGAATGATACTATTAGATAAATAGTCGGAATCATTTTTCTACAACAATGGAGATTTATATCATTGCTCGTTTATGCATCACATCAATTCTATCACATGCATTTCAGAATGATGACATTAACCAATGCTTTGAAACTCGTCCTTTATTACAATAAATGTTTTCCCAGGTTCCGGATTATTTTAGAAATAATCGCAATAACGAATATTCCACTCGTCACGTGGAGCAATTCGTGGAGCTTCGAGCTGGACAGTTATAATGGAATTCCTCTAATTTAATACCTCGAATGTGTGTTCTACCTTAAGAGCGTCAGATATCCTTTAGCTCGCTTTATCATAGTCATGCTGTGACATGTTTTCGGACAAATGTCGCACTCGGAAGTGTCAATTTAAAAATAAACGTGTGATCAATCTGCTCTCTTATCAACTGTCCAATGTTACTCGAGACAACCCATTCGTTTTCGCGATTATTTCCCCTACAGATTGTTTTTTTCTCTGCCGCAAATCCCAGCACATGTAGCCTCATATCGGAAACATACAATATGTCCACCTTGGAGGAAACCAGCAAAATAATGTTCAGGCAGTTCACGCAAAAATCAGCACCAATTCTCTGCGCGAAATTTATAGATGTGAGTTTCTATGGATGATAGTATTACCACCAAACGCATGAACATCTCGTTAAAAACGAGATCGATGTTCCTATTTCTTAACCTTGCTTTGTGTGCAAGTAAAAGTTCCCTTCTTGATTCGAGTCAGGATCACGCAATGTACTCGACACTTGTACCTGGGCGAGATTTGATTTGTCTACGACGTATTTGTCCGTGTGGACATATATTGCAAATATATACAAGCGTGAAGAGCTGAAATATGTTCCTCCCTTTGAGCATCAAGCATTTCGAGTTTAACGGTGCGTGAAATCTCTTGATGTCCACCTTTGGTAATGATAAACCGTAGCAATGCGCTCATCCATTCCACAAACAATACACGAAACAGATTGCAGCAAAACCCCATTGGAATATTTATGTTGCGTGATATTACGCTCGGTTGTCAGTGGATTAAAATATCGAATGATCGATTATTAACTATAGGGTGGTTTACAATCATTCATCCAGCTGCTTCTGACACGGCAAAGCCACAAGCTCACACCATCGGCGGTCTGACGGTCCTCGTTATTACGTACCCTGTCCGCTCTTTCAACTACAAGATAGATAATTACACATTGAAATAATGGAGGCAGTCTAACATTAGTAAAGAGCACTTCATCGTCTCGGAAGGACCATCCTCTTGCTATCTGGACAAAATATTTTCACGTTAGTTGTGAAAATATAACAAACAAAAATAATTTAAAAATATCCACCACACGACGGCAAACGTGCCTTACCAGGAACACCAATTATTACAATTATATGATTGTAAATACGTTCTATCAGTATCTTTGAAGCCAATCCCATCATCGAATTGTAGCTACCTTTCCGCGGAGCCGACTGACTCTGTCGATCTCCTGCTTCCAAACGTATGTGTTATTTATATATTTTTAATAAGCTCTGGAGTTTAATGAGTGCTGCAGAACGATTGGAGTCATTTATCACGCGATTCCTCTGAGACGGAAACGATTTGTTAACTGCCACTATCGACACTGATACGATGTGTCACCAAAACATCGATAAGCATTCGTCAGTAAATTGTGTTTTGGCCATCAAGTATTGCTGACGCGTTCCTTTGAATAAAGTTAACGGGAGAATATGACTTCTTGTTGATTTGTCTGCTCTTTTGTCAAATCAAAAGTAGGAACGCTGCAACTACAAATGCGTTGGTCATATCCAGTTACTAAGAAAATTCAATACAATTTCTTCAAACTCTCTGATGCAGGTACAATTACCATTTGAACTTTGGATGTATTGGTGGATGCGAAAGACTTAAATGGGTGTCGGGCAGATGCAAGCAAATAAGACGATCGTAGCAAGCCACCTTAATCGGCCTGGACGTTTTGGGCCCAAAGGGCTGATTCCGTTCAGAATAACTCAGGGCCTTTTTGATTCCATGATGCTAAGATATCAGAATATGCAGGTTGCCAGGTAAGGAGTTTCATGAAATTTAGGACACAATTGGTTTGAGGAAATTCTATGCAGTGTGATAGCATTGATTTAGTTTTGGTGTAGACATACAGCGTGGTAACATGCCGTTAGGCCCGCCTAGTCCACGAGAACCCTCGATGACCAATACACTGCTTCTATGTTATCCCAATTTCACATCAGACATGGCGAAGCAATTCACAGAAGGCAATTAACCAGCAAACCTGCATGTGTTTGCAATGCGGCAGGGAAGCGGAACACCCGGATAAAACCTACGCGGTCACAGGGAGAATGTAAAAGCGCCGCACAGAGATGTTTGGCGCTCTGAGGCAGCAGCCCTTGCGCTGAGCTACTGTGCCGCCCCTTAAATGGCAATGATGAATATCCACAGTTGTGGGAGATCCATCAGGTGGTTGCGCCAACATACTGTAAAATACTGCACGCAGGGAGGCTGGTCAATAGACGGCAACCGAGCTCCAGAGATGAGCACCCATTATGAGAAGATTGTTCTGCCCAGTAGCTCTTTATCATATTCAGACTTCGAATGGCTGCTGTTTCTTTTCCAGCGTTTTCTTTTGCCTTTTTAGGTTTCCAACTACCAACATGTTCTTGTTTTGATCTCCCTTTCCTGCGCCTTGAGGCTTTGGACGCCTACACTGGTTCATATGGTTACCGGAACCGAATTATGGTTCATCTCATTCAATCATATCACGAAGACATCTCAACGAGCAGTGGCGGGTTTCTCACACAAGTCAGTTTATTCAAGATCTTAATAATGAAAACTGCGAAAATCTCTGAAACAGCCGAGAGTATTTCAATCACTCGCAGCACCGACAGATTTTTTTGATAACTAATGATACAATGATTACATGCAGTTTTTATTTTTTTGACATAATTCTTGAGTGATCAAAGTATCCATGTATTCTTCCTTCCTTGTACCCTTCCCTGAATTATTTTTAACCTTCGCCGGTTATGTTTAATCTTCCCAAACAGCCCCGTGCCTACTATTTCCAGGCCAATTCTGCATCCAGCTGTCCAGGTCCTCATCACGCGGCATCCAGCGTTTTGAACTGAAACTGTGGGAGCTGGCCAAAGGCTTTCCTTACGTTTATGCAAATCCCATCAACTTCACTGTGCCATCAATGGCTTTTGCTTCTGAAAGATAAAATTTAAAAAGTCAAACACAATATCCTACAAAAAACGACTGCCTTTTTCTAATTAATCCCTGACTTTCCGATTGGGCGGCACAATGGCACAGCTGGAGGAGCTGCTGTCTCACAGGGCCAGAGTCCCGGATTCGATCCCCACCTTGCGTGGTGTGTGCGTGGGCATCTTTGTTGCTTCTGTGTGCTGAGTTTGTCGTCCCAAAGACGCAAAGACGTGCGTGGTTTTGGTTAATTCGCACCTGTAAATTGCCCACCGTGCGCAGGAAGTGCATGCGAAAGTGCGCTCTTATAGAACTACCGTGAATGGGCCATGGATGGCGTGGACTCGGTTGGACTATTTCCACGTTGCATATTTCAATCAATGTACTCAACACTCTGCCCCCTTCCGAACTGTTCCGCAAAGTTTTCTATCACTGGTTTGCGTCTTATCCCTACATTACAATAATACCTTTGCTGTTCTTCATTCATCCGGAACAGAGTAGAATTACGGGACGGAGAGGAGACGTGAGTAAGGGATCAAATTATGGCAGCAGCGGGATACTCACGTCGACACCGGCGACTGTGCAATCCTGCTCCTTCTCGACCTCAGCGCAGCATTCGATACAGTGGACCACACCATCCTTATTGACCGTCTCCGGTACGCGGTTGGCATTGATGGCACTGCCCTGAGCTGGTTCGCTTCGTACCTCAAAGATAGGAGTTTCGCCATCAACATAGGCAGTTATTCCTCTGCTCCAGCTAGCCTCTCCTGCGGAGTTCCACAAGGCTCCATCCTAGGCCCCATTCTCTTCTCTCTATACATGCTCCCCCTTGGCCAAATCATTCAACGGCACGGCATTTCTTTCCACTGCTATGCCGATGACACTCAGCTTTACCTCCCCCTGAAACCCAACAACCAGTCAAATTTAAACAGCCTCTCACACTGCCTTGAGGACATAAAATGTTGGATGGCACAGAACTTCCTCCAATTAAATGAGAGCAAGTCTGAGGTCATCCTATTCGGCCCCCCCGACTCCATCAAATTGATAACAGGCAGTCTTGGAAGCCTATCCTGCCTAGTCAAACCGCATGTCAAAAACCTCGGCATGATATTTGACTCTGCATTAAAATTTGATAAGCAAGTCAACGCTGTGGTAAAAGCCAGCTTCTTCCAACTTCGAACCATAGCTAAAATCAAACCTTTCCTCAAATTCGACGACACAGAAAAAATCATTCACGCTTTCATTTCCTCCCGCCTAGACTACTGCAACTCCCTATACACTGGGATCAGCCAATCTTCCCTGTCCCGCCTGCAACTGGTCCAAAACGCCGCAGCGAGACTCCTGACGGGTACCCATAAAAGGGACCACATCACCCCGATTCTGGCCTCTCTCCACTGGCTCCCTGTACGGTACAGAATCAACTTCAAGCTCCTCCTATTCACGTATAAAGCCCTAAATGGACACTCCCCCCCCTACATCAAAAATCTTCTAACCCCCCTCTCTAACTCCAGATCGGCCGACTTGGGGCTATTCACTATCCCGCGGTCTAGGCTTAAACTCAGGGGTGACCGCGCTTTTGCGGTTGCAGCTCCTAGACTGTGGAACAGCATCCCTCTCCCGATCAGAACTGCCCCCTCCATCGACTCCTTTAAGTCCAGGCTCAAAACATATTTCTACTCCCTAGCGTTTGAGGCTCATTGAGGAGGCGCTGTGAACTGTTTGCGTGCTACTGTATGTTTCATTTTTTTTTCTATTGGAACCTAATCAAATGTACAGCACTTTGGTCAACGTGGGTTGTTTTTAAATGTGCTATACAAATAAAATTGACTTGACTTGACTTGACTTGACTACTGAAGATTGAGGACAACTTCAATGTCCTCAACTGGGAAGCCTCTTCCTGGGAGCACATGTGGCGGAGACGGAGAGTGGAGGATAACGTCCTTGCAAGAGGCAATGTGGGAGGAAGTGTAGTCCAGCCAACCGCGGCAGTCGGTAGGATTTTAGTTTATCATCAGTCGTTGAACTCTCCCCTGTGATGGAGACAAAATAATCGAGATATGGTAGAGAGGTGTCTGAGATAATCCAGATGAATTTGAGGGAATGTGGTTGAAGGTAATGAAATCAATGAAATCTGCAACGGTGTAAGAGTTTGCGGATAGGGCCAGTGTACAACTGGAACAAGGACTGTCGGACATATTCGACAAAAATACAGGCACAGCTGGTGCCCAATCGAATGAACCATTCACGCATTGAATACACGCTTGACGTGGCAGAGTGAGAGGGGTCTAAGTGTCCAGGGCGCGGGGAAATCCCGCCAGCGGAGGGGATTGTTAGTAGAGGGACATTTAATTTGTTTCTGCTCGAGGGAGACTTGGAGGGCCTTGAGACAAAGTGGAGGATGGATGACTGAAGGGACTGGACGTGGAAGGGGAAAATTGAGCAACGGTTGTCTCGAAACTTCCCTGGAGACATGGATAGGCGATGTTGCAGCTCGGAACCCTTCTTTAGTTATCTCCAGGCCCCCAAACAGTAGTCTCGAAATAGGGTGCAAGTTGACACAGGAGCTAAAATCGGCATGTCGCAAATGTAATGCTACGGTGGTTATGGGAGATTTCAAAATGCAGGTAGACTGGGAAAATCAGGTTGGTAATGGACCCCAGGAAAGTGAGTTTGTTGAATGCCCCCGAGATGGATTCTTAGAACAGCTTGTACTGGAGCCTACTAGGGAGAAGGCATATCTGCATTTAGTGTTGTGTAATGAACCTGATCTGATAAGGGGACTCGAGGTAAAAGAGCCATAAGGAGATAGTGATCACAATATGGTAAGTTTTACTCTACAAATTGAGAGGGAGAAGGGAAAATCGGAAGTGTCAGTATTACAGTATAGTAAAGGGGATTACAGAGGCATGAGGCAGGAGCTGGCCAGAATTGACTGGAAGGAGGCCCTAACAGGGAAGACGGTGGAACAGCAATGGCAGGTATTCCTGGGAATAATGCGATAGTTGCAGGATCAATTTATCCCAAAGAGGAGGAAAGATTCCAAGGGGAGTAAGAGACACCTGTGGCTGACAAGGGAAGTCAAGGACAGCATAAAAATAAAAGAGAAGAAGTACAACAAAGCAAAGAAGAGTGGGAAGCCAGAGGATTGGGACTCTTTTAAAGAGCAACAGAAGATAACTAAAAAGGCAATACGGGGAGAAAAGATGAGGTACGAGGGTAAACTAGCCAATAATATAACGGAGGATAGTAAAAGCTTTTTTAGGTATGTAAAGAGGAAAAAAATAGTCAAGGCAAATGTAGGTCCCTTGAAGACAGAAGCAGGGGAATTTATTATGGGGAACAAGGAAATGGCAGACGAGTTGAACCGGTACTTTGGATCTGACTTCTCTAAGGAAGATACAAGCAATCTTCCAGATGTTCTAGTGGCAAGAGATCCTAGGGTGATGGAGGAACTGAAGGAAATCCACATTAGGCAGGAAATTGTGTTGGGTAGACTGATGGGACGCAAGGCACATAAAATCCCCAGGGCCTGATGGTCTGCATCCCAGAGTACTTCAGTAGGTGGCGCTAGAAATTGTGGACGCATTGATGATCATTTTTGAATGTTCTATAGATTCAGGATCAGTTCCTGTGGATTGGAGGGTAGCTAATGTTGTCCCACGTTTTAAGAAAGGAGGGAGAGAGAAAGGGGGAAATTATAGACCAGTTAGTCTTACATCAGTGGTGGGGAAGGTGTTGTAGTCAATTATCAAAGACGAAATTGCGGAGCATTTGGATAGTAGTAACAGGATCGTTCCGAGTGAGCATGGATTTACGAAGGGGAAATCATGCTTGTATAATCTTCTGGAATTCTTTGAGGATGTAACTAGGAAAATTGACAGGGGAGAGCCGGTGGATGTGGTGTACCTTGACTTTCAGAAAGCCTTGGACAAGGTCCCACATTAGAGATTAGTGGGCAAAATTAGAGCACATGGTATTGGGGGTAGGGTACTGACATGGATAGAAAATTGGTTGACAGACAGAAAGCAAAGATGGGGATAAATGGGTCCCTTGCAGAATGGCAGGCAGTGACTAGTGGGGTACCGCAAGGCTTGGTGCTGGGACCGCAGCTATTTACAATACACATTAATGACTTGGATGAAGGGATTAAAATTACCATTAGCAAATTTGCAGATAATACAAAGCTGGGTGGTAGTGTGAACTGTGAGGAAGATGCTATGAGGTTGCAGGGTGACTTGGACAGGTTGTGTGAGTGGACGGATGCATGGCAGATGCAGTTTAATGTGGATAAGTGTGAGGTTATCCTCTTTGGTTGTAAGAATATGAAGGCAGAGTATTACCTGAATGGTGTCAAGTTAGGAAAAGGGGACGTACAACGAGATCTGGGTGTCCTAGTGCATCAGTCACTGAAAGGAAGCATGCAGGTACAGCAGGCAGTGAAGAAATCCAATGGAATGTTGGCCTTCATAACAAGAGGAGTTGAGTATAGGAGCAAAGAGGTCCTTCTGCAGCTGCACAGGTCCCTAGTGAGACCGCACCTGGAGTACTGTGTGCAGTTTTGTACTCAAAATTGGAGGAAGGATAATCTTGCTATTGAGGACGTGCAGCTTTGGTTTACTAGGTTAATTCCCGGAATGGCGGGACTGTCATATGTTGAAAGACTGCAGCCACTAGGCTTGTATACACTGGAATTTAGAAGGATGAGAGGGTATCTTATCGAAGCGTATAAGAATATTAAGGGGTTGGACACGTTAGAGTCAGGAAACATGTTCCCAATGTTGGGTGAGTCCAGAACAATGGGCCACAGTTTAATAATAAGGGGTAGGCTATTTAGAAATAAGATGAGGAAAAACATTTTCAGTCAGAGAGTTGTGACTGTGGAATTCTCTGCCTCGGAAGGCAGTGAAGGCCAATTCTCTGAATGCATTTAAGAGAGAGCTAGATAGAGCTCTTAAGGATAGCGTAGTCAGGGGGTATGGGGAGAAGGCAGGAACGGGGTACTAATTGAGAATGATCAGCCATGATCACATTGAATGGCGGTGCTCGAAGGGCCGAATGGCCTCCTCCTGCACCTATTGGGTATTGTCTATTACCACCGCGGAATATTCCCTAGCGGGCTGCAGTTCCCTTCCCCGTCCCAAAGACGCAAGTCGTTGACAGGCTATATGCCTTCTATAATACTGCCCTGATTCATCTGGGCTGCTGGTTCATTAGTGGGCATTTGAGTGGATAGTTAAGGAATAAATTGAATGGGAATGCAGTGGGGAAAGGGACAGCAGGTATTACCCTGAAAGTCGTTATTGTCCCGATGGTGCGAATGGGATCTCGAAAAGTCAGATGCAATGATATAACATAGAATACAATGTAATTATGAAACGGATTTTCAATTTGAACACTTATTTCACTTCAAACACTTTACTGAATTGGAAATAAAAACAAATGGGCTCTTAATCATCTTTATAAATTCCTCCCTGAATTTTTTCTGGGACACCCCATAAATAAACGTGTTGGTGCAGGCACTCAGAGCCTTCAGCATGTATCCGGACTGTTCCGCAATGGTAAATGGGTCGTTGTTATCTGTTGCTAACAACTCCACGTCGAGGAAGTATACACTCACGAAGCACACGAAGTTTACCATCCACAGTAGGACGAAGCTACCGGATAAGGCCAGCAATAGAATGATGGACTTCCTTCTGCTCTCCACCTCTTGATCCGTGCCGCCCTCGTCCTTCGTGTTCCCTCGGAGACGGCTCCTCACTCTGTTGGCGTGTATGATGTACCTCATTGTCAGGGCATTCAGCAGCATGATCAGTAAGATTGGTACAAATGGGGTTAAAATTGTTTCGATGGACAAAAGTGCTGCCCATAACTGTGAAGTGTAGAAGTCAGGGGTTATGCCACAGTACCAGCCCACGTTGTCAATTATTTCCCGAGGTACCCAGGCAAAATAAACAGGTATATTTTGAATAATACTTAAGATACATGTCAGTGATATTACCAAAGCCGCAGTTCTCTCGGTGCAATATTTTGTTCGTAGCTTCTGAGTACATATAGTGACAAATCGATCGAAGGTGAAGGTCACCGTTAGCCAGACAGAGCAATCGATGCAAATAAAATTAAAGAAAATATTCAGTTTACAAACTTGAGTTATTTTGAGGAATGAATAAGGAAAATAGCCAAGTGAAATCTCGGAGAGAATTACCTCGAAGATCAGAACCATTAAATCAGCTACGGCCATGGATACCAGATAGCGGGAGATACATTTGGAGAGTCCACACTTTCCCCGAGACAGAATTATGATTGCCATCAGGTTAGCTGTAGGGAAGATGAAATAAAAATTACCAACATTCAATATTCCAGATGAAGATCAATTCGACAGTTCTTCATATGAATGTTAATGACTTCTTTGATTCTGTAACCTGCTCTTTTTACTCGTGTCGCCCACACATCTCTGATGCTGAAACACACATCGGAAAGATGCAATTCGCAAACTAATAATGAACAAAATGCTGCCGCTAATTATATTTCTTGCTTTACAGACTTACGGCGTATCGCAGAACGATTAATAGACGGGTATAGTAGATACAAATCAATTGTGACTTCCATTCGCCTGACCACAGAGGAATGTGGAGAGTGAAGGATATCGGCCGGTTTGTTCATCACAGTTTAGCACCATACATTACGTTCACACCTTCCACATGCAGGCTGAATCAACTTTAAAGCAAGAAGTATTTGGTGGTCAATCAAGGTGAAATGTATTGGAAAAAGAAGTAAGTAGCAACGAGATGTGTTACGCAGAAGTCTACAGTAAGTGGCGTTGGCAGACTTACCTTCCTCGCTACCTGTTGCAAATTGATTTCGCGATGCACATTTGGTTGCAAATACTGCATCCAATTTACGCCCCTGGTAAGCTATATTTCCTACCGCACTTGCTTTTTAAGGCGATTGAATTTTACGCCCCTTTCCCTCAAGGCAAATGGACAACCGGTCCCTTGACAGCTCCAGCGACCTGGGATCGATATTGGTCACTGGTGATGTTTGTACATTCTCACTGTGCTGGCGCAGGTTCTCTCTGGGTCGTTGCTTGATGAATTGATTGACACAGCATGGGAACAGGTCCCCGGCACTGGGAGTCGTGCCGATCATCTATTAACCGTTCACACTGGCTCTATGTTATCCAACATTCGCAACTGCGCACTAGAAGCAAACTACAGAATGCAGTTCACGTACAAACCAGTGCGGTTTGTGAGAGGAACCGACAGCGCCCGTACCTTAGGAATGTGGAAGGAGCTGGAGCTGACTTTTGAATTAACGCAATTAGCAGAGATCACGTCCAAATTCCACACATGATCCCAGGTCAGGGTCAAACCGGGTCTCTGGCGCTGCAGGCAGCAACTTTCCGAGCTCCGCTTCTATGCGATGTGCTCCGTTGTCCGACTTGCGATACGCTGCTGGCTGTTAGATTACCTGTCCAAATAAGTTGTCGCTGGTGCATTGGCTCAGGACGGAACTTTTGGTAAATTGAGAAGAGCATTTCAAAGGAAAATCAGCCGGTGTATCCGATTGCAGTTGGTCGCGACACAAACCAGTTGGCAGCATTCACTGCATTCGCTATCAGTCCACTTCGATTTGGCGATGAAGACTAATTACAGTCATGTTTATTTTCCAAGCGCTAATGGAGTCAGTAGCATCTGCACCAGCTACAGATTGGTATCATACATGTGTGGGAACGTATTACTTCAGTGTGCGACGGACCGAACCGGCGAATATGAGACGCACAAGCAGGAGCTCGTCTGATTTTCCATTGGAGGCAAAGTTATAACAACATTATGTTTTACTTTTTTTTATTGGGTGGCTTCCGCAACATTGAGTATGCCTAACTTAATCAGTCCAATCGCACTAACGCACGAAGATATTCCCGTTTTTCCAACCTAAGGCTCGCGCCCATTATTGACAATTGACAGATTAATTGCCCTCCCTATCGATAATATGAAAGCTTTTCCCGATCACAGAGCAAGGTGCGCCGCAAGGACAGACACAATCGAACATAGAACACCAGCACAACCCAATCCTGTATGGGTGAATCTTGAACGCTCTGCCTTTGCCACGTTGGTTTCCTCCGGGTGCTCCGGATTCCTCCCACATCCGAAAGACGTGCGAGTTTGTAGGTTCATTGGCCTCTGAAAAATTGCCCGCCGTGTGCAGGGATTGAATGAGAAAACACAGACTTGTTTTCAATGGGTGATCGATGGTCGGTGTGGACTCGGTGGTCAACGAGTCTTCTTACCAAGGGTATCATTAAAGTATATTGGGTATAGAACGGGAGCAGGTCCTTCAGTCTATAATGTCTATACCAAACATAACGCCAATTTAAAGAAAGCTCATGTTTACATTTGGTCTCCATCCTCCGATCCCTGCCTGTCCATCTGCCTGTCTAAACAATACTGAATCTATTGGCAATAAATTAGATAGCGTAGTTTGAATTTTCGGTGGTTTTAACTGGATCAGTAATTCAAGCAATAATTAAGAACACATACTTTTTTTGACAGTAAAGGCTCGACAGAGAAACTTGGGTACAGATCAACAAAGAGCTTACCAGGAACACCAATGATGACAAGGATAGGGTAGAAAATGTTCTCGACCTGGATGAGTACCGGCAGTTCCATGCCCAGAGACAATCGACGCTTACTGCCAGTGGTCTGACAGGTCGCTGCTTTTAAAGTTAGCAGCATATTCTCCAGAGAAAACATCATCAAGGCAAATTAATTGGGATTAGTGTCAGTCAGTTAAACAAACAAAGGTAGCCTGCTCACGTTAGCTACTGCTAAGTATGTTATTGCGTAATAACTGCCAGCAATGTCGGTCGTCCTATAAAATAGATATTATGTTATTATATTACAGATAATAGGGAGAATATTTAGTACGAACATATATTAATTAGTCTTTTCGCATTCTATGCTTCCTTCAGCAATGTAATGTTGAATTATCCACGCTTATCCATCCTAAAAGCCTCTTGCACCACACTCTCACTTTTGCTTCCACCACCATCCCTGGCAGCCCGTTCCAGGCACTCGCCATTACCTGCTTGAAACTTTGACACTCTCACCTTAAATATATGTTCTCTAGTTCATCCCAGCATGGACAATTTTCTGACAGTCTACCTCATCTATGCCTCTCATAATTCTATAAATTAATATCACATCTCTCTTCGTCCTTCGTCATTGAGACAAAGCGTTCCAAGTTTGCCCATGCTCTTCTTTAACTAATACAGTTCAATTGAGGCAGCATTCCAGTAAAACACATCTGCATCCACTCCAAAGATGCCACATCACAGCAGCAAGACAGGCACACAACACTCCAAGTGACCCTTAACCGTAGTGTGAGAGAATTGCATCATGACTTCATGACCTTTGTAATCAAAGCCCACCAAATGAAGGCAAGCATTCCATACACCCCCTTTACCAATCTTTCTGCGTGTGGTGCCACTTTCAGGGAGCTATGAGTCTGGACCCTCACATCGTTCTGCATATTAGTGTTGT
This sequence comes from Rhinoraja longicauda, assembly GCF_053455715.1. NCBI lineage: Eukaryota > Metazoa > Chordata > Chondrichthyes > Rajiformes > Arhynchobatidae > Rhinoraja > Rhinoraja longicauda. The sequence continues at coordinate 26,773,665 of NC_135971.1, forward strand.
TAGGTCCTGGTGATAATCTTATAGCTTCGCCTCACATTGACCTCCCAAAAGGCAACATTTCACAGTGACTGGGATTTAAACCCATCTGAGATCGGACTGATAAACTATTGTACACAAGGGTCTGCAGGTACCGGTTTACAAAAAGATGCAACAGGTCGGAGTAACGCAGCGGTCAGACCGGCAGCTCCGATGAAAATGGATTGGTGGCATGGCGGGTCGGGACACTTCTTCGGACAGCGGGACGTTATGTGTCCAATTCTTTTCACCATATAATGGAAAGTATTTGGTTGCAGCAGAGATAGTTTACAAAAACTTTGCTTGGCGGCTGGAGGATATTATAGTTGAGGAAGCATTAGCTATATAGGTGCGTCTCACTTTTCGTTTCGAAGGGGAAACCTGAGCAATGTATCTAATTAATCGGTCTGAATCGCGTGTAATGTACAAGGGAAATTGGGCGGCCCATTGACGCAGCTGGTAAAGCCGCTGCCTCATAGCGACCCGATTTTTTGATTCCATCTTATAGTGTTATCTATGTGGAGTATTCGTGCTCTCCATGAGACCGCATCGGGTTCCTGCGGTTTCCTGCCACATGCCTGCGACGTGTGGGTTTGCTGGATAATTGTCCTCTATAATATTTCCTCACTGTACAGGGAGAAACGAGAAAGTGGAATGAAATAGAACTAGTGTGAACGGATGATCGATGGTCGGCATGGACTCGGTGGGCCGGAATGACGGTGTCCATGCTGTATCTTTCAAACAATAACTATGGGCTATAGGATTAATGCAAATGCATTTGTAATAAATACATAGGCAGTAGACGAGAAAGGCCAATAAAACAAACGTGTGGCTCTGAAGAAGAACCTAATAAAGGGTCTGTGACCGGGCATATCTAATTGTTCTGTTGATTGTGCCTGACATGTAATTACTCCGGCACTTTCTCCTTCTGTGTATAGATATAATCAAATTTATTGAAACATTAAAATAGCATCCTAAATTCAGCAACAGTTTACCCAAGAGCAGAGGTAGAAACCAATGTCTGAAATACTTTTGTGTGAAAGATTATCAAGAGGACTTCAAGATTGTCGGCACAACGAATAATAGAAAATGAAATTGGAACGTATTGGTCTTTTTTCACTGCCGTGAAAGGATGGGTTAAACAGTCTCCAGCGCAACAATTTTGCACAAACCTATACAATAACATAAACGATTAGAAATATCCGGCAGGCGACACTGCACCTTGTTAAGGAAATGCTTCGAAAAATTCCAACATGTCGTTTGTTTTTTAAATGGCGTCAGCGAAATTGCGCGTAAACTTCAGTTCGTACCGTTGCCTGCTTGTACCAGGAAGTCTGGATACTGCTCCTCTTTCTTTGTACCTCAGATTGCTACACGCAGTGCAGACATTGCCGTCTCTTAAAGTGAGTGATTAGAAAGTATTGTCGTTATATCGTGGATAGAGTGGTTATGAATGAATGCATGAATGAATGAATGAATGAATGAATGAATGAATGAATGAATGAATGAATGAATGAATGAATGAATGAATGAATGAATGAATGAATGAATGAATGAATAGGTTTATTGGCCATGTATGCATATGCAAGGAATGTGCCTTGGTGCTCCGCTCACAAATGACAACACGAGACTACATACTTTATTTATTGAGCCGAACAATCACTCGTGGAAAAAAGCTGGTTTTATGTCTGGCTGTGACTGCTTTGGCAGTCCGGAGTCACCTTCCAAATGGAAGTGCTTTAAAGAGTTTGTGGCCAGGGTGAGAAGGGTCGGAGATGATCTTGCCCGCTCGCTTCCTGAACTTGCAGTATATAGTTCGTCAATGGGGGGAAGGTTGTAGCTAACAACCTTCTCAGCTGTGCGAACGATCTGTTTCAAGCTCCCAACAGGCAATGGCATGTGACAGATTGTGTTTCCTCAGTTGCCGCAGGAAGTACATCCTCTGTTGGACCTTTGTGACTGTGGAGTCGATGGTGGCCCCCCATTTAAAGTCACTGGAGATGATGGTTCCAAGGAACCTAAGTAACTCCACAGATGTGACTATGGTATTATTGATGGTGAGTGGGGGAGGGGAGGGGGATCTCTTCGAAAGTCTACAATTAGTTCCACTGTCCTGAGAGCATTGAGCTTCAGGTTGTAGCGATGGCACAAGGATGCCAGCTGTGTCACTTCCTGTATGTAGGCCGATTCCTCCCCATCCTGGATCAGTCCAATCCGGGCAGTGTCATCCGAAAACTTGAGGAACTTGACAGAGGAGACTGGGGAGGTGCAGTCGTTGGTGTAGAGAGAGTAAAGGAGAGGGGAGAGTACGTAGCCTTGCGGTGCTCCTATGCTGAGCGTCTGCGGGTCCATGATGTGTTTTCCCAGCCTCATATGCTGCTTCCTGTCCATCATGAAGTTGATGATCCACTGACAGAGGGGTTCACAGTCAGATGGGAGAGTTTCTAGTGTAGTAGCTCTGGCACAAAGATGTTAAAACCAGAGCTAAAGTCCACAAACAGAATCCTGGCATCGGTCTCCTTGCGGTCTAGGTGCTGGAGGATGAAGTGCAGGCCTAGGTTGACTGCGTCATCCACTGATCTATTAGCCCTGTATGTAAACTGCACGGTGTCCAATAGGGGTGTTTGTGATGTTTTTCAGCTGGGCCAGCACAAATGTTTCAAATGGCTTCATGTGTGACTGGTCTGTAGTCATTAAGACCAGTCATCCTTGTCTTTTTGGGTACAGGGACAATATTGGAGACCTTGAAGCAGGCAGGGACAGAGCAGGCTTGCAGGGACGGGTTGTAAATGTCTGTGTAGATCGGTGCCAGTTGGTCGGCACAGAGCTTGAGGGGAGAGAGGGAAACATTGTCCGGTCCTGGAGATTTCCGGCTTTTCTGTTTTCTAAATAGCCTCTCCACCTCCGCAATTTCTATTGTGAAACTTGTGTCATTCTGTGTGGATGTGCAAATTGGTGATTGCAGAGGGGTGGTGTGGGGTGGGGGGAGGGGGGGGGAGGGGCCAGTCACTCCAACCAGTCTCTGAGTAGGTGCGAATTGATGCTAGGGGAAGAGTGGGTGGGGACGGATCCAGTCTTTGCAAACTGGAGTCAGTCTTTGAGTACGTGTGTAGAGGATGTGTCCACCAGCGGGACAGTTGTGGAACTCAGAATTAAAGGGCGTTCCTTTCGGAAGGAGATGAGGAGGAATTTATTTCGTCAGAGGGTGGTGAATCTGTGGAATTCATTGCCGCGGAACGCTGTGGAAGCCAAGGCAATTGATATTTTTAAGGCAGGGATAGTTCAATTCTTGATTAGTACGGGATTCAGGGGTTATGGGGATAAGGCAGGAGAATGGGGTTTGGAGGGAGAGGTAGATCTACCACGATGGGATAGCGGCGTAGACTTGATGGGACCGGATGGGCTCATTCTTCTCCTATTACTTATGATCATAATGCACGTGTATATTCCACTGCCTGTATTCCTGTATTGCATCGGTAATGATATCCCATCATCCCAACAATCTCAGCTAAATGTCCAAATTCGTGGCTTGCATTTTAGAAACTGCTTAATGTCTGTTTTTTTTTAGATGATTCCTTTCCATCGTGATGTTGCAAGTTTTAGGAGTTGGAAATAGTTGCAGTCCATTAATCCTAAAATCGCTCCCTACCGACAGAATGTGTGAGCGCACCTCAACGATTAACACGTGTAAACTCGTCGAATTCTACCCTCTATCATTTACTTTCAAGAGGGGCTATATCCAGATTGCAAACCACAACACTGCTCTCTGCATTGCACGGTTACATATAGTTACATATATGTTCCCAACATCGGTATGTCTGTCTATCGGCTTTGGTAAGTTGGGCACAGGCACAGCAACTGGAGACTTGGCCTCATATTATCAGACAACCAGGTCCAATTCTGACCTCGAATGTTACCTAGGTGGAATTTGTATACTTCTCGCTGTGGCAGCGTGGAACACCCTACCAGGGATGGAAATGGAAGGAGATAGGAGAGTCTCGTTTAATAGGCTTTTAGATCAGCACACATGTATGCATGGGTATTTCAAAATTACTTGCTGCAGGAAGCGGAAAATACTAATCGATAATGAAATGTGTGTTCTTAGAATTCTCCTTATTTGATAGACCATAACAATATAATATCCATATAGTAATTGACTTCTCTGGTAGTTATTATACAGTAGACGTCGATAGCAGTGGCAGAGGTAATCTGGCTTAATCTGATTATTTAAACGACCGATACTAATTTAAAACATTTTGTTGTTTATCAAGCTTGCACGTGTAGGCTGGTTTAATGCATTCCACAACCAGTCACTCAACGCACTTAATGATGGTGGGTGTCAAGACCGGACGGTAGTAGTTGAAGCATGAGATCTTGCTTTTCTTTGGCAACGGAATGAAACTGCTCTTCTTGGAGCAGGCGGGTACCTCAAAGTGGAGTAGGGCGATATTAACGATATCCACGAAGATAGTTAGTCCACGCAGATCCACAGGATGCAGCCATGGATTCCATATGGAACCGTTGCTCTCCGTGGGTTTACCTTCAGGAAGGCCGCTCTAACGTTTGCAAGTTAGGGCGGCACGGTAGCGCAGCGGTAGAGTTGCTGCTTTACAGCGAATGCAGCGCCGGAGACTCAGGTTCGATCCTGACTACGGGTGCTGCACTGTAAGGAGTTTGTACGTTCTCCCCGTGACCTGCGTGGGTTTTCTCCGAGATCTTCGGTTTCCTCCCACACTCCAAAGACGTACAGGTATGTAGGTTAATTGGCTGGGTAAATGTAAAAATTGTCCCTAGTGGGTGTAGGATAGTGTTAATGTACGGGGATCACTGGGCGGCACGGACTTGGAGGGCCGAAAAGGCCTGTTTCCGGCTGTAGATATATGATGATATGTTGATAAGTGACATTGGGATAGGGTGGAAACGCGTTGATGGTCAGGATGACATCGTCCCGTTCAATGCGAGCCTAAAATGCACTAATTTCATCAGCGATGGCCGCACTATCACCAGCGGTGTTGCCTGACTTCGCCTTGCGTCCAGCGACAGTATTCAGGCCTTGTCACAGTCTGCGGATGCTCGACTTATTACACTGGGACTCAAGGTTGCCTCGGTATTGTCTCTTGGTATTCGTGGTGGCTTTGCCAACATCACAGCGAGCTTTCTTTTAACCACTCTGGGTCGTTTGACTTATGCACCGGCTCGGCCGTCACATGGGACAGTGTCCACTGACCAGCATTTAGAAAAGTTCTGTACCGGCTCTTCCTGCTTCAGGTTTTGATTGCAGGCAGGGAGTAGTAGCGCATCTAGGTGATCAGACTTTCCGGAATGTGGTCGAGGAATGCAAGGGTAGGCACTTATTTATGGATGCGTAGCGGTGGTCGAGGGCGTTCTCGCTCCAGGTGGACCAGATCAAATATAACCGAGGACATTGCGGGAAATTAGAGAGGAAATTGCGGGAGCCCTGGTTGAAATTTACAGGCCGTTCTTAAACACAGTGCCGGAAGATTGGAGGGTGGCAAATGTTGTGGGTCTTTTCAAGAAGGGCTGCAGGGAAAATGTTGGGAACTATCGGCAGGTGAGCCTAATATCAGTAGTTGGTATGTTACTGGAGTCAATGCCGACCGTCAGTGTATTCCTTCAATCTCTTTCCCCAACGCACGCCCATTGAATGTACGGCGGACAGGTCGGTGGGTCCAATATCAACGATGAGACTCGACCGGTGAGACCGACGTCGGGCAGAGTCATAGTAATTGGTGACTCCATTGTCCGAGGTGCGGACAGGAGATTATGTGGAGGTAGGCGAGACTCAAGGATGGCCTGTTGCCTCCCTGGTGCCAGGGTTCAAGATGTCACGGACCGATTTCAGGACATCCTCGAGAGGGAAGGTGAACAGCCAGAAGACCATAATATCAACAAATAAAATCTGAATTTAATCTTTGTGCTATCGGTTGTAAAAAGCCTCCCGATTCTGTGAGTCGTTGAAACACTATGGGTTATTTCAGAGTGCTTCGCAGTATACTGTTAGTCAAATCAAGTCAAGTCAAATGTATTTACAAAAGCACATTTAAAAACAACCCACGTTGACCAAAGTGCTGTACATCAGAGCGGTACTAAAACCACAATAAGAAACTGACATCACAGCACACAGGTACAACAAAACACAGTTCAAAAGGAGCAGCACAAAACAAAAACCAGCCCCTTCAGAAGGCTTCAAATCGCTAAAGAATAGAAGTATGTTTCGATCCTGGACTTAAAAGAGCCGACGGACGGAGCAGATCTGACATGGAGGGCGTTGCTGTTCCACAGTCTCGGAGCTGCATCCGCAAAAGCGCGGTCACCCCTGAGCTTCAGCCTGGACCGCGGGGCAGCCAGTAGCCCAAAGTCAGCCGACGCGAGGGACCTGGAGGTAGAGTAAGGGGTTAAAAGTTTTTTGATATGGGGGGGGGGAAGCCCGTTTAGGGCTTTATAGACAAACAAGAAAATCTTGAAATCGATTCTGAACCGTACTGGCAGCCAGTGGGGAGAGGCCAGAATAGGGTTAATATGGTCGCTCTTTCGAGTATCTGTAAGGAGCCTTGCTGCGGCGTTCTGGACCAATTGCAGGCGGGACAGGGATAACTAACTGATCCCAGCATACAGGGAGTTGCAGTAGTCCAAGCGAGTGGATATAAAGGCGTGGATGACTTTCTACAGATCTTTGAACGAAAGGAACGGCTTGATTTTAGCTTTGGTGCGAAGCTGGAAGAAACTGGTTTTACCATTGAATTTACTTGCTTGTCAAACTTAAATGCGGAATCAAATATCACACCAAGGTGCTTGATATGAGGTTTAACGAGGGTGGATAGGTTACCAAGGCTGTTGGTTATAACTTTGATAGAGTCAGGGGGTCCAAATAGGATGACTTCAGACTTGCTTCCATTCAGCTGTAGGATATTTGTGAAAATAGTTTCTCAAAATTTCAAAGGAAAATTGAATCACATTTCCACCCCCGTTCTAATTTTCTGCACTCCATCCTTAGGGCTCTCGTGGTGCCATTAAGCCAAGGCAGACCTTTAGGCTTAGGCTTGGGGGGGGGGGGGAGAAGCCTCAATAGTACAATATACTGAGAGCATATACTGAGACCCTCAATATGCTGAGAGCAACGTATAGGGAGATGAGAATCGGTGAGAGAGAAGGACAGAGATGCATCAAATATAATAGCACTATGATCTGACAGACACGCATCAATTATTTCCATATTGTAGATTGGAAAACCAGACGATAACACGAGGTCGAGAGTTTGGGCTCGCTTGTGAGTAGGATCCGTGGTAAGTAGAGTCAGATTGAAAGACTCAACCAGATGTATAAATTCACTTACAATACAATACAATACAATACATCTTTATTGTCATTGTACCCAGGGGTACAACGAGCTTAGCAGAAGCTTACAAGAAGCTTGGCAGGACAGCAAACGTGAATATTAAAATCTCCAAGAATGTATATCGATTATGCAATGATAGAAGAAGCACAGGGTAGTTGTAGTGCGTGAGGTTAACTTCCCCAATACTGACAGTAACTTAATGCAAGAGGATTAGACGCGTGCAATTTATTAAGTGTATCCAAGAAGATTTCCCTAAAAGGTATGTGGATAGTCCGACGCGAAGAGGGACCATACTCATGTATTGGAAAACAAGTCTGGCCAGGTAAGGTGTTGCGGTAAAAGAGCATGTTGAAGGTAGTGTTCAAAACTCTAAACGTTTTAAGATTATTTATAATAGGGATAGGTATGCATGAAGGGGGTAGTTTACAAGGTCATTAGGCAGGAGCAAAGGAGGGTATATTTGGAGCAGTTGTAATTGGGTGCGTCCACAGCAGACACATGGGACTCGTTTAAAGGCCAGCTGATCAAATGGAGGATCCGCATGTTCTAGTAGGGAGGGAGGGATAAGGACGTCATGTTAAGGGAATCGTGAATAGCCAAGGAGGTTTAAACGTGGTCGGGAAGAAAACGGGAGCGCTTGTTATTTGCAAGAAGATAGCATCTGACGGGGTTTATGAGGAATATAAAGTGCGCAGGAGTATTCAGTACTCAATCGGGCGATTACAACAGCAAAAATGGGCCATGAAATATCATTGGCGGTTCGGATTAAGAAAACCTTCAACGTTTCTTAGACAATGTTAAAAATAAAAGGGTGGCTTGGGAGGAAGTAGGACTACAGGGAAAAGTGATGGTATCTATGCGGAGTGGGAGGATGTAGGTGAGGTGCTAAACGATTAATTTGCATCCGTACTCACGGAGAAGAAGGATTTGGAGGACAGCGTGATCAATGTGAAGAATCCAAATATGCGGAAGCAGTTTGAGTTCGAGAAAGAGGTGGTGCTGAGGCACTTGAAGAGCAATAAGGTGGATAAATCACCAGGACCTAATGTGAGATCTGCAAGGTTATTGTAGGAGGCACGGGAGGAATTTACGGGGGACATGGCGAGGATCTTGATTTGTCGGTCAGAGAATACCGACATAAGATTTACTCCCGTTTGGATGAACTCTGTCCGGATATATGCTGAGAGCTCTGAGTGCCTGCACCAACAAGTTTATTTATGGGGTGTCCCAGAATAAATTCAGGGAGGAACTAAAAAATGTAATTAAGAGCCCATTCGTATTCTTTTCCAATTCAATAAATTGTCTTTAATATCTCGATGAAAACTGAGAATTTCTTTCGAAATTACGTTGTCTCTATGTTATATTATTGCATCTCACTTTCCGAGACACCATTCGCACCATCGAGTCAATGCCGACTGTCAAGTTAATCCTTGCAGCCTCCTTCCCCTCTGCGCGCCCATTCAATTGATCCCCTGCTGTATCATGACCGTATCACGTTTTGAGCCGGAACAGTGAAATCCTGTGTGCCTTATCTGGACGTTTTTATTTCCAAATGCTGACACATCAACCGTCTTGAATTCTCTACTCCACTTATGGATCTCACCCGTTCTGAACGCACAGGCCTACTCTTTCTCAGCAACAATCCCGACATTGTTATAAAACCCACCACCAAGGGAGATGCCATTGTAATCAGGCGGGCTGACCTTTACCCAGTTGAGGTAAGGCATCAGCTCTCGGACATCTCCTCATACTTACTCGTCGACCATGACCCCACAGACGAACTCCAGGGTATCATGTCCCATTCAGTTTCTGATCGCACCGCCTCCGTTGATCTCCCCTCCACAACCTCTACCCTCATCGTTCCTCAGCCCCACGTTGCCCACATCTATCGCCTCCCCAAAATCCACAAAGCGGAATGCCTTGACAGACCCATTGTGACTGCCTTCTCCTACCCCGTTGAACCCTTCTCCACGTGCGGCGATTCCATTTCATCCCTGGTTTTGAGTCGCTTCACACCTCCGTCAACCACAACTCACACGGCCGTCATCTCTTTAACAAACATTAAGTATCTAGGCCCCCATTGCTTCATTTTCACCATGGGCGTCCAATTCCATTTCACCTCCTCCCCACACTGAGTCTCAAGGCACTCCTAGTCTTCCTCGAGCAGAGACACATTCAATGTCCCTTTACTCACACTCTTCTCCGCTGGCGCAAGATCTCCTCGCCCAAACAACTTCTCTTTAGACTCCTCTCACTTTCACCAAGTTAAAGATAAAGCCACGTGCACTCGAATGGGCACGACATTTTTGTCGAGTACGGCGAATGATCGGTGATCCACGTGTAAAATGGCCCAAGCCTCCAACTCGTTCACCGCCTCATCTACGACTGCATCCGGGCCGCCTCCTGCATCTGAGCAGTATTAGTCCATTTATCTTTCTTAAACACTAACGTCCACTTTGCCTCCAAATTCCTGAGGACTATCCCTCCCACCATCCCGAGTGCCGATGTGATGTGATTCACTGTGATAACATCTTCTGAGTTGATTACCACGCGTCAGCTAATTAGTTTCGTTGCCTTGTTGATGGAGGTAGGTGGAGTGGGATGGTGGTGGGATCAAACTTGGTGGCAGGCAAAGTCTGAATGGGGAACAATTAGGGAAACATTGAGTCAAAGCATTGTGCAGCATAGAATAGAGCCCTTCAGACACATATATGCCAAACGTTTCGCCCATCTGCATTGGACCCCTTTGTCAATTTCAAGAGTTTAGAAGGTGTACAGGGAAACATAAAATATATCGGAAGCCACAAAAATGGTTAAATAAGTCTGCACTGAGGATAAGGTTAAGTGAAATCCCAAATCAATTATAAATACATTTGTTGGAGCATCAGATCATAAGATCATGTGATAGGAGCAGAACTAGGCCATTCGGTCCATCAGGTCTACGCTATTCAATCCTGGCTGATCTATCTCTCCCTCCTAACCCCATTCTCCTGCATTCTGCCCATAACCTCTGACACCCGTACTAGTGAAGAATGTATCTATCTAAGCCTTAAATATATCCACTGACTTGGCCTCCACAGCCTTTTGTGGCAATCAATTCCATAGATTCAACACACCCTGACTAAAGAAATTCCTCCTCATCTCCTTCCAAAAAGAACGTCCTTTAATTCTGAGGCTATGACCTGTAGTTGTATACTTTCCCACTAGTGGAAACATCCTCTCCACACAGGACACTTACGAACACTAATGTACAGAACACTGTTAGGGTCCATATCCATAGCTCCCTGAAAGTGGCGCCTCAAGCAGAAAGATTGGTAAAGGATGTGTACGGAATGCATGCCTTCATTGGACGGGCTATAATTAGAAAGGTCACGAAGCCTTGATGTAGTTCACTCTCACTTTGGTTAGGCCTCATTTGGAGGCCTAACATATCTGGTAGCCCCCTTACAGCAATGATATGGAGGCTTTGGAGTGAACGCAGAAGAGTTTTACTCGAATGCTGCCTCGACTGGACTGTATTATTCACAAGGAGAAGCTGAACAAACTTGGATCGCTTTCTATGGAATGCCGAAGGACGTAGAGAGACGTAATATAAATAAATAAAATTGTGAAAGGCCGAGATGAGGTAGACAGTCCGACACTTGTCCATGCTGGGACGGACAAGAGGGCGTACGTTTAAGGCAAAAGGGTCAAAATTTAAAGCAGATACGCGGGCAAGTTGTTTTGCAGGTAGTGGCGAGTGTCTGGAACGGGATGTCAGCGATGGTGGTGAAAGCAGATGTGAGAGTGACGTTACAAGGAGCTTTTAGATAGGCACATGGGTATGTGTGGATAATTCAACAATGCTTTGCCGCAGGAAGTACAGAATGCGAATAGACGAATAAACATATGTTCTTACTTATAATTCTCCCTATTTTCTGTAATAGAATAACATAATATCTATTTTCCAGAACAATGCTGGCAGTTATTGCGCAATAACATACTTAGCAGCAGCTCACGTGATGAGGGTAACTTTGTTTGTTTAACGGACTGACACTAATCCCAATTAACTTGCCTTGATTAGTGGTCATATGATTTATCCGGAGAACATGCTGCTCTCTTTAAAAGCAAGCGACCTGTCATACCCCTGGCAGGAAACGACGATTGTCTCTGGGCATGGACCTGCCTGTACTCAACCAGGTAGAGAACATTTTCTACCCTATCCTTGTCATTGTTGGTATTCCTGGTAAGTCCTTTATTATTCTGTACCCAAGTTTCGCTCTCTCGCCTTTTCTGTTGAAAAAGTCTGTGCTACTAATTGTTGCATGAGTTACTGATCCAGCATTGTGCGGCTTATATTTACCGGTTCAGTCCCTCGCACACTGAAATAACAGATACTCACACATGTACGATACCAATCTGTAGCTGGTGCGGACGCTTCTGACTCCATTAGCGCTGTGAAAAACACAGGACTGTAATTATTCTTCATCGCCAAATCGAAGTGGACTTATAGCGAATGCAGTGAGTGCTGACCCTGTGACAGGGAGGGCGGCAGGTTCGGGTCAATCTGGTCTGTGTCACGACCAACTGCAATCGGATACACCGGCTGATTTTCCGTTGACATGCTCTTCTCAATTTACCCAAAGTTTTTGCCATGAGCCGAAGAAGTAAGGACAACTTATTTGGACAGGTAACCTACCAACCAGCAGTGTATCGCAAGTAGAAGGACAACGTAGAACCGTGCGTCATATCAGCGGAGCTCGGAGAGCTGCTGCCTTCCAGCGCCAGAGATCTGGTTTGATCCTGACGTTGGATCATGTGTAGAATTTGCACGTAATCTCGGTTGATTGCGGTGATTCAACTGTCAGCTCTGGCTCCATCCACATCCCAAAGTTACGGGCGCTCTAGATTCCTCTCACAACCCGTGCTGGTTTATAGTTGAACTGGATTCTATAATTAGCTTCTAATATGCAGGGACTGGATGCGAATGTTGGATAACATAGAACTAGTGTGAACCGTTCATGGATGATCGGCACAACTCGGTGTGACGGGTACCTGTTACCATGATGTATCAATCAATCTGATTACACGGGATACTGATTGTGAATGATCAGCCATGATCACATTGAATGGCGGCGCTGGCTCGGAGGGCCGAATGGCCTACTCCTGCACCTATTGTCTATTGTCTAATCCATCAAGCAATGACCCAGGGAGAACCTACCCCAGCTCAGAGAGAAGGTGCCAACAGCACCTGTGACCAGTATCGATCCTAGTTCGTTTAGCTGTCAGGCAGCAGTGCGCCTGTCAATTTGCCTTGAAGGAAAGTGGCGAAGAAATAGGACGCCTTATAACGCAAATGCGTTAGGAAATATAGTTTAGCAAAGGCGTGAATTGGATGTAGTATTTGCATTCATATGTGCATCGCAAATTCAATCTACAACTACTAGTGAGCAATGCGAGCCTGGCGACGCCACGCCGCGGACATCTCGATGCGATTTATGTTTACACGCAATACTTGTCAACTGTTCTTGTTCTAAAGTTGGTGCTAAAGGTATGACGCTGGACTGTGATGAGCAAATCGGCCGAGATTCTTTACTCTCCACATTTCTCTGTGGACAGGCGAATGGAATTCACGATTGATATATATCCACTATACCCGTTCGACCTCTTAATAATCGGTCTGCGATAAGCCGCGACTCTGTAAATCCAGCCATGGCCTTGGCCAGTGCATTGTATTCGCTATTAGTTTGCGAAGTCCATCTTACAGATGTCCTTCTCAGAATCAGAGATGTGTGGGTGACACGAGTAAAAGGGGTAGTTGGCAGTCTCATATACTACATTTACTTTCGCTGAACTGTCAAACTGATGTTCTTCTCTGATAGTGAATGTTGGTGATTTTAATTTCGTCTTTCCTACAGCTAACCTGATGGCAATCGTAATTCTCTCCCGGGGAAAGTGTGGACTCTCCACGTGTATCTCGCGCTATCTGGTATCCATGGCCGTTGCTGATTTAATGGTTCTGATCTTTGAGGTAATTTTCTCCGAGATTTCGACTGGCTATTTTCCTTATTCATTCCTCAACATAACTCAAATTTGTAAACTGAATATTTTCTTTAGTTTTATTTGCATCGACTGCTCTGTGTGGTTAACGGTGACCTTCACCTTCGACCGATTTGTCACTATATGTACTCAGAAGTTACGAACAAAGTATAGCACCGGGAGGACAGCGGCTTTGGTGATATCACTGACATGTATCTTCAGTATTATTGAAAATATAGCTGTATATTTTGCCTACGTACCTCGAGAAATAATTGACAACGTGGGCTGGTCCTGTGGCATAACCCCAGAATTCTACACCTCACAGTTTTGGGCAGCACTTTTGACCATCGATACAATTTTAACGCCATTTGTACCAATTTTACTGATCATGCTCCTGAATGCCCTGACAATAAGGTACATCGTGCACGCCAACAGAGTGAGGAGCGGTCTCCGAGGGAACACGAAGGAGGAGGGCGGCACGGATGAAGAGGTGGAGAGTAGAAGGAAGTCCATCATTCTATTGCTGGCCATATCCGGTAGCTTCGTCCTACTGTGGATGGTAAACTTCGTGTGCTTCGTGTGTGTGCACTTCCTCGACGTGGAGCTTTGGACAACAGATAACAACGATCCATTTACCATTGCGGAACTGTCCGGATATATGCTGAGATCTTTGAGTGCTTGCACCAATACGGTTATTTATGGGGTGTCTCAGAAAAAATTTAGGGAGGAATTTATAAAAGTGATAAAGAGCCCATTCGTTTTAATTTCCAATTCAATAAAGTGTTAGTTGTGATATGTGTTCAAAGTGAAAATTATTTTCTCAGTTACGCTGCCTTCTACGTTATATCATTGCATCTGACGTTCCGATATATCATTTGCACCATAGCGTCAATATCGACCTTCAGGGTAATGCTTGCAGTCCTTTTCCCCTCCGCACGCCCATTTAATTTATTCTGTAAAAACCACCCAAATACACACTATTGAACCAGCAGCCCAGATGCACCGGGGCAGTATTATAGTGGCCATTTGCCCTGTAAACTATTTACGTCTTTGGGACGTGGACAGTAAGTGGAGTCCCCGAGGGAATTCCTCGCGGAGGCAGGGAGAACATGAGAAACCCACGCAGCATCAGAGAACAGGATCGGAAGGAGGAGTCTGCGGGTGCATCATCTACAGGCATTGTGTGTTAACTACAACAATTTGTTTGCACAGCTCAGAAATTATAAACACAGATTTCGTGGTAGAATTGGATATAAAGCTAGTTTAGCACCGGGTAAATTTATGTATGTAACCCAAAGAACCCTCGGTAGTAGTTTACCAAAGAAGTGCTGGAGTAACACAGCAGGTCAGGCAGCATCTCTCGGGGACAGAGGTGGGTGACGTAATAACAAGGAACTATCAAATAATAATCCTTTGGCCGCCTCCACAGTCTTCTGGGGCAATGAATTCCACAAGTTCTCCACCCTCTAATGAAACAAATTCCTCCTCATCCCCTTCCCGAAGGACGTCCTTTAATTCTGGCTCTTTGCACTCGTGGAAATAGCCACTCCACATCCATTCCATGCAGGCCTTTCACTATTCGGCAAGTACCAAAGAGGTCTCCCGTCATCCTTCTAAACCCTTCTCAGGATTGCCAACAGGGAAGCTCAGTAATGGCTCCACTCGTATATTCTGTACATTCTGTCAGCATATTGCGTAAAGTATTTACGCACAAAAGAAGTAACTGGAATCAAGGTTGACTTGACCAGTCCACATATCTAATTACAATCTAGATAGGATGACCTGCATCGATCCAATGTCGCCCTGCGTAAGTTAGGTGAAATTGGGCGGCAGGGTGGAGCAGCTGGTGGAGCTGCTGCCTCACAGCGTCAGATGCTCAGGTTCGATTATGGCAGCGAGTGCTGTCTGTGTATAGTTTACAGGTTCTTCCTCGCACCGTGTGTAGTCGCGCCTAGTGCCCCGGTTTGCTCCTACATCCCGAAAAGGGTTCATTAGCATTTCTAAATTGTCCCATGTGTTTAAGGACTGGGAGATCAAGTGGGATAACACCGATTTAGTATCACCCCGGGGCCGGTACCACCGAAGATGTCGCCGCCGCCGGCCCCCACCACGACCTGGGACGGTCCTAGGCCGAACTTCCCCATCTTCGGTTCCAGGCCGGGCCTACTGACGTCGACGCACATCCGTCCAGCAAGGTTTTCTCCACCGCTCCCATGTCGTGCCAGCCGACGCCATCGGCGACCCTTATCTGCAATCCGCATGCTGGCGCGCCCGCAGCCAATGGCACAGCCGATCCTTGACTCTGCCCCGGCCACCAGCAGGCGGGAGGCATCAGCTCATACCGGTTCCAGCCTCTGTTCCGTTCGGAGGTTCCACACTGCCGGTCCCAACAACATCACGTGGACTGACTCTCCTGCTGAATCTCCTGAGTCGCGCTGTTCCCACTGCCAACACGGAACCTCAGTAATGGCACCACCTTTACACTACACTTCATCGCACCCCCCTGTCTCAGTCCCCATGATCTCCCCACAGCACCTCACCCTCGATCTCTCGATCACCCTCCTCCGCTGACCACAACCCTCCCCTTGGCGTCTTTTCACCACCCCACTGACCTCTCTCTTTCGGGTGCAGAACCAACGCTCCTCAACAGAAGCTTTACCTATTTACCCCTGCGCCCACATGTCAATGAGACCCCACTCCCTCTCCCCGCCATAATGTAGAGCTCTTCTTACGGCGCCCCGTCGCCGGACCATTCTCTATGGAAAAGCGGGCTTCGACTCCCAGTGACGTCAGATTTTTTCCCGCTCTCACATTTCCCCTCCACGTGGCCTCATCCCGCGGGACTTCTACCCACTCTGGTGTTTGTTGCCGTCAGAACAATAATATTGAATTCTGTACATCCCTGACCCAAGCTGATCTCACTCGGGTCAACGCACTCCTCTCCTCCCTCTCAACCGTAGTCCGGACATTGTGATTAACCCGCCGACAAGTGAGAGAATACCTTTCCCATATAAACCTTTCCCTTAACAAAACGAATAATCGTACATCTATTCCCGTCCTGAACAGCTTACATTAAATTTGTTTCTGAAAGCACTGTAAATCGTTTGACATAGCGATGCGTAAGCTCAGTTGTCTTTTAACAATATCTTAATATTCAACCAATTTTTATTTCAAGATTAGTGGTAACTATTCAGCTTCCTTTTCACAGATAAGCAGGCCGTTCCTTGACAATGGAACCAATTAGAATCGTGTACAAAACAATGGTGATCCCCAGCCTTGTAAGTCTTGGAAAGAACAAGCATTTAGCACAATAGCTTTTCAAAAACAATGTTTCAGTTTATCCTACTCTGGAGATACAGCAAGGAGACAAAGTCTTCGACCCACCGATTCCACGCCAACTATCGATCTCCTTTCACGCTACTTCTATATTATTTCATTCTTTTTCCACTCCCTCCAAACAAATGGACAATTTATAGAGGCCAATCAACCAGTGTGGACAGAGGAGCAATCGCAGGACACCGGTAACAGGGAGAACGTGGTAAACCTATGCTCCACTCGGGCCATTTTTCCCCATCATGCTTCCCCAGTATATGTGCTCTCGAGTTAACCAAATTTCTGGTTAACGTTGATGTAATACCTTTGCCAAAATTAAATGCCAGCTTAATTTTCTTTGGTCACTGTTGTTCTGATGCATTCTGTGTTAAACAATCTGACAAATAGCTCAGTTAATGAAACGAGAGTACTGAGGAAATCATGTTTTTGTGCCTTTGTTGCATATTAGAGAATAAATGCTCCTTCTGGTCTTGAAATAGCTTTCACTTGGTTATGTGAACGATGTTTATCCGTATTTTCCGTGTTAACACTGCCGACATAAGTTGCATACAGTGATCTCAGAACAACTGTCGGGTTAAAAATAGTAATGCAGAATGATCGCGTGTGCTCACTCAGTCGATTGGACCGGTTTTCAAAAACTGCGACGGTAATTGCATTTCTTTAGTTAATTATGAGTCTGCGTGTTAAACGCTCTTTTAAATATTTTTGAAATTAATAAATGCACATTTATGCTTGAACCTATGTCCTGTTACTTTTTAAGCAATATTATTACCAGTATCCTGATCACAAAACATACTTTTACATTGCAGGCACGCAAAGCAACACCGATGATTTAAAACGAAAAATAAGTCACCGAGAGAACAATATACACTTGTGAGACGCTGGCCTGTGGCGTTACCAGGAATATTGGGAACAATGAAATAAAACATGATTGCAATTATGTATTGCTATTTGTATTTGTTTATTTTTGACACGTTTACCGCCAAAGTGTGTAAAACATGTGAGTCCGCGAGGTATGTTGGACGGTGGGAACCCTTGTACGTCCTAACTTATGGGAGGTTGGTTTGGTCGTCTGGGGTAGGTTCCCGACGCGCAACGTCGCCCATTCACTGCCTACACAGGATCGGTTCCATCGCAGGAGCAAAAACAGAATTACCTGAATTTGAAGATAAACAGTTCTTATCTCTGCATCTCAAGTTTTCAAGTTGTATTGATGTAATTTATTCATTAGGAAGTCAAGGATTCAGTCGCAAAGGGTGTGCTGACTCAGAGGTCATGCAGGAAAAAGAATACTAATTTCGTCGATCGATCGCTCGAAAAGCATTGGTATGGCACATCAAATGATCGAATATTCATACAGGTGTATTCAAGGCAGACTCTGTGCTATGGTGAGCCCTAAAACCTGACTGGAAACTTTCCAAGATGTAAGTTTGGTGTAGATATGGCGGTAATTGAATGAGAATTACCTTTTCGAGAACCATTAACAGGAATGGAAGTTTAGAAATTGGTCTGTAGTTGCTTGGCAAGGTGGGGTCTAAATTAGTTTTTTTCCCGGAGGGGCTGGACCACTGCGCGCTTGAAGCAAGTTGGAACGGTGCCAGTGGCCAGAGAGCTGTTGATAATAGAAAGGATACTGGGACTGGCTATGTCAAAGACATCCTTCAGGAGGTCAGTGGGGACAATGTCAAGAGGGAAGGTTGCAGGTTTCATGATGGAAACAAGTTTTGCAAGGGCGGATAGCGTGATGGGTTGGAAACAATCCAATTTAGATGAACAGACCAGTGAGACTGCTATGTTACGGGTGGGAGGGGAAATGTTCATTCTAATATCCTCGACTTTGTACTGAAAAATCGTAAGAATTCTTCGCACTTAGCAGGGGAGCCATCTAAGCTGGTTCTGGAGGCGGAACATATAACAGAAGTAATGGTACTGAACAAGACCTTGGGATTATGAGAGTTTTTGGAAGTAAGGTCAGAGAAGTATTTTGCGCTCGCAGCCTTAACTGCTTCCTGAAGATTGTTTCTCAAAATTTCAAAGGAAAATTGAAGCTTATAACATTTCCACCCCCGTTCTGATTTTCT
Source organism: Rhinoraja longicauda (assembly GCF_053455715.1). Lineage (NCBI taxonomy): Eukaryota > Metazoa > Chordata > Chondrichthyes > Rajiformes > Arhynchobatidae > Rhinoraja > Rhinoraja longicauda. The sequence continues at coordinate 26,792,469 of NC_135971.1, forward strand.
GCACTCCATCCTTCGGGCTCTAGTGCTGTCACTAAACCATTGCCGACCTTTTGGCTTACGCATTTTCACTTTACGTGGAGCAACAGAATTCAGAATGGAAGAGCAAATGGTGTTAAATGAAGAAGTAAGATCCTCAGTGCTGAGTTGGGGGGGGGGGGGGGGGGTGGAGAAGCCTCAATAGTGCAGGTATTGGGAGCAGCTATGAGAACCTCAGAGAACTTATTGGCAGTTGAAGAGTTACTGTACCGAGACCAACGAACAGGGAGATGAGAATTGGTGAGAGGGGAGGACAGAGATGCATCAAATATAACAGCAGTATGATCTGACAGACACGCATCAATTATATCCACATTGTAGATCGGAGAACCAGACGATAACACGAGGTCGAGAGTATGGCCTTGCTTGTGAGTAGGACCCGTGGTAAGGAGAGTCAGATTGAAAGACTCAACTAGATGCATCAATTCATTTACAGGAAGCTTAGCAGGACAGCAAACATGAATATTAAAATCACCAAGAATCAGGGCACGATCAAAGTTGGGCATAGTGTTAGGGATGAAATCAGGAAATGGAGTGATATAGTCTTTATGCACTTTTGGTGGGCGGTACACAAGAACAATTAAGAGGGGATAGACCAGGCCTACTTTAATTAATTGCACCTTGAAGCTGGAAAAATGATCTGAGTTCAATAGGCGGCAGTAGAAATGTTTTTTAAACAGAGCGAGTAGGCCCCCGCCGCGTCCGGAGAGCCTAGGCGAGCAAAACAAGTTACAGTCATGAGGACAGAGTACAACAAGTGGAACGAGCTCACCAGAGTTAAGCCAGGTTTCTGTCACCAGTAAGGTCCAATCCACGGGCGGTGAAAAAGTCATTGAGGATAAAAGTCTTATTGGATAAGGATCGCGCTTTGATCAGAGCCACTTTGATGGTGATAGCAGGAACGTTGTAATCCGGTAACGGCTCCCACGCCAGGGGGCGGAGGTTCAGGGAAACCACGCCACTGCGCTTCACAGACAGCTTGGCTGGGAGCCCGCAGGCCAGCGGTCCGGTGTCCAGGTGCGTGTCCGGGATAATCGGGCGGAGAAAGGCGTACCTGATCTCGAGGGAGCGCCGATGGATGGAACGACACGGCCGATCGGATCCACATTCGCAGAGCTGAAAGAGGTAGGCCGGTGTTGAGCAAAAGTGGGCGAGATTTTTCCGTTTCGCCGAGGCATCCGCGTGTTTAGTCCTCCTCCTAGCACGTTTCCTACGGCGATAGACGCAGGGCCGGGCCCATACACCTTCAGGTAGTTGGGGAAATAGAGAGCGATGAAATACTCATTGTCCGGGACCCCGGGTGTAGAAGTCCATGACAGAGGCTCGAATATTCAGTAGCGTTTGACGCTCGTAGACCATAGTGGCTTGCACATCATGCAAGCACAGAGACACAAACAGAACCAGGGCAAACAGGAGCGGTAACAGGCAACGGCACACAGGCGCGGCCATCCCCTCTCCCTCCACGAGGAACACACTGACCAACTGACGGGTATTTGACTAACTGTTGAGGCTTTGAATAAACGAATAAAGGGACTTGTTTGAGAAACTCACCACTGTTCATTGAGACGTCTTTGTGTCTCTGCCGTTCTGATCTGTCAGTAACAAGGTAACTGGGCCCAAGTTGAAAGTGCAAGTCAGGGTAGAGTTTATACAGCAAACTCTCTCAAATATCTTATGGCTGATAACCACTGATGCAGGCAGCATCTTGGGAAACCTCGCCTGCTCCTTCTCAAATGCCTGCCCATAGTTCAGAAAATGTAACTATCATAACTATACGCAAAATTGCAAATTGTGTACGTCCAATCCTTATTATTCGAAACTTCACCACCTCACAATAATCACCACACAATCACCTGTAGCTAATAATCTAAACACTGTTAATATTACCACCAACCTTTGGAGATATCTGTAGACGTATTGATCCAACTGGGCTCATATGCGGAACATATATAAAAGCAATAGGGGATCATCTTCACATAGAACCGGACATAGACTAAAAAACAATTTATTCACAAAATGCTGGAGTAACTCAGCAGGTCAGGCAGCATCTCGGGAGAGAAGGAATGGGTGACGTTTCGGGTCGAGACCCTTCTTCAGACTGATGTCGGGGGTGGGACAAAGGAAGGATATAGGTGGAGACAGGAAGATAGAGGGAGATCTGGGAAGGAGGAGGGAAAGGGAGGGACAGAGGAGCTATCTGAAGTTGGAGAAGTCGACGTTCATACCACCGGGCCGCAAACTGCCCAGGCGAAATATGAGGTGCTGCTCCTCCAACTTCCGGCGGGCCTCACCATGGCACTGGAGGAGGCCCATGACAGAGAGGTCAGCCTGGGAATGGGAGGGGGAGTTAAAGTGCTGGGCCACCGGGAGATCAGTTGCGTTAATGCGGACCGAGCGCAGGTGTTCAGCGAAGCGATCGCCGAGCCTGCGCTTGGTTTCGCCGATATAGATAAGTTGACATCTAGAGCAGCGGATGCAATAGATGAAGTTGGAGGAGGTGCAGGTGAACCTCTGTCTCACCTGGAAAGAATGTTTGGGTCCTTTGATGGAGTTGAGGGGGGAGGTAAAGGGACAGGTGTTGCATCTCGTGCGGTTGCAAGGGAAAGTGCCCGGGGTTAGGGTGGTTTGGGTGGGAAGGGACGAGTGGACCAGGGAGTTGCGGAGGGAACGGTCTCTGCGGAACGCAGAGAGGGGAGGGGATGGGAAGATATGGCCAGTGGTGGGGTCCTGTTGTAGGTGACGGAAATGTTGGTGGATAATATGTTGGATCCGCTGGCTGGTGGGGTGGAAGGTGAGAACGAGGGGGATCCTGTCCTTGTTGCGAGTGTGGGGATGGGGAGCAAGAGCGGAGCTGCGGGATGTAGAAGAGACCCTAGTGAGAGCCTCATCTATAATGGAGGAGGGGAAGCCCCGTTTTCTGAAAAACGAGGACATCTCGGAAGCCCTAGTGTGAAACACCTCATCCCGGGCGCAGATGCGGCGTAGACGGAGGAATTGGGAGTAGGGGATAGACTTTTTGCAGGGGACCGGGTGGGAAGAAGTGTAGTCCAGATAGCTGTGCGAGTCGGTGGGCTTGTAATAAATGTCCGTCACTAGTTTTTCTCCTGTGATGGAGATGGTGAGGTCCAGAAACGGGAGGGAGATGTCAGAGATAGTCCAGGTATATTTAAGAGCAGGATGGAAATTGGAGGTGAAGTGTATAAAGTCAGTGAGTTCTGCATGGGTGTAAGAGGTAGCACCAATGCAGTCGTCGATGTAGCGGAGGTAGAGTTCGGGGATGGGGCCAGTGTACGTCTGGAACAGGGATTGTTCGACGTACCCAACAAAGAGGCAGGCGTAGCTAGGGCCCATGCGAGTGCCCATAGCCACGCCTCTGGTTTGGAGGAAGTGGGAGGAGTCAAAGGAGAAGTTGTTGAGGGTAAGAACCAGCTCTGCTAGGCGGAGGAGAGTGTTGGTCGATGGGGATTGGCTGGTTCTACGGTCTAGTTTAACGGAGGGCTTCGAGACCATCCTTGTGGGGGATGGAAGTGTAGAGTGACTGGACATCCATGGTGAAAATGAGGGAGTGGGGGCCTGGGAACCGGAAGTTATCCAGGAGATGGAGAGCGTGTGAGGTGTCTTGGACGTAGGTGGGGAGGGATTTGACCGGGGGGATAGGATGGAATCGAGGTAGGTAGAGATAAGTTCGGTGGGGCATGAGCAGGTTTAACGGAGGGCTTAGAACCAGCCAATCCCCATCGACCAACACTCTCCTCCGCCTAGCAGAGCTGGTTCTTACCCTCAACAACTTCTCCTTTGACTCCTCCCACTTCCTCTAAACCAGAGGCGTGGCTATGGGCACTCGCATGGGCCCTAGCTACGCCTGCCTCTTTGTTGGGTACGTCGAACAATCCCTGTTCCAGACGTACACTGGCCCCATCCCCGAACTCTACCTCCGCTACATCGACGACTGCATTGGTGCTACCTCTTACACCCATGCAGAACTCACTGACTTTATACACTTCACCTCCAATTTCCATCCTGCTCTTAAATATACCTGGACTATCTCTGACATCTCCCTCCCGTTTCTGGACCTCACCATCTCCATCACAGGAGAAAAACTAGTGACGGACATTTATTACAAGCCCACCGACTCGCACAGCTATCTGGACTACACTTCTTCCCACCCGGTCCCCTGCAAAAAGTCTATCCCCTACTCCCAATTCCTCCGTCTACGCCGCATCTGCGCCCGGGATGAGGTGTTTCACACTAGGGCTTCCGAGATGTCCTCGTTTTTCAGAAAACGGGGCTTCCCCTCCTCCATTATAGATGAGGCTCTCACTAGGGTCTCTTCTACATCCCGCAGCTCCGCTCTTGCTCCCCATCCCCACACTCGCAACAAGGACAGGATCCCCCTCGTTCTCACCTTCCACCCCACCAGCCAGCGGATCCAACATATTATCCACCAACATTTCCGTCACCTACAACAGGACCCCACCACTGGCCATATCTTCCCATCCCCTCCCCTCTCTGCGTTCCGCAGAGACCGTTCCCTCCGCAACTCCCTGGTCCACTCGTCCCTTCCCACCCAAACCACCCTAACCCCGGGCACTTTCCCTTGCAACCGCACGAGATGCAACACCTGTCCCTTTACCTCCCCCCTCAACTCCATCAAAGGACCCAAACATTCTTTCCAGGTGAGACAGAGGTTCACCTGCACCTCCTCCAACCTCATCTATTGCATCCGCTGCTCTAGATGTCAACTTATCTATATCGGCGAAACCAAGCGCAGGCTCGGCGATCGCTTCGCTGAACACCTGCGCTCGGTCCGCATTAACGCAACTGATCTCCCGGTGGCCCAGCACTTTAACTCCCCCTCCCATTCCCAGTCTGACCTCTCTGTCATGGGCCTCCTCCAGTGCCATGGTGAGGCCCGCCGGAAGTTGGAGGAGCAGCACCTCATATTTCGCCTGGGCAGTTTGCGGCCCGGTGGTATGAACGTCGACTTCTCCAACTTCAGATAGCTCCTCTGTCCCTCCCTTTCCCTCCTCCTTCCCAGATCTCCCTCTATCTTCCTGTCTCCACCTATATCCTTCCTTTGTCCCACCCCCGACATCAGTCTGAAGAAGGGTCTCGACCCGAAACGTCACCCATTCCTTCTCTCCCGAGATGCTGCCTGACCTGCTGAGTTACTCCAGCATTTTGTGAATAAATCGATTTGTACCAGCATCTGCAGTTATTTTCTTATAGACTAAAAAACACATGTCGCAATAGTCCCGAGAGTGGTGAATGCCCGGGACGCGCTACCAGAGGTGGAGGTGGAGACAGACGCTATCGTGGCATTGAAGAGGCTTTTGGTTTCGCACGTGGGTATGCATGGAATGGAGAGGTATGGATCTCTTGCAGAAACATGACATCAGTTTAGTTTGCCATCATGTTCGGCACAAGCAGGTATGATCGAAGGGGCTGTTCCTGTACTGGACCTTTCTGTGTTCTATGTTTTATAATGAATGGTGGTTCCCCATAGATAATTGAGCATCAGAGAATAATTGATGTACAGGTCGAGGATCTCTGAAACTGGAAAGCATACGTTGAACAAGGAGGCTTATGCGATGCTTGTCTTCATTAGCAGGGGCATAAAATGTTGTTTGATTGCTGATTGCTTCACAAATCAGGGAGGATGTTATGGCGGTATTTGAAGATGACAGAGTGGAGGGTACGTCAACTGAGGTATTCAGGGTTGATCTTAAAAAATAAGAATGGTACCATCTCTCTGATGAGATTAAATTGTAGGCAGTGGGTGATAGAGGACGAGATACGTATATCGATTATGCAAGGATAGAAGAAGCACAGTGTAGTTGTAGTTCGTGAGGCTAACTTTCCCAATAATTACAGTAACTTAATGCAAGAGGATTAGACGGGTGCAATTTATCAAGTGTATCCAAGAGGATTTCCCTAAAAGGTATGTAGATAGTCCGACGCGAAGAGGGACCATACTGGATCATGTATTGGAAAACATTTCTGGCCAGGTAAGGTGTTGCGGTAAAAGAGCATTTTGAAGGTAGTGTTCAAAACTCTAAACGTTTTAAGATTGTTCATAATAGGGATAGGTATACATGAAGGGGGTACTAAATTCGTGTCAAAGTAGTTTACAATGTCATTAGGCAGGAGCAAGGGAGGGTATATTTTGGAGCAGTTGTTATTGGGTACGTCCACAGCAGACACCTGGGACTCGTTTAAAGGCCAGCTGATCAAATGTAGGATCCGCATGTTCTAGTAGGGAGGGAGGGGTAAGGACGTCATGTTAAGGGAATCGTGAATAGCCAAGGAGGTTTAAACGTGGTCGGGAAGAAAACGGGGCGCTTGTTGTGTTCAAGAAGATGGCATCTGACGGGGTTTATGAGGAATATAAAGTGTGCAGGAGTATTCAATATAAAGTACTCAATCGGGCGATTAATACAGCCAAAATGGACCATGAAATATAATTGGCGAATCGGATTAAGAAAACCTTCAACGTTTCTTAGACAATGTTAAAAATAAAAGGGTGGATTGGGAGGAAGTAGGTCTACAGGGAAAAGGGATGGTATCTATGCGGAGTGGGAGGATGTAGGTGAGGTGCTAAACGATTAATGTGCATCGGTACTCACGGAGGAGAGGATTTGGGGGACAGCGAGATCAGAGTAAAGAATCCAAATATGCGGAAGCAGTTTGAGATCGAGAAAGAGGTGGTGCTGAGGCCACTGAAGAGTAATAAGGTGGATAAATCACCAGGACCGAATGTGAGATCTGCCAGGTTATTGAAGGTGGCGTGGGAGGGGTTTACGGGGGACATGACGAGGATCTTGATTTGTCGGTCAGACAATACCGACATAAGATTTATTCCCGTTTGGATGAACTCTGACCGGATATCAAGTCAAGTCAAATTTATTTGTCACATACACATACACGATGTGCAGTGAAATGAAAGTGGCAATGCCTGCGGGTTGTGCACAAAAAGAATTACAGTTACAGCATATAAATAAAGTTAATAAGTTACTAGTAGTGTCGACAAAAATTTAGTCTCTGGGGTTATAAAAGTTGACAGTCCTGATGGCCTGTGGGAAGAAGCTCCGTCTCATCCTCTCCGTTTTCACAGCGTGACAGCGGAGGCGTTTGCCTGATCGTAGCATCTGGAACAGTCCGTTACTGGGATGGCAGGGGTCCCTCATGATCTTGCTTGCTCTGGATCTGCACCTCCTGATGTATAGGCCCTGCAGGGGGACGAGTGTAGTTCCCATGGTGCGTTCTGCCGAACGCACTACTCTCTGCAGCGACATCCTGTCCTGGGCAGAGCTGTTCCCAAACCAGACTGTAATGTTGCCGGACAGGATGCTCTCTACAGACCCAGAGTAGAAGCAATGAAGGATCCTCAGAGACACTCTGAATTTCCTCAGTTGTCTAAGGTGGTAAAGGCGCTGCTTAGCCTTACCCACCAGTGCGGCAATGTGCGTTGCCCACGTCAGATCCTCTGCGATGCGGACTCCCAAGTATTTAAAACTGCTCACCCTATCCACAATAGACCCATTTATCTCCAGTGGCGTGTACGTCCTTGGATGTTTAGCCGTTCTGAAGTCCACAATCAGCTCCTTTGTTTTAGTGACATTCAAGAGGAGGCTATCGTCCTGACACCAGAGTGCCAGATCAGCCACCTCCTGAGAGCTCTGAGTGCCGGCACCAACACGTTTATTTATGGGGTGTTCCAGCATAAATTCAGGAAGGAACTAAAAAATGTCATTAAGAGCCCATTCGTATTCTTTTCCAATTCAATAAAGTGTCTTTAATGTCTCGATGAAAACTGAGAATTTCTTTCGAAATAACGTTGTCTTCTGTGTTATATTGTTGCATCTTACTTTGCGAGACACCATTCGCACCATCGAGTCAATGCCGACTGTCAGGGTAATCCTTGCGGCCTCCTTCCCATCTGCGCGCCCATTCAACTTATCCCCTGCTGTATCATGACCGTATCACGTTTTGAGCCGGAACAGTGAAATCCCGTGAGCCTTACCTGGACCATATTATTTCCAACTGCCGACACATCAACCGTCTTGAATTCTCGACTCCACTTACGGATCTCGCCCATTCTGAACGCACAGGCCTACTCTTTCTCAACAACAATCCCGACATTGTTATAAAACCCACCACCAAGCGAGATGCCATTGTAATCAGGCGGGCTGACCTCTACCCAGTTGAGGTAAGGCATCAGCTCTCGGACATCTCCTCATAATTACCCGCGAACCATGACTCCACAGACGAACTCCAGGGTATCATGTCCCATTCAGTTTCTGATCGCACCGCCTCCGGCGATCTCCCCTCCACAACCTCTGCCCTTATCGTTCCTCAGCCCCACGCTGCGCACATCTATCGCGTTCCCAAAATGCACAAAGCGGACAGACCCATTGTCACTGCCTTCTCCTACCCCGTTGAACCGTTCTCCACCTACGGCGATTCCATTTCATCCCTCGTCTTGTGTCGCTTCACACCTCCGTCAACCACAACTCACACGCCCTTCATCTCTTTAACAAACATTAAGTATCTAGGCCCCAATTGCTTCATTTTCACCATGGGCGTCCAATTCCATTTCACCTTCATCCTACACTGAGTCTCAAGGCACTCCAATTCTTCCTCGAGCAGAGACACATTCAATGTCCCTTTATTCACCTTCTCCTCCGCTGGCGCAATATCTCCTCGCCCGGAACAACTTCTCTTTCGACTCCTCTCACATTCACCAAGTTAAAGATAAAGCCACGTACGCTCGAATGGACACATGCATGGATTTTTTTGTCGTGTACGTCGAACAGTCGTTGATCCACGTGTACAATGGGCCAAGCCTCCAACTCGTTGACAGCCTCATCTACGACTGCATCCGGGCCGCCTCCTGCATCTGAGCAGTATTAGTCCATTTATCTTCCTTAAACACTAACGTCCACTTTGCCTCCAAGTTCCTGAGGACTATCCCTCCCACCATCCCGTGTGCCGATGTGATGTGATTCACTGTGAAAACATCTACTGAGTTGATTACCACGCGTCAGCTATTTAGTTTCGTTGCCTTGTTGATGGAGGTAGGTGGAATGGGATGGTGGTGGCATCAAAAGTGATGCCAGGCAAAGTCTGAATGGGGTTACAATTAGGGAAACATTGAGTCAAAGCATTGTGTCAAACGTTTTACCTATCTGAATTGGACCCCTTTGTCAATTTCAAGTGTTTAGAAGGTACACAGGGCAACATAAAATATATCGGCAGCCACAAAAATGGTTACATAAGTCTGCATTGAGGTTAAGTGAAATCGCAGATCAATTATAAATACATTTGTTGGAGCATAAGATCATAAGATCATGTGATAGGAGCAGAATTAGGCCATTAGGCCCATCAAGTCTGCGCTATTCAATCGTGGAGTGTCTGGAACGGGCTGTCAGCGATGGCGATGAAAGCAGATGTGAGAGTCACGTGCAAGAAGCTTTTAGATAGGCACATGGATATGGGGGGATAATTCAACATTGCTTTGCCGCAGGAAGTAGAGAATGCGAATAGACTCATAAACATATGTTCTTACTTATAATTCTCCCTATTTTCTGTAATAGAATAAGATAATATCTATTTTCCAGAACAATGCTAGCAGTTATTGCGCAATAACATAATTAGCAGTAACTGACGTGATGAGGGTAACTTTGTTTGTTTAACTGACTGACACTAACCCCAATTAATTTGCCTTGATTAGTGGTCATATGATTTATCTGGAGAATATGCTGCTATCTTTAAAAGCAAGCGACCTGTCATACCACTGGCAGGAAACAACGATTGCCTCTGGGTATGGACCTGCCGGTACTCAACCAGGTAGAGAAAATTTTCTACCCTATCTTTGTCATTGTCGGTATTCCTGGTAAGTCCTTTATTATTCTGTACCCAAGTTTCGCTCTCTCGTCTTTACTGTTTAAAAAGTCTGTGTTATTAATTATTGCTTGAGTTACTGATCCAGCATTGTGCGGCTTATATTTACCGGTTCCGTCCCTCGCACACTGAATTAACAGATACTCGCACATGTACGATACCAATCTGTTGCTGGTGCGGACGCTTCTGACATCATTAGCGCTGTGAAAAACACAGGACTGTAATTATTCTTCATCGCCAAATCGAAGTGGACTTATAGCGAATGCAGTGAATGCTGACCCTGTGACAGGGAGGGCGGCAAGTTCGTGTAAATCTTGTCTGTGTCACGACCAACTGCAATCGGATACACCGGCTGATTTTCCGTTGACATGCTCTTCTCAATTTACCCAAAATGTTTGCCATGAGCCGAAGCAGTAAGGACAACTTATTGGGACAGGTAACCTACCAGCCAGCAGTGTATCGCAAGTAGAAGAACAACGGAGAATCGTGCCTCATATCAGCGGAGCTCGGAGAGCTGCTGCCTTACAGCGCCAGAGATCTGGTTTGATCCTGACCTGAGATCACGTGTAGAATTTGCACGTAATCTCGGTTGATTGTGGTGATTCAACGGTCAGCTCTGGCTCCATCCACATCCCAAAGTTACGGCCGCTCTACATTCCTCTCACAACCCGTGCTGGTTTGTAGTTGAACTGGATCCTATAATTAGCTTCTAATATGCAGGGACTGGATGCGAATGTTGGATAACATAGAACCAGTGTGATAGATGATCGGCACGACTCGGTGTGCCGGGTACCTGTTACCATGCTGTATCAATCAATCTGATACACGGGGTACTTATTGTGAATGATCAGCCATGATCACATTGAATGGCGGCGCTGGCTCGGAGGGCCGAAAGGCCTACTCCTGCACCTATTGTCTATTGTCTAACCCATCAAGCAATGACCCAGGAAGAACCTACCCCAGCTCAGGGAGAAGGTGCCAACAGCACCTGTGACCAGTGTCGATCCTAGTTTGTTTAGCTGCCAGGCAGCAGTGCGCCTGTCAATTTGTCTTGAAGGAAAGTGGCGAAAAAATAGGACGCCTTATAACGCAAAATGCGTTAGGAAATATATTTTAGCAGAGGCGTGAATTGTATGTAGTATTTGCATTCATATGTGCATCGCGAATTCAATCTGCTGAGCAATGCGAGTCTGGCCACGCCTCGCCGCGGACATCTCAATGCGATTTATGTGTGCACGGAATACTTGTCAACTGTTCTTGTTTTAAAGTTGATGCTACGTTTTGCCTGCATGTGGAAGGTTATAACGTAAGGTATGACGCTGGACTGTGATGGGTAAATCCACCGAGATTCTTTACTCTCCACATTCCTCTGTGAACAGGCGAATGGAATTCACGATTGATATATATCCACTACACCCGTCCGACCCCTTAATAATCGTTCTGCGATAGGCCGCGACTGTGTAAATCCAGCCATGGCCTTGGCCACTGCATTGTATTTGCTATTAGTTTGCGAGGTCCATCTTACAGATGTCCTTCTCAGAATCAGAGATGTGTGGGCGAAACGAGTAAAAGGGGGAGGTGGCAGTCTCATATAATCCATTTACTGTCAAATTGATGTTTTTCTGGAATAGTGAATTTTGGTGATTTTAATTTCGTCTTTCCTACAGCCAACCTGATGGCAATCGTAATCCTCTCCCGGGGAAAGTGTGGACTCTCCAAGTGTATCTCCCGCTATCTGGTATCCATGGCCGTAGCTGATTTAATGGTTCTGATCTTGGAGGTAATTCTCTCCGAGATTTCATATGGCTATTTTCCTTATTCATTCCTCCACACAACTCAAATTTGTAAACTGAGTATATTCTTTAGCTTTATTTGCATCGACTGCTCTGTGTGGTTAACGGTGACCTTCACCTTCGATCGATTTGGCTCTATATGTACTCAGAATTTACGAATAAAATATTGCACCGGGAGAACAGCGGCTTTGGTGATATCAATGACATGTATCTTCTGTGTTATTGAAAATATTGCTGTATATTTTGTCTACGTACCTGGAGAAATAATTGACAACGTAGGCTGGTCCTGTGTCATAAACCCAGACTTCTACACCTCACGGTTATGGGCAGCACTTTTGACCATCGATACAATTTTAACCCCATTTGTACCAATTTTACTGATCATGCTCCTGAATGCCCTGACAATGACGCACATCATACACGCCAACAGGGTGAGGAGAGGTTTCCGAGGGAACTCGAAGGACGAGGGCGGCACGGATCAAGAGGTGGAGAACAGAAGGAAGTCCATCATTCTATTGCTGGCCATATCCGGTAGCTTCGTCCTACTGTGGATGGTAAACCTCGTGTGCTTCGTGAGTGTACACTTCCTCGACGTGGAGTTTTCGACAACAGATCAAAACGACCCATTTACCATTGCGGAACAGTCCGGATATATGCTGAGATCTCTGAGTGCTTGCACCAATACGTTTATTTATGGGGTGTCTCAGAAAAGGTTCAGGGAGGAATTTATAAAAGTGATTAAGAGCCCATTCGTTTTAATTTCCAATTCAATAAAGTGTTAGTTGTGATATGCGTTCAAAGTGAAAATTCGTTTCTCAGTTACGTTGCCTTCTACGTTATATCATTGCATCTGGCTTTCCGATATATTATTTGCACCATAGCGTCAATACCGACCGTCAGGGTAAAGCTTGCAGTCCTTTTCCCCTCCGCACGCCCATTTAATTTATTCCCTAAAAAGCCGCCCAAATGCACACTATTGAACAAGCAGCCCAGATGAACCAGGGCAGTATTATAGAGGCCATTTGCCCTGTAAACTATTTACATCTTTGGGGCCTGAATAGTAAATGGAGTCCACGAGGGAATTCCCCGCGGTGGCGGGGAGAACATGAGAAACTCACACAGCATCAGAGAACAGAATCGGATGGTGGAGTCTTCAGGTGCATCGTCGACAGTTAGATAAGTAGTTCATCGCACAAATATAGCATTGTGTGTTAACTACAACAATTTGTTTGCACAGCTGCGAAATTATAAGCACAGATATCGTGGTAGAATGTACTTTAACCCAACGACTAGTTTTCCAAAAAATACACAGTGCTGGCGGAACACGGCAGGTCAGGCAGCATCTCTCGGGGACAGAGATGGGTGACGTAATAACAAGGAACTGCTGGTGCTGGTTTATACCGAATGTCGAGACGCAACGCTGAAGTAAATCAGCGGTTGAGGCAGCATCATTGCAGAACATGAACAGGCGATGTTTCGTGTCGGAACCCTTTTTCAGACGAAGGAAGGGTTCTGATCCGCAAAGTCGCCCATCCATGTTCTCCAGGGAAGCTCTCTGCTGCGTTGAGTTACTCAGCATTTTGTGTCCATCGATAGAGAGGTGACGGTTCTGGTCGGGAACTACTTCACATACAGTAAAGTCCTGTGTGCACCTCTGGTCAGCATGTTATGGACAGTATTGGCGAGCAGCAGAGGTGATGCTCAACATGATGAATTTTAGCAATCTATATATTTGATTACAATCTGGATGCAGTGATAAAAAGTGCCTATTTCAGCCCAAGAAGTCTGGTCCGGTTGCTGTCTCGCAGCGCTAGATATCCCGGTTCGATTCTGAGCTTGAGAGCAGTCGTTTTACAGTTTACAAATGCTCCCTGATAGGGCGTGTATTTGTTCAGTGTACTCCGATTTCCCCCTGCATCCTGAAGCTGTGAGGGTTTTGTAGGTTTGTGGGCGTCTGTAAATTGTCCATATTTTGCAGGGATTGGATAAGAAAGTGGACAAACATAGAACTAAACACACTCCGAGGCCGGCACCATCGAAGCTGCAACCGCCGTCATCCACCACTACCCCCTCGGCCACTCCCAGGCCGAACCTACTGACGTCGAAGCTCCACTTAACCGCACAGCTTCCCCCGTGGGTCCCAAACCATGCCTGTCCACGCCATTGACGACCTTACCCCCACACTCCGTCCGCCGACGGGCCGGTGCCATTGTCTCCACCGTTCCTTCATTCACTAACGGCCACCAGCGGGGCCGGATCTGTCGGCTCATATCGGTTCCAGGCCCTGTTCCATGCACAGGGTTCCATGCTGCCGGTCCCAACAACTTCGCGTTCATAAGATGAGTTTTGGTCTCCTAATTTGAGGAAGGACATCCTTGTAATTGTGACAGTAATTATCACAGGTTCACGAGATTGATCCCTGGGATGGCGGGATTGTCATATGAGGAAAGTTTGAAAAGACTATGGTTGCATTCACTGGAGTTTAGAAGGATGAGAGGGAATCTTATAGAGACATATAAAATTATAAAAGGACTGGACAAGTTACATGCAGGAAAAATGTTCCCAATGTTGGGGGAGTCCAGATCCAGTGGTCCCAGTCTTAGAATAAAGGGGAGACCATTTGAAAAACCTAGGTGAGAAGCAACTTTTTCACACAGATAGTTGTGAATTTGTGGAATTCTCTGCCACAGGGGGCAGTGGAGGCTAAATCACGGATGAGTTTAAGAGAGAGTTGGATAGAGCTCTGGGGGCTAGCGGAATCAAGGGATATGGGGAGAGGTTGAGCACGGGTTACTGATTGTGGATGATCAGCCATGACCTCAATGAATGGCGGTGCTGGCCCGAAGGCCCGAATGGCCTCCTCCTGCGCCTATTTTCTATGTTCCATCAGCGATACGAGCTGAATTATGCCATTCGACCCATCATGTCTACTCCGCCGTTCAATCATGGGAGACTTGTCATTCCCTCCCAATCCCATTTTTCTGCTTTCTCTCCATTACAACTGATCCCCGTACTAATCAAAACTCTGTCTATCTATGACTTAAAAATATCCGTTGGCCGCCTCCTCAGTCTTCTGGGGCAATGAATTCCACAGGTTCTGCACCCTCTAATGAAATAAATTCCTCCTCATCCCCTTCCCGAAGGAACGTCCTTTAATTCTGGCGCTTTGCCCTCGTGGAAATAGCCACTCCACATCCACTCTATGCAGGCCTTTCACTATTCACAAGTATCAAAGAGGTCTCCCCGCATCCTTCTAAACCCCTCTCCAGATTTCCAAGAGGGAAGCTCAGTAATGGCTCCACTCGTATATTCTGTACATTCTGTCAGCAGATTGCATAAAGTATTTGCGCGCAAAAGAGGTAACTGGAATCAAGGTTGACTTGACCAATCTATATACCTAGTTACATTCTAGATAGGATGACCTGCATCGACCAAATTTCGCCCTGAGTGAGTTCAAGATGAAATTGGGCGGCAGGGTGGGGCCGCTGGTAGAGCTGCTGCCTCACCGCGTCAGATGCTCAGGTTCGATTATGGCAGCGAGTGCTGTCTGTGTATAGATTACAGGTTCTTCCTGTCACCGTGTGTAGTCGCGTCTGGTGCCCCGGTTTCCTCCTATATCCCGAAAAGGGTTAATTAGCATTTCTAAATCGTCCCTTGTGTTTAAGGACTGGGAGAGCAAGTGGGATAACACCGATTTAGTATCACCCCGGGGCCGGTACCACCGCAGCCGTCGCCGCCACTGGCCCCCACCACGACCTGGGACAGTCCTAGGCCGAACTTCCCCATCTTCGGTTCCAGGCCGGGCCTACTGACGTCGACGCACCGCCGGCCCGCATGGTTTTATCCACCGCTTCCATGTCGTGCCAGCCAACGCCACCGACGACCCTTATCTGCAATCCGTCTGCTGGCGCGCCCGCAGCCATTGACACAGCCGATCCTTGACTCTGCCCCGGCCATCAGCAGGCGGGAGGTATCAGCTCATACCGGTTCCAGCCTCTGTTCCGTTCGGAGGTTCCACGCTGCCGGTCCAAACAACATCACGTGGACTGACTCTCCTGCTGGATCTCCTGAGTCGCGCTGTTCCCACTGCCAACAGGGAACCTCAGTAATGGCACCACCTTTACACTACACTTCATCGCACCCCCCTGTCTCAGTCCCCATGATCTCCCCACAGCACCTCACCCTCGATCTCTCCATCACCTCCCTCCGTTGACCACAACCCTCCCCATGGCGTCTTTTCACCACCCCACTGACCTCTCTCTTTCGGATGCAGAACCAACGGTCCTCAACAGAAGCCTTACCTATTTACCCCTGCGCGCACATGTCAATGAGACCCCACTCCCTCTTCCCGCCATAATGTAGAGCTCTTCTTACGGCGTCCCGTCGCCGGACCATTCTCTATGGCAAAGCGGGCTTCGACTCCCAGTGACGTCACATTTTTTCCCGCTCTCACATTTCTCCCCCACGTGGCCTCATCCCGCGGGACTTCTACCCACTCTTGTGTTTGTTGCCGGGACATCAATAACATTGAATTCTGTACACCCCTGACCCAAGCTGAACTCACTCATCTCGACGCACTGCTCTCCTCCCTCTCAACCGTAGTCCGGACATTGTGATTAACCCGCCGACAAGTGAGAGAATACCTGTCCCATATAAACCTTTTCCTTAACAAAACGAATAATCGTTCATCTATTCCCGTCCTGAATCGCTTGCATTACATTTTTCTTTGAAAGCAGAAAATCGTTTGACATAGCGATGCGTAACCTCAGTTGACTTTGAACAAAGTCTTAATATTCAACCAATTTGTATTTCAAGATCAGTGGTAACTGTTCAGCTTCCTTTTCACAGATAAGCAGGACGTTCCTTGACAATGGAACCAATTAGAACCATGTACAAAAGATTTGTGATCAGCAGCCTTGTAAGTTTTGGAAAGAACAATCATTTAGCACAATAGCTTTTCAAAAACAATGTTTCAGTTTGTCCTACTCTGGAGCTACAGCAAGGAGACAAAGTCTTCGACCCACCGAATCCACGCCAACTATCGATCTCCTTTCACACTACTTCTATATTATTTCATTCTTTTTCCTCACCCTCCAAACAAATGGACAATTTATAGAGGCCAATCAACCAGTGTGGACAGCGGAGCAATCGCAGGACACCGGTAACAGGGAGAACGTGGTAAACCTATGCTTCACTCGGGCCATTTTTCCCCATCATGCTTCCCCAGTATGTGTGCTCTAGAGTTAACCAAATTTCTGGTTAACATTGATGTAATACCTTTGCCAAAATTAAATGCCAGCTTAATTTTCTTTGGTCACTGTTGTTCTGGTGCATTGTGCAATAAACATTCTGACAAATAGCGCAATTAATGAAACGAGAGTAATGAGGAAATCATGTTTTTGCACCTTTGATGCATATTACCGAATAAATGCTCCTTCTGCTATTGAAATAACTTTCACTTGGTTATGTGTACGATGTTTATCCGTATTTTCCGTGTTAACACCGCCGACATAAGTTGCATACAGTGATCTCAGAACAACTATCGGGTTACAAATAGTAATGCAGAATGGTCGCGTGTGCTCACTCAGTCGATTGGACCGGTTTTCAAAAACTGCGACGGTAATTGCATTTTTTCAGTTAATTATGCGTCTGCGTGTTAAACGTTCTTTTAATTATTTTTGAAATTAATCAATGCACAGTTATGCTTGAACCTATGCTCTGTTGCTTTTTAAGCAATATTATTACCAGTATCCTGATCACAAAACATACTGTTACATTGCAGGCATACAAAGCAACGCCGATGATTAAAAACGAAAAATAAGTCAAAGAGAGAACAATATACACTTGTGAGAGGCTGGCCTGTGACGTTACCAGGAATATTGAGAACAATTAAATAAAACATGATTGCAATTATGTATTGCTATTTGTATCTGTTTAATTTTGACACGTTTACCGCCAAAGTGTGTAAAACATATGAGTGCGTGAGGTAAGTTGGACGATGGGAAACCTTGTACGTCCTGACCTATGGGAGGTTCGTTTGGTCGGCTGGGGTAGGTTCCCGACGCGCAACGTCGCCCATCCACTGCCTGCACAGGATCGGTTCCATATCATATCATCATATCATATCATATCATATCATATCATATCATATCATATCATATCATATCATATCATATCATATCATATATATACAGCCGGAAACAGGCCTTTTCGGCCCGCCAAGTCCGTGCCGCCCAGCGATCCCCGTACATTAACACTATCCTACACCCACTAGGGACAATTTTTACATTTACCCAGCCAATTAACATAAAACATAAGGAGCAAAAACATAATTCCCTGAATTTGAAGATAAACAGTTTTCAAGTTTTCAAGTTGTGTTGATGTTGCATTAGGAAGTAAGGGATTCAGTCGCAAAAGGGGGTGCTGACTCCGAGGTCATGCATGACAAAGAATACTGATATAGTCGATCGATCGCAAGGAAAACATTGCTATGGCACATCAAATGATCGAATGTTCATACAGGTGTATTCAATAAAATCGCAACTTAATCTTGCATCCAAATACAAGCAATAAATCCTGTGTTTCTCCCAAATCATCTCCCCACTTCTATTATCTCACGATGTATTCATCATCATATGCCAGGTGTTGCTCGCCAATCGGTTGCTTGGTGTTATTTAAGCTGGGACCGCAGCTACTTACAATATACATTAATGACTTGGATGAAGGGATTAAAAGTACCATTAGCAAATTTGCAGATGATACAAAGCTGGGTAGTAGTGTGAGCTGTGGGGAAGATGCTATGAGGTTGCAGGGTGTCTTGGACAGGTTGTGTGAGTGGGCGGATGCATGGCAGATGCAGTTTAATGTGGATAAGTGTGAGGTTATCCACTTTGGTGCTAAGAAGGCAGATCATTATCTGAATGGTATCAAGTTAGGAAACGTGGACGGACAACGAGATCTGGGTGTCCTAGTACATCAGTCACTGAAAGGAAGCAAGCAGGTACAGCAGGCAGTGAAGAAAGCCAATGGAATGTTGGCCTTCATAACAAGAGGAGTTGGGTATAGGAGCAAAGAGGTCCTTCTGCATTTGTATAGGACCCGAGTGAGACCGCACCTGGAGTACTGTGTGCAGTTTTGGTCTCCAAATGTGAGGAAGGATATTCTTGCTATTGAGGACGTGCAGCGTAGGTTTACTAGGTTAATTCCCAAAATGGCGGGACTGTCATACGTTGAAAGACTGGAGTGGCTGGGCTTGTATACACTGGAATTTAGAAGGATGAGAGGGGAACTTATCGAAACATATAAGATTATTAAGTGGTTGGACACGTTACAGGCAGGAAGCATGCTCCCAATTTTGGGGGCGTCCAGAACCAGGGGCCACAGTTTAAGAAGAAGGGGTAGGCCATTTAGAACAACGATGAGGAAAAACATTTTCAGTCAGAGAATTGTAAATCAGTGGAATTCACTGCCTCAGAAGAGAGTGGAGGCCAATTCTCTGAATGCATTCAAGAGAGAGCTAGATAGAGATCTTAAAGATAGCGGACAGGGGGTATGGGGAGAAGGCAGGAACGGGGTACTGATTGAGAATGAGCAGCCATGATCACACTGAATGGTGGTGCTGGCACGAAGGGCCGAATGGCCTCCTCCTGCACATATTGTCTATTGTCTATTGTCTATAATTCAAAAATCAGCTGCCGCAAGTGCAACATTTTTGCCAATCAGAAACCACGTTACGTGTTGTGTAATAGCTTGAAATAATTGAAGTTTCTGTCGGGAAACTGCATATTCTTGTACACAATCATTGAACAACTTGCAGAAGATAGAGTGGGAAAGGACAGTTTGCCCACTCACACAGGTTGACGGAACAGGCTGAATGGTGTAATTAAGGTAGAGTGTAACGTTTCCAGTGGGATTCATAGAGAAAACCTATTATGATAGTGGGAGATTCAAATTTCGCGGAGCTATGAGACATATTTGTGTAAGTAATTCTCCGGTCTTATGTGTCAGACGATCAATAGACATTTTCTGCTCTTCCCACGGATCACAGGATCTCTTGTCCAGAGTAGGTGAATAGTGGACCAGAGGACATAGGTTTCAGCTGAAGGGGATAAGGTTTAACAGGAATATGAGAGGTAACCTTTTCACACAAACGGCGGTGGAGGTATGGAATAAGCTGCCAGAGGAGGTAGTTGAGACAGTAACTATCCCAAATTTTAAGAAACTGTTAAACTGATAATTGAACGGGAGGCCAAACGCGGCAGGTGGGACCAGTGCAGCTGTGCACGTGGGCCGGTGTGGTCAATTTGCGCCAAAGCTCCTGTTTCCGAGCTGTATCATTCTATGCCCCTATACCTCAACGACACAGCCTTCTGCGCCAACAACATGTGAGGCTTGACGTGATTTCTATGATCCAGAATAGACAATGTGTTATTTTCAGCTGATGATGAGCGATAAAAATCTATTAGTCGCAGCCGCTTTGGCTGGAAGGGAAATAAAAATGTTAATTAGAAAATCGTAACATTGTACCACCACGGCCATATCTCAACGTGTTCTGATGTTGCGTTGAACTTCTATCGCCTCAAACAGCCTATTTTTCCTTTAACCCCTCTCTCCGCCAGGGGGGATAGGTAATCTAATGACGTCTACCATTGGGTCTCAAGGTTAAGTTGGCTATAATTTCTCCGACCCTGCTTCTTTCAAGGGTGCCATCTGAGATACCTTCTTTATTCAGTACACCTGTTTTCCCTCTGCTGCCACGCATGGACTCCTCACACGTCAACTCTCTACTGCAGTTCTATTCTCGCTCCCCATCCCGTGACGGAATAAAGTTAGCGTTTCTCTATTCCTTACCCTTTACCTCACCAGCCTCCGCACCAAAGATATTATTGTTGGACATTACCGCAACTCTCAAAGTGATCCCGCCCTCCCCCCACCTTCCCGTCCCCACCACTTTCGGCTTTCCGCACAGACAATGACCTCCACAAATCATTGGTTCCGTCATCCCTTCACGAACAGACTGTCCCGCCGTCTATACATTCCCCGGTAGTCGCAGAAGATGTAACGCCTATTCCTGCACCGCTCACTGACCTTCGTGCAGGCAGCCTTCACTGCTCCCTTTGTCACCTCTCATGTATCCATGCGAGCAAAGGAAGACTAGGTGACTCTTTGTCCGATCACCCGCGCACTGCCTGCCACGGCCGGCTGGACATCTCGCGTGCTCCCCTATTTAAATTTACCTCCCCTATCCTTGCCAGAGCGAAGCTGCACGCGAACAGGAGGAACAGCACCACATATTTCTCTTGGGTAGCTTACAACCCAAAGGTTTGAACAGTGAGGTCTACAATTTGACGTAAAACCCCCTTTCTCTTGTCACCTTCCCCCCCGGTACGCAACGATTTCCCCGTTGATGTACCCTCCCAATCACCGTCCTGTTACACTCCCTTTCGTACACGCATGTCCCATCCAGGAGATCCCATTTTACATTTATGTCTCCTCTTTTCCCCTATCCCTTCCATGTAAACATTTCTGCCCGGCTTTCCACTTCACTCCTCAACTTCCATTATCTGACACCTTCGTCTCCTTTTCACCTCTATTATTTGTTATTTACACCACTCATCTTCTATCATCCAACGCCCATCAACTATAATATATCGTCTCGTTATTGGCCTGGTTTTGTTTTGCACCAAGCCCCTCATTTCTAGCATTGTCTCCATCCAATTTCAATCAACGTGCAGAATTGTTGTGTCCCGTTTGTGCATTCCATCCATAAATGTTGCTTAGTCGCGGGATTCCTCCAGCAATTTGGGTGTTGCTGAAGATTCCACCACCCGTTTTCTCTTGTGTCTTTAGACAATCGACAATAGACAGTAGACTATAGACAATAGACAATATGTGCAGGAGTAGGCCATTCAGCCATTCGAGCCAGCATCGCCGTTCAATTAGATCATGGCTGATCATTCATAATCGGTACCCCGTTCCTGCCTTCACCCTATACTACCTGCCTCCGCTATCTTTAAGAGTTCTATCTAGCTCTCTCTTGAAAGCATCCAGAGAATTGGCCTCCACTGCCTTCTGAGGCAGAGAATTCCACAGATTTTCAACTCTCTGACTGAAAAGTTTTTCCTCGTCTCCGTTCTACATTGCCTACCCCTTATTCTTAAACTGTGGCCCTTGAACTCTGGACTCCCCCATCATTAGGAACATGGTTCTTGCCTCTAATGTGTCCAATCCCTTAACAATCCTATGTGTTTCAATAAGATCCCCACTCATCCTTCTAAATTCAAGCGTATACAAGCCCAGTCGCCCCAGTCTTTCAACATACGACAGCCCAACCATTCCGGGAATTAACCCCTACGTCCCCAACATGCCTTTACCACTCTATCGACCAGTGACACCACGTTCTGGGAACTATGTGGTTGTAGGTTTCGTCTCTCTGTCTATAGCACACAACAAAGCAAAGTCACTTATTTTAACCAACCAAACTAAGAAACCTCACATTAGTTTTAGTTATCTGGGCAGCGTTCTTGTGGGTGGAAACCAGCTTAGCACCATTTCTGAAACTTGTGTTGATCATACTGTTCACCGCCTTAACAATAATTCACATCTTACGGCCAAATAGAGTCAGAAGCAACATCCGGAAAAGGAAAGTGAGAAATGCCAGACGGATCAAGAAATTGATAACTGAAATAAATCAATCCTTTTATTATTCGCAGTGTTTGGCAATTTCCTTCTGTTATGGATGATCGATTTTGCCTGTTTCATTTCTCTATGTGTCACCGATCATGAAGTGATGAAATCTGATTACTTGGACGCATTCACCATTGCGCAAGAAACGATATTTCGGTTAAAATTTTAAGGATTTGTACAAACACCTCCATTTATGGTACTTCTCAAACCAATTTCAGAGACGAAATGAAGAAAATAATCAAACGGCCTCTTGTTTTTCTTTCTAGTTTATTCAAGTCACAGATCCTCACAGAGCTAAGCAGCAATCCCCTACGTCGCCAACATGTGTTGATTTGAATTTACTCAGATTAGTTGCATTCTAAATGACCTGATCGATCTTTGCCATAGTAATTGCAAATCGGATACAGAATCATAAATGGTGGGAGTTATTCAATACGGAAATAAAACATCCAGCCCGTCTCCTCCACACCGCCCACTGTGACTATCGATTATAGTCCTATTGACCTGCAGCTAGCACGTACCAATTCAAGTTGTTTCGATGCACGATCGCCCCCCAAATTGGATTTAAAGATTGGAAGTGTAACCGCAACTAGACGGTATTATGAAATTGTGTTGTATTTCTCAGTATCTGAATACGTTTTCAACGCATTGTTCGTTTTGACGAAAGAGCATACGAATCATAAACAAGTGCACTTCTCCTCTACATTTTGTTCAAACGAACGCAACATTAATATTTGAAGCGCGAAATACAATTACATTTGCTGAGGAATCCATACTAAATTATTCGGGGCAAGTTGTATCAAAATAGGCGTTACCACTGACAGCTGGGAAACCGCTCCCTTCTCAGAGGGATCACGTGGATAAATCGATCCAATCGTACTGCCGTGCTCGTTAAACCCAAGAGTTTTCTCTGATATATAAATAACGGGGAAATGTGAAGGCAGGAGATCTACATGTCTGGTCCATACCAACGGAAAGGTACATTCTAGTTGATAATGGTATTCGCTTCAAAGTTACTAATAGAAAACATTTACAATCTTTTTCTTGTAACAATCGGCGTTCCCGGTAAGCCACTTTACATTTGTGTTATGGGTATAATTGTATTTGGGTTTATAAATTCTTTTATTCTTTGAGATGGATAACTGAAGGCGAAAATAATTAAACATAATTTTGTCCTCAGAGTAGAAGAATGGTCGTTCCAAGACGATGTACATACTTTTTTTCTAACGTCAACAAGTGTAATTATCTATCCTATAGTTGGAAGACTGGACAGGTTCCATGGCGCTGAGGGTCCTTAGACCGCCGACGGCGTGTCCGTGTGGCTTCGCCGATTCCGAAGAAGCTTGATGGGTGAAACCGCGGTATAGCCCATAATTCGTTTGTTATAATCCTGCGGACAAGCAAGCCTTACGTCACCTCGTGAACGAAAAAAATTCAAAGCGGTTTTGTTGCATTCATTTCTATACATTGTACATATTTAGTCTGAGTGTGGTTTATATGTGGAATTCTTTGCCACAGAAAGCTATGGAGGCCGTCAGTGGATATTTTTAAGGCAGAGATAGATATATTCTTGCTTAGTACAGGTATCAGAGGTGACGGGGAGACGTCAGGAAAATAGGGTTTCGAGGGAGAGATAGACCAATCATGACTGAATGGCAGAGTAGACTTGAAAGACCGAATGGCCTAATTCCACTCCTATTCCTTATGACCTTATGTATCCGGAACAGATGAGCGCCTTGCTACCATTCGTGATTGCCAACCGATTAATTGATCACTTCGTGAGAACAAGAGAGTTTGATCACTGTCTAGGTCGGCACACTTCATGGTGAAAGGTGAGAAACGATTTGGCCGTTTCATAGTTGTACATATTTGCAGACCAATACGCTCACAAATGCATATCGTGCAAATTTGAATTAATCTTGAGACTTGTTTCTAATCTCGCCCATTGGAGCCAATACGAATTATACATTAATAATTTACACTGATTCGGGATGGGTTTTGATCGTGTTGAGCTCAGTGAGCAAGGCACGTTGTACCTAACTCTTCAGATATAATGCGACCCCCGTCCAAGGAAAGCTGGTGACGTAAAAGAGAAGCGACAGGCTAAGTTCGTGAATTGATGACGCTAGATGGAAAACAAATCGAAAAATGCGCAGAAACAATCTGTGGCGCAAAAGAGAATAAAGTAGCTTGTTTTCAATAGGAGGAAATAAGAAGAGTTGATGTTTAAAGATTCCTTTGTGTACTTGCTTTTGAGCGACCAAAGACAAACCAATGCTACGACAAATCAAATAAAATATTGGCCTTTAGTATGAGAGGAAATACATCTAGGAGAAATTAAGCCTCACCGGAATTCATTTGTTTTGTGTGTCTACAGATTTGGTCACCCTACATATTCAGGATGTACTTGCCAGAATACTTATGCACAAAGTTCACTAGACATTTCCAGACATGGCAAGGTTTCCAGATGAGTAGTCATTGCATGCCCAGGATCTGTTAGTTCTAAGAAATCCGGAAGCCGGGAAAACATTCATTGCATTAAGGGGCGCGTTTAAAAGCTTTGATTAGTCAGGATTCTTAAATGCATGGGATAGATTTGAAGATACAGTTGAACGAAGAATTAAAAAATGCCTGTTGTGATAGAACAATTATTTACCGACCATTCCTGTCAAGTAGCATACGTTGTAATTCATTTTCTTTCTGTTTGTAGCTAATGTAGTGACAATCTCCATCTTATCCTCTGGAAAGTGCGGTCTCTCTCGTTGCATCACCCGATATCTAGTATGGATGGCTGCAGCTAATCTAATGTACTTAATTATCAGCGGAATACTTCATGAGATTAGGGACGCATACTTCCCACACTCCTTTCTCAATTACACTCCCATTTGCAGCCTTATTTTCACTCTGATCTATGTTTCCATTGATTGTTCTGTCTGGATAACCGTGGCCTTTACCTTTGATAGATGTGTTGCGATTTGTTACCAGTCTTTACGCACAAAATATTGCACTGAAGCAAACGCAATGAGGGTTATAACAGTGTTATCTTTAATATGCGTACTGGAAAATATTCCAGTCTACTTTCTGTTTGAACCCTTAGAAAAAGTTGACAACGTGCCATGGTTCTGCCATGTGAAATTAAGCTTCTACGTTTTACCTATTTGGGCTGCGTTCTTGTGGTTGGAAACCATCTTAACCCCATTTCTACCATTTATGTTGATTGTTGTGTTCAACGGTATGACGATCAGGCATATTATACTCGCAAACAGTGTAAGAAAAAAAATCAGAGGGAGACAGAGCGACAAGAAGCATACTGATCAAGAGATTGAAAACCGAAGGAAATCAATTATTTTACTGCTGGCAATATCTGGCAGTTTCATTCTGTTATGGGCGGTCAGTTTTGCATGTTTCATCTCTCTGTATTTTACAGATAATCAGTTACTGAAGTCAGGGGACAATGGCGCATTCCGCATTGCAGAAAATATTGGCTACAAACTAAGATTTTTGAGTACTTGCACAAACGCATTCATTTATGGTGCCTCGCAAAGAACCTTCAGAGAAGAATTAAAAAATATGATGAAACGTCCTCTATGTGCTTTCGCCAATATATTTAAATAAATTATATGGGTTCCATCCCTGCGTTAAATACGTATCTATTGTGTATCAGATATGCACACACACACATACACATCACAATGCGCGATTCTGAACCCGCACTCAGCCTCCGCATAGCAAGGAATCTACTCTGTTGTTTCCAATCCAAGAAATATCTGACGAAGGTTATACATAATGAGTTAGAAAGATAAGTTATTTTCGTTTTAATTCAAGTTATGTGACAGTGCTGTGCTACAAGGGTCAGTATTAAGCTCACTATTGTATCATATATACATTAAAGATTTTCATGACAATTATTTGAATGACTCCAAAATTGGCATCATAGAAGACAGCATGCGCAGGTACCTGCCTTTACAGGGGACCAAGATAAACTGGGAACCTGTGACGATGAATATCGGAAGGAGTTTAACTGCCAAATGCAAGAAGTTGCGCTTTGTTATTTCAAACCACGGCTGGGATTTACACAGTAAATGGTAGAGCCCTATGGCGTGTCTGAGAACATAGGGATGTGGCACGGCTGGCGCAGGTTCCCCCAAAATGGTAAGTCAGGTAACAGGTTGGTGAAGAGGATCCCTGGCACGCTTATCTTTAGTGGGAAGGATATTAAGTAGAGAAGTTGGCACATTATAAGACAGATATATAAGTCGTTGGCAAGATGACACTGAAGCTGCAAAGGATATAGAGAAGATTTACGAGGAATTTGCAGGACTAGAGGGTATGAGCTATATGGAAAGGTCGAGTACGCTGGGACCCTATTCTTTGGACCGCACGAGGATGAGGACGGATCTGATAGAGGCGTCTAAAATAATGAGAGGAATAGAACGGGTAGATGCACTGTCTTTGGCGCAGCGGAGGTGACTCGAGGATCAGAAGACATGGGTTTAATCGGTATCTGAATGGTAAACATTTCACACTAATGGTGGTGGCGGTATGGAACAACCCGCACGAGAAGGTAGTTGAGGCCGGGGCTACCCCAACGTTTACAAAACTGTTAGACAGGTGCATGGATAGGACAGGTTTGGAGGCATATGGGCCAAACGAGAGCAGGTGGGACTGGTGTAGCTAGGACATGTTAGCGGTCTCCGGAAGTTAGCCCGAATGACCTGCATCCACGATGTAGCACTCTGTGACTGGATGAAACCGGGTAAAGTGTGCAGTTCCGATCGCCCAGCTACAGGAAGGATGTCATTGAGTTGGATATGGCTCTAAAGAGATTTACTGTGATGTTACCTGGGATTTGTAGAGAGAGGTTGGATACGCAAGGATTTTTCCCTGTGGAGTGCAGGAATCTTCGAGCTCGCCTTAATGACGTGGACAAGATCAGGAGGGTATGGATAATGTAAACGCTGATTGTCATTTTCCAAAAAGAGGATTCCAAACATAAAAGGCTTATGTCTGAGATGCGAGGGGTGAGATTTAAAATGGACGTCAGCGAGAAAGATTTCACGCTGAGCGTTGTCTGTATCTGGAAAGAGCCACCAGATGGAAACAAAAGAAACGAATACATTTACGAATTAAAACAAACATTTTGGATAGATTTATGAATAGAAATTATTTGGAGGTATATAGGGGAGATGCAGGCGAATGATACCAACTTGCTCGGTATGGACAAAATGGGTCGATTGGTTCTGTTTCCGTGCGTTACAGCTCCTTAGCAATGGTCTGACCCAAATGTCATCAGTAATCACAATAAAAGCTGCAATATAACACAAAGATTGCCTTAGCATTCCTTCCAACGTTACATCCGAATGCAAGGTCCAGACCTGAAGCATTTGCTATCCCTTTGCCTGCACAAATTCTGCTTCATCCACTGAGTGATTTCATGCCTCCATATTCAGCATCTGTTACCTCCCTTGTCGCTGTGTTCGGGAATCTTCGTTTAAATATTCAAGAATGAACAAAATTATTTGCCCGTACTCATCCTTTAGCGATCGGCGGTAGCAACAAACCACTAAGCAAATTAGTCCAGGGGACAAACGATTACACTCTCACGACCCGATGTTGTTAGCTACAGTTATGCTGTCCATTGGAAATATAGTTAAAAAGCTTTGCCAGTGGAGGACGAAAGTTGAATTTTTGTGGGGAGATCTTCAAAATCATTGAAATGACATGGCAGGGTGGTCATTTGTTTGGAGGGAGATCAACGGTTCCTTTCGACATTTAGGCCTACAATTACAAAGCGAGTCCGGTGAACTCATACATATGTCAATCAAAGTATGTGTAGAAGCATAGAAACATAGAAAATAGGTGCACGAGGAGGCCATTTGGCCCTTCAAGCCAGCACCGCCATTCCTTGTGATCATGGCTGATCATCTGCAATCAGTAACCGGTGCCTGCCTTCTCCCCACATCCCTTGATTCCGCTAGCCTCGAGAGCTCTATCTAACTCTCTTTTACATTCATCCAGTGATTGGTCTCCACTGCCTTCTGAGGCAGAGAATTCCACAAATTCACAACTCCGGCTGAAAAAGTTTCTTCTCACCTCAGTTTTAAATGGCCTACCCTTTATTCTTGGACTGTGTCCCCTGGTTCTGTATTCCCCCAACATTGCGAACATTTTTCCTGCATCTAGATTGTTTAGTCCTTTTATAATTTTACACGTCTCTATAAGATCACTTCTCATCCTTCTAAACAGCAAGGACGACAAGCGATATGTGTCATCAATATGCTCAGTAGTAATGATGTCATCCAATACATGGACAAGACGCTTGTGATTGCTGCCTCTTGGTCTCTACTGCAATATGGCCTTTAGCCTGACAACTATAGCTAACAACAGCGGAATTGTGAAAGTTTACTCAATTGAAATAATTTGCTGAGTGGTTTGTAACTATCGACAGTAATCGGCCTCAATCTCTTTGAGGCCTTTTCCAAAAATGGCATAGTTTGCGAGTTTTTACAGATAAATGTGGCGCCTAAAAATCTATTGACTCGTATTCATCGGTAACACACTCAAATGAATGGCTGGCTTTAAGGGGGAGACAAAAGAAACTTCAGATGCTGGAATCATACGCAAAGCTTAGTTTACTTTACTTTAGAGATTCAGCGCGCAAACAGGTCCTTCGGCCCGCCGAGTCCGAGATCAGCGATCCCCACATATTAACACTATCCTACACACCACGGACAATTTATATTTATACAACGCCAATTAACCAACAAACCTGCACATCTTTGGAGTGTGGGAGGAAACCGAAGATCTCGGAAAAATGCCACTCGGTCACGGGGAGAACGTTCAAACTCCGTATAGACATCACTTGTAATCAGAATAGAACCCGGGTCTCTGGGGATGCAAGGCAGCAACTCTACCGCGGCTCCACCAAAGTATTGCAGAGCCAAAGGAACGAAGCGGTCCTGGAAGCTTATGTGGAGCGAATGGACAGATAATGTTTCGGTTATGGATATTTTTCAGCTTGATGATATACTTCAGAATAAGTTCTGGAATGAACATCTGATTCAAGCCGGTTTCCTCTCTCCACGCCGAACGTGTAGTCATCTTGCCGTGACTCCGGCCACTGTTTGTCGCCGGACGGGTACTGAGCGAAATCTTCGTTTTACTCCCATTCAGAGCAAGGAAAGTATTAAAACACCTCCAGGTAGCTTTTTCTTCCAACTTCCTAAATAACATTCGGATCTATATATTTGTTTGGTGACATCTTCGATACGAAAGAGCACCTGGCGGAAGAAACTCACTGCTTCGCCCTTCTGCTGCCCTTTTCTGATATTTACAATTAAATGCTATGCAGCCATTCGAGGTGACACACAGAGGATGGAAGTCACTGGTCATCAATTGCATTGATATGAACCACTTTAGACTGCAATCGCGTTAAACACCAAGGCACTGTGTAATTACAGGAAACAGTAAATTCATTTTTAATAAGATCCTTGGCATCTGAATTGGCGGATATTCATTCATCAGGATATTTTAAGAGTGTTATCACTGATGTTGTAAGTTGCGACTTCTTAGTGAGGGAAAATATATGAAATGATACACCAGGCTCCGACCATACATTTATGTACACGATTGAGACGCGAGAGGAAATTGGAACTCCATAAGTGTGGATGGTTGGTATATCGTACGTGGGGGGAGCGTTTGAGTTGGGCGGAGGCTGGGAAATGATTGACTGTAATGGATGGATCCACATGGCGAAGGTAATTTACAGATGAGACCAAGCTGGAAGGTGAGGTACGAACAGATTTAGGTCAGTGATACCTGGAACTAGATGGGGAAAGCCTTATGGGGTAGATTGAACCAGGCGTGGTGGTGAAGGTGGTCGTTGATAGGCGCACATTGAATCGCGAGAAATGGAAGCAGGTGGAAAATGGACAAGCAGTGGCTAGTCGGCGAATGTAAAGCCAGTTGGGGAAGTGTGGAGATGTGAATCGATGTGGAGATTAGTTGGTGGGAGAAGAATGTAAGAGGGACGGGCAAGTGTGTGAGGCCAGTCTAACCTGGAATGTTGATTACGTCAAATTAGCAAATTCAGTGTTCATACTATTGGGTTGAATATGAGATATTCCTCTTCCACGTTACGCCGGACGATGCACAACACTGGAGGTTGGGCAGGTTAGGATGGGGGATGGAACGAAAGGTAAAATTGCACGGAAAGGGAGCTCGAGTTGGGATTGCGAACAGAGCGGGTGTACCCTGCAATAAGGGAACATCCTCTATGTATTGTTTCAAAAATGCAGATGGGGACATATGTCGAACAACGAATGCAGCAGACGGAACTCATGCAGGTTAAAACTTTCTCAACTCGAAGTTACATCCGACTATTGCCAAGTTCCACATAAAAATAATTCACCCCCTACATATTCATTAAAACAATATAAAATGGTTAATTGTTGACGATTCATGTGATTCCCACTACATTCGTTCACTATCTGCTATTTGATGTATTGATTTGTGCTGTATATCTGTCAAATTTTCAGACTGCAGCACAGTCTTCAAAAATCATAATATTGTTATATCGCACTTCCAGCTGCAGATGCTGTTTCTTGTTAAATCGTGAAATCGTGACAGAAATTTTAAAAAAACATGCAGAATGAAAACTTGGTGCAACAAACAAGGGCACCGCGCGTTCAAGATGAATGACATTGAATGCATCTAAAATGCCTTAAAATCATATACATTTTATGGGGGTTGACTCATTTGTCAGTTGTTGACGAATGTAAATGATGAAATATCTGTCTACAGCTTACCAACTTAACCGTGATGAGAGGTATATGGAAAATACGGTCCAATTAATGGAGCTAAATAGGTCCAACTATCGTCCTTGCTGATTGGTCCCTTGAGGTATCTCAAAAATATAAAGTTTACATGTTAAGTTAAAAGCAGAAGATCCATGTGGCTGCAGAACTAAGTGGACAGGTTCCCACACCGATTATGAAAACTGCAATCCTGCGGATGGAAAGTATTTACTATCCTATTCTTGGAGCAATTGGAATACCAGGTACGTCAATCATAGCTGGTTGTCTCGATATATCTTGACGTGCTGGACTGTCGAGATTAAAAACGACTGAAATGTATCTGAAAATATTTTCGGTTTTCAGCAAATGATTGATTTGATTCAGCACTACTGTTTTTTTAAAAAGTTTGAATACTTATCATTATCAACGTAACCTATTGTGCGAGGGTCGTGCCTGCACTGGAATGAGTCATCGTGCTGATGAAGTTTTAAGTTTTTCGTATGTCCTAGTTATAATTCCCACTTTAGTTGTGCCACTACAGCAGCAATAAACATCCCTTTCCGCTACAGCAATAATAGGCAATAGACAATAGACAATAGGTGCAGGAGTAGGCCAGTTGGTACTTCGAGCCAGCACCGCCATTCAATGTGATCATGGCTGAACATTCTCAATCAGTACCCTGTTCCTGCCTTCTCCCCATACCCCCTGACTCCGCTATCCTTAAGAGCTCTATCTAGCTCTCTCTTGAATGCATTCAGAGAATTGGCCTCCACTGCCTTCTGAGGCAGAGAATTCCATAGATTCACAACTCTCTGACTGAAAAAGCGTTTCCTCATCTCTGTTCTAAATGGCCTACCCCTTATTCTTAAACTGTGGCCTGCTAGAACAGAGAAGGGTTGCGTCCTTGTACCAAATGGGCTACATGAAAATGCAGTGCCTCGTCCTCTTTTACCTTTCATTCCATGGACTATCGTCTGCTCGGCGTCGTTGCAGATTTGGGAGGTGGGTTTCCCGTGACTGGCAATGTTTGCAGCACAAAATCAAAGATTCCTATCAATTCCAGCTTGAAACCCTATGGTAGGAGCGCAAAGGCCTTCCCACCGGGGCTCTCAATTTCAACCTGGACCGCTGACAGCCCCGCAGCCGTTTTCAAGCGGACACGTGCATTACCACCTGGACGTAGCGGCCTCCTTTCGACTGATACCGTAAGGGCAAGTAGAGAACATATTTAACCAACGACTTATTGATTGATGTCTATGCTTGGTAGACACGGATTGATCCGCGGATAGACAGTGAAAACTACCCTGGTGGCACTGACTCGTACTTCTGAGTTAATGAACAATGATTTATAGGTCAGGGCAATAGCTGATTTTAATCTATTTTGGACGGATATCTTTCCACGTTGAGAAATTGTAATGTGAAGCGCAAGGCATGGAAAATATGGACTCTGGAATATGTAAAGAAACAGGATTATTTAGCTTCCATAGTAATTAAGTTTCTTTATAAACTAATCTCCAATTTTGTTGAACACGTTGAAGAACATATCGCTCGTTTCTCATAAGTTATTTGCTTTGGTGTCAACACCAAACAATGTTTATCATGTCACTCAAAAAAGAATGAGAATTGCACAACGCTTTAAATATTGAGGATCTATTGACACACGGAAAGGGAGGTACGGAAACGGGGAGGACTAGTTTCGGTCAAGGAGTCACTTCATAGCATCAGGATATCAGAAACAAAGAGCATAACATTACCGAACGGAAACGCTGTCTCTACCAGGATGCCGTGTGTCAACCAGAATTTCCTGGGACGGTACCCAGTATTATTGAGAGAAGGGACTAAGGGGCGAGAGAAGATATATCCTATCCGACCGATGGAGAAGATACAGAAATTGAGTAGAGTTACGCCTTTACTTATTTTAGTTATGTATCTGCATTGCAATCGCTCCAGATAATATGGAGTGTGAGACTGAAGAAGTGTCTCGACCCGAAGCGTCACCTATCCATGTTCTCCTAGAAAGCTTCCTGATCCGCTGATCCTTTTGTGTATCAACCAGCAACTGCAGTTCTTCCTTTCTAGATGACAAAACAATAACAATAATATCAGGTAATATAGTTTCGGGTCGTTAACTTATTGACATTAATGCATAACTTGAAAACTCCCGCTCCTCGAAGTTGAAAACGGAAACCGAATGGAGCCGGCGCACTGCTGTCGGTGCTTTTTCAGTCCACTCTTGCGGCAGAAAGGAAGACTAACTGTAACGTGGGACCATAATGCGCTGAAAACAGAGGATGACCACACTTTGAAACACACCTTCAAGTCCACTCAAGGCAACCAATATCGTATTCTGACGATATCCATGTCAGTGGATGTACTATGTATTTCAGTACTATGCTGACAATGTAAAGGCAATCCGGGGTAGTAAAATACGTTTACATTACTTTGAATGACTTAATATACTTTAAATAAGGAATTTAGGTTGATGCTGGAATACTTATGTATGTAATTTCTAAAATGTACTTGAACACTTTTTGTACATGTCAGGGATCTAGAGACGGTGTTACAACTACCGTAAACTATTAAGGTGTTATAGCGTTCGGGCTAGCGAAAGGATTCGGCCTCGACGCCGTTCAGATCTAATTAACAACGTATTGTCTAGAACAGAAGGCAGGGATACTGATTCAAAACAATCTCATGGAGGAATTCAGCGTTTTGTGAAACATTGACGGGGGGAAATGGATAGTCCCCCTATCGGGTCCAGACTCCTCCACCGCCGAGGAAGAGAAACTTCGACAGACAGTACCTCGGCCGCTGATTTCCTCAAGCGGATTTTCTTTTTAAAATCCTGGTTGCAGCACTTTCAGTTGCTTGTAGGCTTCTGATGATTTAGCTGTGAAAGATTATTTATATTGTTGTACGAAATAATTAGCCTGTATATGTGTCCATCGCTAAAATGCGGACAATCCCGTGATGCAAATGAGACAGGGTGTAACTGTATGTATGTTGTAATTAACCCTGATTGCGACAGCTCGTGGAATTTGTCGTTTTTGTTCATTCAAAAGACCTGATTAAAGTATAAAGAGGCATGGCCAAATTAATGCGGCATGGGGACACACTATTTCGCCTGTGGAGTCCCGTTTATGCATTTTTATTTCTCTTT
The DNA here is from genome assembly GCF_053455715.1 of Rhinoraja longicauda. Classification (NCBI taxonomy): domain Eukaryota; kingdom Metazoa; phylum Chordata; class Chondrichthyes; order Rajiformes; family Arhynchobatidae; genus Rhinoraja; species Rhinoraja longicauda. The sequence continues at coordinate 26,826,842 of NC_135971.1, forward strand.
TGCAGCAAATGTGGCGGCAAAGGTGTTTGTGCATGTACTTAAACACCTCAGCATATAGCCACATTTTCCCGCTATGGTGAAGGCATCAGTGGAATCTGATGCCCAGAACTCCGTATCTGTGAACTGCACACAGATGAAGCACGCAAGATTTACCATCCATAAGAAAATAAAATTCGCGGATATTGCAATCAGTAAAACGATCGATTGCCTCTTGGTCATTCTCGCCACTCTCTTTGTTGTTCGCTCGAAGTTTGCTCCTGACTCTGTTGGCCTGTATGATATTCTTTATGGTCAATGAATTAAACAGAAGAATCAACACATACGGTGCAAATGGGGTTAAAGCTGTTTCAACAATCCAAGCAGGTAAAGTGTAAAAGCTTGATTTCACATAACAGGACCATGGCTTCTGGTTAATTATTTCCCGAGGTTCGAATATGAAGAAGATTGGAATATTTTCCAAAGTGCTTAATAAAAAGATCACTATTATAACTTTCGATGCAGACTTACGAGTACAATATCTAGTCCGTAACGATTGACAACAAATAGCAAAAAAACGGTCAAATGTAAAAGCGACAGATAGAACAATCAAGCGCAATATACATTAGTAGAACAATTGAAGTGCAAATTGGTGTGTAATTGAGAATCGAATAAGGAAAATATGACTCTTTCAGTTCATTCACCATTACGCAAAAATAACATATTCCTTTATCCGTCCCACACCGGGGAAAAGGTGTTATTTTCAGCTGACGATGAGCGATAAAAATCTATTAGTCGCAGCCGCTTTGGCTGGAAGGGAAATAAAAATGTTAATTAGAAAATCGAAGTTACAGATCAACTCAATGCAGGCATGCATGTTCAGAAAAATGCGATTGGTGGCGATATTACGCTGGCGTTGGCTAAACGTATGTTAAATGTAAAGCTGAAGGCGTTGTCGGTGAGGTAAGGGACAGTTGCATGCTGTGCTGGAGGGAAGTTGGAAATGAGAAGCAATTATATGTGCACAATTGAGAGAACAATTGAGAGGCGCTTGTGGAAGCGAAAACATGGTGATGGAAATGTGAATTCATCTGGAAAGTAATTCAGTTGACTGTTTGATAAGCAAAGACTCAAAGTGCTGGAATAACTCAGCAGGCCCAATAGCATCTCCGGGGAACATGGATATTTTAGCCATATCGCCGTTTCCATGTCAAGTTATCCATGTTGGCAAGAGCAATTATATGAGCCGTTGTGTTTCTATTGCAATTTATGTCTTTGTTCGTAAACCAGGCAACTGCAGTTCCTTGTTTCTGAGTGATTCACAAGCACGGATATGGCGAACCATCGAATTGAGAGATTGAGGAATATTTGCTGCAAGTTGGGAAGAGATGCAATGAAGAAAGCTATTGGGGTCTGCGTGCTTACAATGTATCATCTGAGATAGATCTGGTGAGGTGAAAGTAGGGAGACAAGAACACGATCTGAATGTATGATTCCCATGTTTCCTCATTATATTCAGATCCGACAATATCTCGTCCATTCAGATGCCTGTGTAAACCTCTATTAAATGTAACGATTTCATCTGATCTCATAATTTTCTCTGGCAGTAAGTTACAGATTGCAAACGCAGTTTGTAATATAATAACCGTTCCCCTGGATTTCACGTTTAAAACTTCTTTAAAACAAAAGATTTAGACCATCTGCTCTATTAAATTTCATATAATTTTAGTTATCCCCGTTAACTCATTCCATAGCTTCCGTAGCTCCTGGGAAAACAGAGCATGTCATATCAGTTCGCATAAATAAATTCTTCCAATCCTGGTCAATGTTCCCTGCCCTCCTCCTAGTGCAACCATAATTTTCAACGCGGCTGCAGAATAGACATGTAAACGATCATCTATTTGCAGTCTAATTTGCGCTTTCTACAGTTGCAAAATGATTTCCCAGCTATTACATTACTCGGCGTGTCAGGGCGCTGAACATGTCATTGGCATTCCACAATAACCAATAAACCTAAGTTCCCATTTCCAGGGAATTGTGGGCACGATGCCCAGGGTCCTTCTGTGTATAGGCATCCGTTTACGACGGACTACTTACCCCAGATATCTCACACCTATTTCACCTCCCAAATGGTCTCAAGCTGGATTGTTGAAGAAAATTGTAATCTGCCAACACTTCGCCCAACTTTTCATCTGTTCAGTATCCAGATCCAGATAAACAAACACCCTCGCTCTCCATAACATAGCCAAATTTCCGTCAAGCTGAAACTTATTAATCAATGCACTGGAATCACATTGAAGATGTTCTCTACACCAGCAGCAAAATGGTTCCCACCAGTTATCCCTCCAGTAGAATACCGTTTACATACAAGCAATTAGAACATCAAACACTCCTCATTATCCTTTCCGTCCTGTCACCAATCTTTTCAAACAGGCGGGCATGTGGGACTTTGACAGATGCCTTACTTATTTATGCTCTCATAGGCAACATCAAGGCTCTGCCTTTTTCAATATTCTTTTTTTGTCCTCAAAATCGAGGAACTTAGAGCGACAGAATATCACACTGACCACAGCCAATCAACCGCAACTTTCCAAATATGTCATATTCTATAGAATTATCTCTCATATTTCCCCTAAATCTCTGTGATCTGTGGTTACCTGCTTTATCTTTGTTGTCGTTCGAAACTGAACCAAGAACATTTTCTAACCTCCGCTCTCTTAACCTCATTCGACCATATCAACAATTTTGATTTATCAGTCCTGATGCATTCCATATCATCGAAAAGCTTCCTTCCTGATACCGGCATGCTAACACCATATCCCATCCTGGACAAAAACTTCCTCATGATGCTCCTTGGTAAATATAGCTGAGAACTTGCCCTTGGTGACTGACTGAATTGATTCAAGGACGTAGTGTAGAAACAGGCTCAACGAGACCGCGCCGACCATCCATATCCTGTCAACACCGACCCAATGTTATCACTCTTTCTGCACACTAGGGGCATTTACAGAGGTAATTTAAACTCCGAACACGCACGACTTTCGGATGGGGGGGGGGGAGGGGGGGGGGACATGCGGAGGAAACCCACGTGATCACAGGAGAGAACGTGCAGACTCCAAACAGAGAGGATCCGACGTCAGTATCGAACTCCGTCTCTGGTACCGTAAGCAGCAGCTCAACCAACTGAGCTGCTGCCCTGATCCGATCAAACTCGGATTCATTGGCTCCACAAATTGAGCAACACCAAGGTCTTGCACACATCGAATCCTTTCTCGAACATTGCAATTACTCATCGTATAGATAAGAATGTCTTTGCATTCTCCCTACGCTGTGGCCATCGCCCTCATTGTACTCCTAATTACTATCTTAAAATAGGCACGCCCCATGTTTTCCTCAAAAGATGTTAATGATTCCTATTCTTGCCATTTTCTTCCAAAACGCCTTTCGCTGAACATTCTATTCTATTGAATTCAGCATTCCCACTGATTTGGACCGACAATTCAATTCCAAGCATCCCCATATCCATAGCTATCCTGAAATTGACACCAATATGCCCAATATTGTCAGAGTACCCACAGCGACAATTCAATCATCTGCTCCCGTTAGTATCCTATGATAAGGCCGAGCACTGTCCCGTTTCCAGTACTGCTATCCACATCATGTTCCAAAGAAACTCTGTTGGACTCACCGATCAATTTCCGCCCCATCATTATTCCTTGCACTCAGGAAATGACCATCAATATTGGGAATGAGACCTTCTCATCACCCCCATGAATCTGCTACGGGTAGATTAGTCTCACAACTTTCTGCGGTTTACCTTCATATCTGTACGGTAATTGAAGCTAACTATTGACACGACACCTGTACAACCCCTGCTAAATGACCCCCAACCCCGCTTCGCCTAGCCCTGTGCATCCGAAATGGATCAATAGATGACGTCGGGAGGATATGCTCGACAACTGAAATAGTGCGATGAAAATTGTTCACGCGAAGGTTTGAATAACTGTATGTTTCTTTTTGAAGATACATATATATATATCTATATCGATAAATAGATATCTATATATGTATGGCAAATGAAGTTCTTCCTATGTTGCAAAACATACTTGGAAAATAAAGTATTATTGTTATTGTGATTGTGATTGATTGTGAGATGTAACCAGCACCGAAGATATCAGTATTTATTTCAAGACTAGAATACAAATATAGGGATGTAATACTGAGGCTCTGTAAGGCGCTGGACTGGCCGCATTGGGAGTACTGTGAGCAATCTTTTGGGCCCATATCTGAGGGAGGTTGGCCTAGCTCTGGAGAGGGTCTAGAGAAGGTTTTCGAGAATAATCCCAGGAATGAGTGGGTTAAAATTTGATGAGCGTTTGACGGCACTTGACTTCTTCTCGCTGGAGTTTAGAAGGTAGAGGAAGGATCCCATGGAAACTTACCGAATAGCGAAATGCCTGGATAGTGGATGTGTAAAGGATGTTTCTACTCGTGCAAAGTCTACGACCAGAGGTCATGGCCTCAGACTTAAAGGACGTTCCTTTGTGAAGGGGGAGGGTTTTTTTTAACCAGATGATGGTTAATCTGCCGAATTCATTGCCACTGAATGCTGTGGAGGCCAAGACAATTGATGTTTGTTTAAGGCAGAGATAGACAGATTCTTGATTACTGGAGGTGCCAGGGGCTTTTGGGGGAAGACAGGAGAATGGGATTAGGATGGAGACATAGATCAGCCATGATTGAATGGCTGAGTGGAATGATGGACAGAATGGCCTAATTCTGCTCCTATCATTTCTAAATTCAAGCGCTTATAAGAATAGATGAGGCGAAGGAGGTTTACTGAAGAGGACCAATTTAGACGACTATTGGAGAAACAAAGAGCAAGATGTGTATAAGTGGTTGGCACTGGTGCAAATGCACCATTGAGACAAGGATATTCTACAGTTTCAAGGAGTAGATTGCAGAAATGATTTACGGGTGTAAGAGTATGGGACGGGAATACGAATTAAGGAATAAGCCACAGTGTCAAGCACAAACAAATATATATATTTTCCACATGTAATGGCTGGAACACTTGCGCTATAATAATATCCTGTTTGTAGATCTCGGGCAATGGAGGGAGTCTGGACGTGATTACTCGGAGGATGGTGAGTTGAATGCCGGTGCAGTAAGTCCCAGCGGATATGTAACGGTGCATGGTGTATCAGGAGAAAATGCAACAATGTGCCAAAAAACTAGTTCTTTAATGTTACACACAAACGTTTATATAAAGCATGCACTTTTGCACTCAAGTGTCTCCTGTATAGTGGGCTGTAGTGATACGGTCTCGGGACGTGTAGTGGAAAGAGCTTAATTTAACTTTGTTTTTGTTCTGATCACAGTGAAGGTGGATGTCTTCCAATTCCTCAGCGAGAACGGAGAGCGATACAAGCTGCTGCTGGTTACAACTCAACTCACAACTTCGCTTCCGATCTCCCGTAACTATGTTTTCTAAAATGATTATCCTGAAATATTCATCTAGAAACGAAGCGATAAGCCGCCCCTCCCCGAATATCTACTATAACTGTGGGCGGATTGCAATCGGCAATGACAAAAATTGCAAGCGAAATTATTAGGGCAGCTAGAAAATACATTCTCACGTCACCGTTGCTGGAAGCTGTGGGAAGGTTGCCCTTCACAATCCCAAATAATTGTGTCGCAAATTTCTGCAGGAAACAGAATCCTTGGCGGGAAAACGCCAGCATTTGTGTTGGAGTATTTGTAACAGTCTTCATGGTTAAACTACATCATGTGATCATTTTTGGTGACTGTGGACGATGTGGACCACTGCTGATTAGTGTCGAATATGGCTCATGACACTAAGGCTTGGAGATCGCGGTTGCTGAGGGAGCCTGACAATCTCTTAAATGTAACTTAGGAACCACTCTTCCTGAGGCCGCATGAAGATGCAAACTGTTCTGGATATAGTCCAATTCATCGCACATGACTAGTGTACCCACCATGTAATCCTTCTACACTGCATCCTGTCTCGGTAAGGCTGCCAACATTATGAATTACCTTTTTCACCCCGTCTGCCTCTCTTCCGAACTCTACTCTCCGGCAGATACAAAAGCTTGGAATTACTAACCACCAGATTCAGGAACAGATTTCTCCCCCCAGTCGCGATCATCGACCTAAACTCAGTACAGAATTTGGACTCTTTTCTTGCGAATGTAACACGAAGATGCTGTCACATTATATTGTGCACAGTATAGTGATATGTTGCTCCTTGCTCTATCCGTTGTTCTTGTGTAAGACTTGATTGGCTTCATGTGCAGTAAGATTTGATATGGCTGTATCTCACTGTATCTGTGTACACGTGAGAATATAAAAACCTGTGCCATTACTATCCTTTTCCACCGTCTCATCTCATTCACCAACATCTACAAATAATAACTGCGCAGCAATTCATCCTGAAAACAAGAACGTGAAAATTAAAGACGTGACTGATAATAAAATTCATCACTTTGACGTTAAATGGGTTGAAATGTTAGTCATCTTGGACTTATTTATCGCTGAACAGTGAAGCGATCCCTCTCCCAGCAATTGCGTTCAAGATCGTGACAGACTACATTGACTGAACATCAATATTTATTGAAACGTTCGATTAACTGATTTGGAAAAAAAAATCTCTATTGCAGTAACGTACCGTTCCCTTCATGTCGTATTGTGGGAAAAGGTCAGCATTCAGCTGGGGGAGCGGCGAAAAAAATATATCAGATTTGTAGAACAGCATGTATCTGAATATTTTACTAGAAATGCCGCAGGATTTTCTTATAGTCGATAATTATTAACGTAGAAGTTTATTAAAATCGAAATGATTGTTCTGCATGGAAGTTATTTCTAAAATAAGTATCATTCAAAAAATATTAACAAACGCTCGCAAAGGAAGTTTATCGGGATGGATACTAAATTCTGTAATATAATGTTTTCAGCTAGAAACCAAGGAAAACGTATGCTTACGATGGACATTCGCCTTATTTAGTAACAATAATCCGCGCATCATGCTGTTATATCTATCACAAGACCAAGTGGAGCCGATGGGTCCAAACCTCTCCTGCATTGGTGCAGCACCCCCACCTACACTTCACACTCCCCCACTCCTTCCCCATCCCCTTCACCCCTTCCCCATCCTTCCCCCTCCCTCCCCTCCCCATCACCTCCCCCCAACCCCCTTCCCCCAACCCCCGCTCCCCATCCACTTCAGCTCTCTCCCCTCCCTCCCTCCCTCCCTCCCTCCCTCCCTCCCTCCCTCCCTCCCTCCCTCCCTCCCTCCCTCCCTCCCTCCCTCCCTCCCTCCCTCCCTCCCTCCCTCCCTCCCTCCCTCCCTCCCTCCCTCCCTCCCTCCCTCCCTCCCTCCCTCCCTCCCTCCCTCCCTCCCTCCCTCCCTCCCTCCCTCCCTCCCTCCCTCCCTCCCTCCCCGCCTCTCTACCACTCCCCCTCAACCCCTCCTACTCCCCCTCATCCCGCTCCCCTCGGCCCAACCGTGGAGCCGGTGCCAGGCGGCGATGGCCCCCGTGGCCGTGTGTCAGCAAGGGGGATAGGGAAAAAGCAGTGACGTCGGCTCCGTTTCTCCTGCGGGGCCGAGGCGTCTCCTGCAGCTCGGCTGCAATCTGCGGCGGGGAACGGTGTCGACGGCATGCACCCGTTGCCAGGCGGGGCGCGTCTCCCGGGGCCGTGGGTGGGCGAGAGTGGACAGAGAAAAGGCACTGACTTCAGCCCCATTTCTCCTGCTGCGGTCGGCGGGGAGCGGCAGCGACGGCCATCTTGTTGGACCCTCTGCCACAGCCTCTGCGGCGCGCTGCAGCATGGGAGGGAGGTCAGGCGCGGGGCACACCGGGACGGCGCCGGTCCTCTCGCTGGTCTTTCGGGGAGGGGGGGGATTTATTAAAGTTTATAAAGTAAATTGTTTTTAAAGAGTAACAGAAGTGGGGTTATTCACACCACAGCGGAATGGTGAGGAGGGTGGGCCTAAAATTGTGGCGCTATCGAGAAGGCAGGAACGGGGTACTGATTGAGAATGATCAGCCATGATCACATTGAATGGTGCTGGCTCCGAGTGCCGAATGGCCTACTCCTGCACCTATTGTCTACTGTCTACTGTCTATTGCCTACCGTTTTGGGAATGTGGAGGGCATGGTACACACATAAACACAAACAAACCGAGAGTTTTAGTAGTATATAGATATCAAACTTACTCTAACCCACAATTCCTCCGTGCCCCGTAATTTTGGACTCTTGTCCCTTCACCCCACCCCTCCCGCCTCCTCTCCAGACTCAAAAACGTGTTCTACTGTTCCATAACTCTCACACAACCAGCCGTATCCAACACATTATTCTCGGACATATCCAACGCCTCCAACTGTCACATTTTCTCATCCAACCAATTTTCCGTCTTATCATATCATATCATATATATACAGCCGGAAACAGGCCTTTTCGGCCCTCCAAGTCCGTGCCGCCCAGTGATCCCCGCACATTAACACTATCCTACACCCACTAGGGACAATTTTTACATTTCACCCAGCCAATTAACCTACATACCTGTACGTCTTTGGAGTGTGGGAGGAAACCGAAGATACCTCTTCTCCAGATACCGCTCATTTCCTCCCCTTACATCCTTCATGGGCCACAGCAGGCTTTCCAGGTGAGGCAGGGGTACACGTGCACATCGACTAACTTCAGTTCCCGATGTGCCCTACAGTACATTGGCGAGACTAAGTGTAGACTAGGCGACCCTTTCACCACACACGTGTGCTCGGTTTGCCAAGGTCTGCTGGATATCCCGTTTGGATATCCCGGTTGCTAACCATTTTGACGTCCCTTCCTATTACTACACTGACGATTCTGCCGTGAGCCTCTACCGCTGTAAAATGAAGGAACAACACTTCATATTCCATTTGGGTAGCTTACAACCTAACGATATCCACTTTGAATTCTCCAACATTAGGTGATCAACCTACAAACACCCCCCCTTCTCTCCCGCTCCCATTGTTATACCGCCGCTGATCGCTGACCCCTCTTACCTTAGAACCCATTTCCGCCCTACCCACCATCCCTGTCCGCAACCAACTATATTATTTTCCGTATATACACAACCCACAGCACTTCAAACTTTATTTCACACCACCTATCTTTTTAATAACCTATGTAACAATATATCCCAGGCGTTTATGTAAACAAGACAAACTGTAATATATCACGGAATGGACATTCAAGCGTATGCCAATTACACCTTTAATTCACCTAAATATAATAATAATAATAATAATAATAATAATAATAATAATAATAATAATAATAATAATAATGCATGACATTTATATAGCGCTTTTCTAACACTCAAAGACGTGTATGTACATGTCTTCTGAAATTATCAAATCGTGTAATCTACTGGAATAAATTACAAAGAAAAACAAGTGGCCTTCTAAAAATTGTCTTCAGTTCTTCTCTGAATTTGCTTTGGGAGGCAGCATAAATGAAGGTGTTTGTGCAAGTATTTAAAAATCTTAACTGGAATCCAGTTTGTTCCGCAATGCTGAATGGATCACTGTAATCAGATTTCATCAGTTCGTTATCGGTAAAATATAGAGAAATAAAGCAAGAAAAATTTACCATCCACAATAAAAGGAAACTACCAGATATTGCGAGTAGTAGCATTATTGATTTTCTTCGGTTTTGAATTTCTTGATCCATCTGGCCCTTCTCGCTTTCCTTTCCACGGAGCTTGCTTCTGACTCTGTTTGCCCGCATAATGTGACTTATAGTTAAGGCATTGAACAAGGGGATCAACACAAATGGCAGAAATGGAGTTAAGATGGTCTCCAACCATAAAAATGCAGCCCACATAGGTAAAGCGTAGAAATTTGATTTCACATTACAGAACCATGGCACATGGTCAATTATATCGCGAGGTTCAAGTAAGAAGTAGATTGGTATATTTTCTATAATGCAGAGCATACTGTGATAACCCTTGATGCAATTTTTGCTGTGCAAAACCTCATTCGTAACGAGTGGCAACAAATCGCAACAAATCGATCAAAGGTAAAGACCACAGTTAACCAGACGGAGCAGTCAATAGCGATAAAACTCAGAGTCAGAATAATCCGGCAGATGGGTGTGTAATGCAGAAATGACCGTGGAAGAAACGCGTCATTAATCTGATAAAGAATCGCACCAACTATCAAATGCAGTAGGTTACTTGCCGCCATCCACACCAGATATCGGGTAATGCATCTGGAGAGTCCGCATCTTCCGGTGGACAGGATGAACATTGTCAACAAATTAGCTGGAAACAATTAAGGGAATTGTATTAAGGTGTATCTTCTTCCGGGATCAATCGAAGTTATGTTACCTTTCTTTCCGAGGTTGCAATGTTCATTTATGCACGTTTTATTTAAAACCATGGAATGAATGAAACCGGAATATGCTTTATTATGCCCCGCCTTATTAATCCGACGATCTGGACTGGATGAGACCATTTCAGGAAGCAGTGCAATTAACCATTTGCTTTTATTTTGTTTCATATTTCCGGTCAACAATCATTGCACTTCCCATCTGGAGAAAATTATCTGTGGTTTAGCGATTCAGCGGTGAGCATGATTGGATAAGCGTGCTTTAATTGCTTTCTTGATGGGATATTTACGATTTATAAAGTTAAATAACGTGCCAGGATCGTTTTCTGCGCCGTCGTCGAAACCATCAGCAAACGGATGCTGTTTTTGCAGAACCCCCACAAATTTCTGATTGGAGAATTAAAATTGTATTTTGACTGATCGTGGAATCACCAGTTGACATGTTTGTTTAAAATATGCTTTGTTGCATGTTTTCCATTTCCCTTTCTCGTCCAGACTAAATCAACACCAGTTTGCATTTCTGGCACTGATAATTAAATAAATGTGTAAATTAGTAATGTATTTGTTTTGTATATTTTATCGTCAAGCTGGAAATACAAGTCAGAGTCAAAATCGATAGGTTACTCATTCTGGACAATTAAGATAGTATGCATTAGCAGTTGAAACAAAATGCTTTACTAATTGGGAAGATGTGATCCGACGGCTATTTAGGGGAAGATAAAGCATGTTGGAGGAAAAAACCCTGAAGGGGGCGATTAGAAGGGCCAGAAGGCGTTTTGAAATGTCACTGGCGGATTGGATTCATAAACATCCAAAAGCTTTCTATAGGTTCATTAATCACAAGCGGGTAAACCGCGAGAATGTAGAACGCTCAAGGATAAAGGAGGATATATATGATTGAAGTTGGAGGATGTGGGTGAAGTGTTAAACGGATAGTTGTCACCTTCACTGACAGAGAAGGACTTGGAGGGCAGTAAGATTACTGTTGAGACTACATAAACATGTTAGAACAGTTTGCGATCTACAAAGAGTTTGTGCCGAGGCTCCTGAAAAGCATTAACATGGTTATGTCCGCAAGGCCAAAGATCTATCCCAAGGTGTTGACGGAAGCAAGAGAGGAGAATGTGCGTGCCTCGACGAGAATATTTTCAGCCACAAGCGAGGAACACAGAAGAGTGGCCAAAGTTGTTCGTTAGTTTTTCGGAAGGGTTGTGGAGAGGATCCGTGGAGCAAGATTCAGCGGTAAGTGAACTATTGGAGAGAATTATTCGAGACAGGATTAGCTCGCATTTGAAAGGGGTTAATTATGAGAAGCATATGCTCAATGGTTCAGTGGTTCAATGGCCCTTAATTATCACGTGTGAGCAGTGAAATTTGATTTGCCATACAGTCATAACAAAAAAGCAACAAGATACAAACCTACATAAAGATTAAACATACACAGCCAACACAGCGGCGTGTGAGAATCCCTGGGGTACACAGCATAAGGGTAGACCCACAGCCATCAGTTCAATGTCCGGGCTACACACACGCTCCTACACCGTGATGTGAACAAGGTTGTACCAACCGCTGTCCCCCTCTGCAGTCCCTGTCCGCCGAACAGTCAGAAAGCCTTCTACACTCGACAGTAAACTCCGGATGTCCTCATGGCGTGATGAGCCCGCAAACTCCGAGATCATCGCACTCACGGCACTTCCTCGGAGTCCCCACCAACGCGGGCAGCATGCCCATCTTGTTTTTTGGCGACCTCCCATTCCCCACTGTGATGGACAATAGACAATAGACAATAGGTGCAGAAGGAGGCCATTCGGCCCATCAAGCCAGCACCGCCATTCAATGTGATCATGGCTGATCATTCTCAATCAGTACCCCGTTCCTGCCTTCTCCCCATATACCCTGACTCCGCTATCCTTAAGGGCTCTATCTAGCGCTCTCTTGAATGCATTCAGAGAATTGGCCTCCACTGCCTTCTGAGACAGAGAATTCCACAGATTCACAACTCTCTGACTGAAAAAGTTTTTCCTCATCTCAGTTCTAAATGGCCTACCCCTTATTCTTAAACTGTGGCCCCCTGTTCTGTACTCCCCCAACATTGGGAACATGTTTCCTGCCTCAAACGTGTCCAACACTTTAATAACCTTATACGTTTCGATAAGATCCCCTATTACCTTCTTCCTCCTTGTCTCCCGCGGTCAGGGCGAACGAAGCTCCCGCAGTCGGCGATCGAGGCTCCCGCGATCGGGGCGTTTGGAGCTACCAAACAAACGGACCGCCAGCTTCACGATGTTAAGGCCGCAGTGCGGACGGAGATACGATACGGGAAAAAGTCGCATCTCCGTTGCGGGAAAAGATTTTAAAAAGTCCGTCCCCCACCCCCAAATACAAAAGCTACACATCCACTAAAACATATAACTAGAATATACTTAAAAACATCAAAATAAGAAAGGGACGAGACGAGGCTGCCACGTACCGGTAATCGGCGCCACCCGGTCGAGTAGACAATCAGAGCTTTATTATCAGGGTGCAAATCTCGAGGTTGTAGCAATAAGGTGAGAGGGGTTAAGATTAAGTGGGATCTGCGGGGCATGTTCTTTTTTTACGTTGAGAGTGGTGGGGCCCTGGACAGCATCGACCTCCGTGGTTGCGGAGGCAGGTACCGTAATGGCGATTCAGACGCTGTTAGATCGGCATACGGAAGTGCAAGGAATGGACGGATGTGGTCGGTGTATAGGCAGATGTGACCTATTTAACTTGCAATCGTCTGTGGCACTGACATTGTGGGCCGAAAGGCTCATTCCTGTACTGTACTGTTCAATGTTCAATTTCATCCCACCAAGAATATCTCTCCACGTAACTTCGGCGCTGTTGCCACATTGTATAACAAATAAAATACATCCATTTTTGAGTGAAGAGATCTCCTCTTTGAGCTTAATTATAACCGTTCAGCTATACCTGGGGTTATTTTCTAACGTTCACCCCAGTTGACATTTTTCGCAGGATACAAAAGACAATCATGTTTAGGTAACCCGTCCTTCTCCTCGGGTTATCAGGAACATAACGTGGTTCGGTCAGAATGATACCGAGTCGTTTCCCAGTGTTAGTAGCGTCGTTTGGCAATTATAAATGGAATGAAAAGTCACTTAAGATTTTCTGTGCCAAGTACCAAAGCGGACCATGGAAAAACAGAAAATATACCTTGGGATATTTATCGTCACGAACGTGAAGTTAGGCTCGATTGTCTACCAAATAAAATACCTTATATTAAATTATCACAGACGGCGGGTTCAAATTATCGAAACGGTTTTGGAATACATGCAGCGTAGAGCACGAATATAGACATTGGATGACTCTGCAAGGATTCATTTACACAAACGTGACTGGGTTGCTCTGTCACATGGAATAGGACCCAGATGCAACATTGATATCAATTTCACGGTTCCGGAAAAAAAGTCATAATCGTTGTTTGTTTGTTTGTTTCTGTCAGTGCCGTTATTGTATGACCAGTTTCATAGTCGTCTATATAAGTATCAGATCTATTCGCAGCCCATTATCAATGTCGGCATATTTTATATATATATACACATATATACATATACATATACACGCACACACACAAACACACACACACACACACACACACACACACACACACACACACACACACACACACACACACACACACACACACACACACACACACACACACACACACACACACACACACACACACACACACACACACACACACACACACACACACACACACAAACACACACACACACACACACACACACACACACACACACACGCACACACACACACACACACACACAAACACACACATATATATGGTGGACACAAAGTGCTGGAATAACTCAGCGAGACAGGCAGCATCTCTGGCGAGAAGAAATGGGTGAAGTTTCGGGTAGATCCTGAAGAAGGGTCTCGACCCAAAACGTCACCCATTCCTTCTCTCCATATATATATATGCATATGCCAGCGAGCGTAGAACGAGTTATTCAGTGTAGGTATAATAATATTATGTAAATGGCTTACCAGGAATACCAATTATTACAAGAATGGGATAGTAAATGCGTTGTACGAGTAACTTGACCGGTAATCCCATCGTCAAAGGGAAGCGATGTTTCCAGTTAGTTGAAGGAACGGGGATCTCCTACTCTCTTGTTTACCTCTTATTTATATCTGAGATAAACCTCGAGGGAATAGCGAGCCCTGCAAAATGATCGGAATTTTCCACTCCCTTTATAATACAATCAAGGTGAATTTTGTTTATTGCCACTGTTTAAGACAATTGGGATGCACTGTATCATTAATATTTTAGCACGCACGCTCAAGAAATATACTGCACGATAAAAGCTTCCAATGCTTATTTATGGGAGACGTGCGCTCGTGTCAATGTGCATGAGTTTGTAAGTGGATGTGCAGGGAATGAAAAGATATAGATTACTTGCAAGCAGATGGCATTAGTTTACTATGGCATCGTCTTCTGCACAAACATTGTGATCCCGCGCTGAGCTGTTTCATGTTATATGATCAATAGATTTTGTGGACATCTAACATGTTTCTGCAACTGCAACACTACAATGCTGGAAATTCAATAAGTGCTGTACAATGCTACATTTTGGGGGTCTGGTGTGTTTTTCTTTGCACTACCATCTCTTTTTGTTGCACGTTTATATGGTTTGATTATATTCATATATGATATAATTTGAGTGGATGGCACGCATATAATGCTTTTCATGGAATGTCCACAAACATGACATTAATAAACCAAATCAATCAAACGAAAGCATCTTCACATCTGGAGAAAATTCAATGAAATTCCATAAAGAGGTCCATATAATTTGCCCGTGATAATGAAACAAAATCAGTGCAAAATGTTTTATAAATATTGCAGTTCTGAGCAAAGGACTCAGATAGATATTTTTTCTTTTTATACCAAAGTAAAAATATATGTGTTTTATTGATAAAGTTATAGAAAGACTGGAGTTCTATCAATCAACGAATGTTGGGTTGAAACATTAGATCGGATAACGCACTGGATTCATTGACTTATCATGGCTGCCTTTTCTTTCAGTGCTTTATAGCTGGATCGACGGCAAGTCCATGCAGTCCGCATACTTCTCGCTAACATCCAGTCTGCCTAGACAAGTTTCAACAAACCTGCCGTTTCAAAGGGAATTTAAGGGTACCTGTGTTCTCTGTTGCACTCAACATGGCTTAACCCAACTGAGCTTGCCCTGTTCTACAATCTGAGGCTTTCTGCACTTATCGTATGGCAGCGCCGAAGAGAAAAGCAGCGGCTTCTCCTTTTGGCCAGTGCCCCAGTGCACTTTTCTGACGATCCCACTCTCCTGGCCTGAAATAGCTGTTCTTACTTTTCCATCACTTTTTATCTACCGTGGGAATTCACCTCAACTATCTTTTCCGCAGTCTACAAACCAGTACAAGCCAAAGCCAACGCAGCACTGACCGAATTCTATACCATTCTATCGTACATTGCTTTCAGACTGAAAATGCAGAAATCCTGTTGAATCTTTCCTGACTGCAGGCGGAACGTCTTTGCGCCACGGGGGATAGTAAAACCCTTCATCACTTCTGTACAACGTTCGAGGATGCCAATCGTTGCTATGCTTTCCGTCCTTTTGGCCAGTCTGTTGCGGCGGCTTACAGATAGTGAACGAAGCATGAGACACCAAAGCAAAGTGTAATGTAGCAGCGGTGTAAAGATGCCTCGGTTCCATTTCCGGACTGTTTTGAGACACTGGACTAGAACGCGATCAAGATCACTTGATGCAGCCTCGTCCAGTATATCTCAGTTCTCATTAGTTTCTTCCAGAAATACATTGTCGCTTCTGTTCCATCAATCGCAATTTATATCCGTCTTAACCAAGAATCTGTGATGTAGAGGGAGATTCATTCTCTGTTAATGTCCAGGTCCGAGGATTTCAGGACCGGTAGACCTCCGGTGTACAAAGGTCCAATGATCATCTCTGCAAAGATGCAAGAAGAGATTTCCCAAGAAACTTGATGCTCCATTAAATCAATGGGGTGCCAAGTGAACAAACCTTCACCTTGGAGCGTCCGCTCACTCCCACCCCCACATATCTCTGACCTCACATCGCGAAGGAAGTCAAAGGTTCGAAGGTTCGGAGGTATTTTATTGTCACGTGTACCAATTAAGGTACAGTAAAACTCGATTGACCATAAAGTCATACTAAAAAAATCAACAAGACACACAACTTCATAAAAGTTCAAATAAACATCCAACACAGCGGATTCCCCACATTTCTCACTGTGATGGAAGGCAATAAAGTCTAATCTTCTTTTCTCTTTATTCTCCCGCGGTCGGGGCAGTCGAACCATCCGTAGTCGGGGCAATCGATGCTCCCGCAGCCGGCGATCCAAGCACCCGCATTGGGGCGTCAAAGCTCCCGCTTTGACGCTCCCGCAAAGCACCTGTGGCCTGAAGCTTCCGAAGTCGGTCCCTAACCAAGGTACCGCGAGCTCCACGATGTTAACGTCCGCAGGATCCCGCGGTTGGAACTCCCGAGGTCGATCCCTGACAAAGGGACCACCAGATCAACGATATTAAGTCCTGCGGGCTCCCGCGGTTGGAGGTCCCAAAGTCGATCCCCAGCTAGAGGCCGCAGTGCGGATGGTGATACGATACGGAATATAACCGCATCTCAGTCGAGGTAAGAGATTTAAAAAAGTTTCCCGCAATTCCCCCACCCCCCACATAAAACAAAGCTAAAGAACACTAAAACATACATTTAACACACAGTAAATACAACAAAAGGAAGAAAAGGACGAGACAGAATTTTGGCGAAGCAGCCTTTGCGGCGCCGATCAGTGGTGATCTCCTTCGACAAATGTAATCTAACGGTAAGCTGCCAGCGCGGACGGAATCCCTGGGCGAGTCCTGAAATCATGCGGCAATTAACTGGCCTCAGTCTTCGCTGCCATTTTTAACATCTCACTTCAACATTCCACTGCCCCCATCTGATTCAAGGAAACTTAAATCAGTACAGTCACTAAATAAAACCAAATTGCCCTGTCTCACACTGCCGCTCAGCACATTTACCGTCAACCATTATAAAGTGCATTGAAAGATTGGTAATAGCCCACGTTCAGCAGGATAATATTTACTCCCTGCAATTTGCCACAAATGGCTTATGGATCATCCCATCTCTCTTGCAATCCACCCAGCTTCTGATCGCGTTGATAACAGCAATATATGTGTTGGAATGTTATTCGGTGATACAAGTTCATTGGCAACACCAGAGTAAAGAATAAGCTCAGCCCTAAATATCTCAACCTTGGCTTCAGGGCCTCCATCTAAAGCCGTCTTTATTACTTCCTGACAGGCAGACATGAGTAGTTTACAAAAGGTCATAGCATTTCTCCACCATGACAGTAAACACCAGTGATACTCCGTGGCGTTTGTTCAGTCCCTCTCACTTCTTGAACACCAACAACTGTGACTACATACAATGGGAAATCGATCTGTGTACACCGACACTATTGGTGTCGACAATATTGCCTCATTCACATATTGAATGAGAGGAAATGTTGGAAGGAGTTCAACAATCATCTGTATTCTGTCAGGAAATCAATCTTAACTGATCAAGGTGACAGAGTTCGTCGTTGACGTAAACAGGCGGGAGGGTGAACATAACACGTCCTGTCCTCATCAACGAGCCCACTCTACAGATTGTCCGGGGCTTCGGGTTCCTGACCATCCGTATCATTAGCAACCTATCCCGATTTTTTACTACTGAGGCGGTCATAAAGAAAATGCATTAGCGGACTTATTTTCTTGTGCCTGAGAACATATGGCGTGGGCGCGAGTATACCGCCGGAAATCTACGATGCTCCATCGATGACATTCCAACTAGACTGCCAAATATTCCGGTCATGAACGTCTGAAAAACGGTCAGAGAACAGTGAACAGACTGCAGTCAATCATTCCTTCCATCCAGTTCAATATCAAAGTACGTTTCACCAGAAGGCCAGAAGTATCGTCAAGCATTCTTGCTATCCTGGTCATTGCCTTTTCTCTTCAACTTTCTCGGAGAAGATGCAAGAGCTTGAAAGTTCGGATTACCAGAATTAAGAATAGCTTTTTTTTCCTCCCTACTATCCAACTACTGAAACAATCACTTGTTTCGCAGCCCCTTCCGGGATATGCCGCTACATATCTTACTCATAACGTTCCCTCATTCCGTTAATCCGTTGTTGTACGCTCATGTGGCCAACACCAACTAAGGTGTTCCACACCTGCACCATTCTGCTGCTTCGCACGCACTGTTGTATTTATTGTAGCATTAAAATTCATAAATTATTTGCATCGTGAGTTTCGTGTGAACAATGCCTTTCATTGCGCCCTGGTGGGTTTGACAATAATCTATTTTAAATCTGAATTTAGAAATGTATGACACGGCTTCCAATTTTCCCGTGTAGTGCTGGTGTATCCACTTGGCGTGCCAATACATTGTTACAGTTGATCTATATTGATATTCATTCCAAGTTCATAGGAATACATATCAAGTTCCTAGGAATAAATATCAAGTATGTAAGAATAAATATCAAGTCCCTAGGAGTAAATATTACCAGCAATTTGTCCCAGGCCAGTCACATCAACGCAATGACCAACAAATCACACCTGCCTGTTTTATTAGAAGGCTTAGGAAGTTCGCCCTGTCTGCAACAACCCTCGCCAACATCCAGAGATGCGCCATCGTAACCTTCTTATCGGAATGAATCATGGCCTGGTTCGCGAGGCTCGCAGAGTCCAGGCTCGCCAGTGTGCCTCCGACAGAGAGGCACTCTGGATCATAGAAATCACGTCAAGCATCACATGTTGTTGGCGCAGAAGGCTGTGTCATTGATTCATAGAGGCATAGAGTGATACAGCTGGGAAACAGGAGCTTTGGCGCAACTTGCCCACACCGGCCCACGTGCCCAGCTGCACTGGTCCCACCTGCCGCGTTTGTCCTCCAGTTCATTTATCAGTTTAACAGTTTCTTAAAATGTGGGATAGTTACTGCCTCAACTACCTCCTCTGGCAGCTTATTCCATACCTCCACCGCCGTTTGTGTGAAAAGGTTACCTCTCATATTCCTGTTAAACCTTATCCCCTTCAGCTTAAACCTATGTCCTCTGGTCCACTATTCACCTACTCTGGACAAGAGATTCTGTGATCCGTGGGAAGATAAGAAAATGTCTGCTGATCGTCCGACACGTAAGAGCGGAGAATTGCTTACGCAAATATGTCTCATAGCTCCGTGGAATTTGAATCTCCCACTATCATAATAGGTTTTCTCTATGAATCCCACTGGAGACGTTACACTCTAACTTAATTACACCATTCTGCCTGTTTCGTCAACGTGTTTGAGTGGGGAAAACTGTCCTTTCCCACTCTATCTTCTGAAAGTTGTTCAATGATTGTGTACAAGAATATGCAGTTTCCCGACAGAAACTTCAATAATTTCAAGCTATTACACAACACGGAACGTGGTTTCTGAATGGCAAAATATTGCACTTGCGGCTGCTGATTTTTGAATTATAGACAATAGACAATAGACAATAGGTGCAGGAGCAGGCCATTCGGCCCTTCGTGCCAGCACCACCATTCAATGTGATTATGGCTGATCATTCTCGATCAGTACACCGTTCCTGCCTCCTCCCCATACCCCCTGACTCCGCTATCCTTAAGAGCTCTATCTAGCACTCTCTTGAATGCATTCAGAGGCAGTGAATTCCACAGATTTACAATTCTCTGACTGAAAATGTTTTTCCTCATCCCCGTTCTAAATGGCCTACCCCTTCTTCTTAAACTGTGGCCCCTGGTTCTGGACTCCCCCAACATTGGGAGCATGTTTCCTGCCTGTAACGTGTCCAACCCCTTAATAATCTTATATGTTTCAATAAGATCCCCTCTCATCCTTCTAAATTCCAGTGTATACAAGCCCAGCCGCTCCAGTGTTTCAACGTATGACAGTCCCGCCATTTTGGGAATTAACCTAGTAAACCTACGCTGCACGTCCTCAATAGCAAGAATATCATTCCTCATATTTGGAGACCAAAACTGCACACAGTACTCCAGGTGCGGTCTCACTCGGGTCCTATACAATTGCAGAAGGACCTCTTTGCTCCTATACCCAACTCCTCTTGTTATGAAGGCCAACATTCCATTGGCTTTCTTCACTGCCTGCTGTACCTGCTTGCTTCCTTTCAGTGACTGATGTACTAGGACACCCAGATCTCGTTGTCCGTCCACTTTTCCGAACTTGACACCATTCAGATAATAATCTGCCATTTTACCACCAAAGTGGATAACCTCACACTAATCCACATTAATCTGCATCTGCCATGCATCCGCCCACTCACACAACCTGTCCAAGATACCCTGCAACCTCATAGCATCTTCCTCACAGCTCACACTACTACCCAGCTTTGTATCATCTGCAAATTTGCTAATGGTACTTTTAATCCCTTCATCCAAGTCATTAATGTATATTGTAAGTAGCTGCGGTCCCAGCTTAAATCACACCAAGCAACCGTTTGGCGAGCAACACCTGGCATATGATGATGAATACATCGTGAGATAATAGAAGTGGTGAGATGATTTGGGAGAAACACATGATTTATTGCTTGTATTTGGATGCAAGATTAAGTGCCGATTTTCTTGAATACACCTGTATGAACATTCGATCATTTGATGTGCCATAGCAATGTTTTCCTTGCGATCGATCGACTATATCAGTATTCTTTGTCATGCATGACCTCGGAGTCAGCACCCCCTATTGCGACTGAATCCTTGACTTCCTGATGCAACATCAATCACATCGATACAACTTGAAAACTTGAGATGCAGAGATAAGAACTGTTTATATTTAAATTCAGGGAATTGTGTTTTTGCTCCTGCCATGGAACCGATCCTGTGCAGGCAGTGGATGGGCGACGTTGCGCGTCGGGAACCTACCCCAGACGATCAAACGAACCTCCCATAGGGCAGGACGTTAAAGGGTTCCCATCGTCCAACATATCTCACGCACTCATATGTTTTACACACTTTGGCGGTAAACGTGTCAAAAATAAACAAATACAAATAGCAATACATAATTGCAATATAGTTTTACTTAATTGTTCTCAATATTCCTGGTAATGCCACAGGCCAGCCTCTCACAAGTGTATATTGTTCCCTCTGTGACTTATTTTTCGTTTTTAATTATCGGTGTTGCTTTGCGTGCCTGCAATGTAAAACAATGTTTTGTGATCAGGATACTGGTAATAATATTGCTTAAAAAGCAACAGGACACACGTTCAAGCATAAATGTGCATTTATTAATTTCAAAATTATTTAAAAGAACGTTTAGCAGACAGACTCGTAATTAATTGAAGAAATGCAATTACAGGCGCAGTTTTTGAAAACCAGTCCAATCGACTGAGTGTGCACACGCGATCATTCTGCATTACTATTTTTAACCCGACAGTTTTTCTGAGATCACTGAATGCAACTTATGTCGGCAGTGGTAACACGGAAAATACGGATAAACATCGTACACATAACCAACTGAAAGCTATTTCAAGAGCAGAAGGAGCATTTATTCGCTATTATGCATCTAAAATGCAAAAACATGATTTCCTCATTACTCTCGTTTCATTAATTGAGCTATTTGTTAGAGTGTTTATTACACAATGCACCAAAACAACAGTGACCAAAGAAAACTAAGCTTGCATTTAATTTTGGCAAAGGTATTACATCAACCAGAAATTTGGTTAACTCGAGAGCACACATACTGGGGAAGCATGATGGGGGGAAATGGCCCGAGTGAAGCGTAGGTTTACCACGTTCTCCGTGTTACCGGTGTCCTCGGATTGCTCCGCCGTCCACACAGGTTGATTGGCCTCTATAAATTGTCCGTTTGTTTGGAGGGAGAGGAAAAAGAAAGAAATATTATAGTAGCGTGAAGGAGATCGGTAGTCGGCGTGGATTCGGTGGGTCGAAGACATTGTCTCCTTGCTGTATCTCCAGAGTAGGATAAACTGAAACATTGTTTTTGAAAAGCTATTGTGCTAAATGCTTGTCCTTTCCAAAACTTACAAGACTGGGGATCACAATTTTTTTGTATATGATTCGAATTGGTCCCATTGTCAAGGAACGTCCTGCTTATCTGTGAAAAGGAAGCTGAATAGTTACCACTAATCTTGAAATAAACATTGGTTGAATATTAAGACTTTGTTGAAAGACAACTGAGCTTACGTATTGCTATGCCAAACGATTTACTCTGCTTTCAAAGACAAATGTAATGCAAGCGATTCAGGACGGGAATAGATGAACGATTATTCGTTTTATTAAGGGAAAGGTTTATATGGGACATGTATTCTCTCACTTGTCGGCGGGTTAATCACAATGTCCGGACTATGGTTGAGAGGAAGGAGAGCAGTGCGTTGAGACGAGTGAGATCAGCTTGGGTCAGGGGTGTACAGAATTCAATATTATTGATGTCACGGCAACAACCACCAGAGTGGGTAGAAGTCCCGCGGGATGAGGCCACGTGGAGGAGAAATATGAGAGCGGGGAAAAAGTGTTATCAGTGGGAGTCGAAGCCCGCTTTGTCACAGAGAATGGTCCGGCGACGGGGCGCCCTAAGAAGAGCTCTACATTATGGTGGAAGGAGGGGGAATGGGTCTCATTGGCATGTGGGCGCAGGGGTAAATAGGTAAGGCTTCTGTTGAGGAACGTTGGTTCTGCATCCGAAAGAGATAGGTCAGTGGGGTGGAGAAAAGACGCCAAGGGGAGGGTTGTGGTCAGCGGAGGGGGGTGATGGAGAGATCGAGGGTGAGGTGCTGTGGGGAGATCATGGGGACTGAGACAGCGGGGTGCGATGAAGTGTAGTGTAAAGGTGGTGCCATTACTGAGGTTCCCTGTTGGCAGTGGGAACAGCGCGACTCAGGAGATACAGCAGGAGAGTCAGTCCACGTGATGTTGTTGGGACCGGCAGCGTGGAACCTCCGAACGGAACAGAGGCTGGAACCGGTATGAGCTGATGCCTCCCGCCTGCTGGTCGCCGGGGCAGAGTCAAGGAGCGGCTGTGTCAATGGCTGCGGGCGCGCCAGCAGACGGGTTGCAGATAAGCGTTGTCGATGGCGTTGGCTGGCACGACATGGAAGCGGTGGAGAAAACCATGCGGGCCGGCGGTGCGTCGACGTCAGTAGGCCCGGCCTGGAACCGACCGTGGTGGCGGCGAAGGAGGGGAAGTTCGGCCTAGGAGCTTCCCAGGTCGTGGTGGGGGCCGGCGGCGGCGACATCTTCGGTGGTACCGGCCCCGGGGTGATACTAAATCGGTGTTATCCCACTTGATCTTCCTGTCCTTAAACACAAGGGACAATTTAGAAATGCTGATTAATCCTTTTCGGGATGTAGGAGCAAACCGGGGCACCAGGCGCGACCACACACGGTGAGAGGAAGAACTTGTAAACTATACACAGACAGCACTCGCTGCCATAATCGACCCTGAGCATCGGACGCTGTGAGGCAGCAGCTCTACCAGCTGCCCCAACCTGCCGTCCAATTTCACCTAACTTACGCAGGGCGAAATTGGATCGATGCAGGTCATCCTATCTAGATTGTAATTAGACATGTGGATTGGTCAAGTCAACCTTGATTCCAGTTACCTCTTTTGCGCGTAAAGACTGTATGCAATATGCTGACAGAATGTACAGAATATACGAGTGGAGCCATTAATGAGCTTCCCTGTTGGCAATCCTGAGAAGGGTTTAGAAGGATGGCGGGAGACCTCTTTGATACTTGCCGAATAGTGAAAGGCCTGCATGGAATGGATGTGGAGTGGCTATTTCCACGAGGGCAAAGAGCCAGAACTAAAGGACGTTCCTTCGGGAAGGGGATGAGGAGGAATTTGTTTCATTAGAGGGTGGAGAACCTGTGGAATCCATTGCCCCAGAAGACTGTGGAGGCGCCCAAAGGATTGTTGTTTGATAGTTCCTTGTTATTACGTCACCCATCTCTGTCCCCGAGAGATGCTGCCTGACCTGCTGTGTTACTCCAGCACTTTGTGTCTTCTTTGGTAAACTAGTACCGAGGGGTCGTTGGGTTACATACATAAATTTACCCGGTGCTAAACTAGCTTTATATTCAATTCTACCACGATATCTGTGTTTATAATTTCTGAGCTGTGCAAACAAATTGTTGTAGTTAACACACAATGCCATATTTGTGCGATGAACCACTTATGTACCTGTAGATGATGCACCTGCAGACTCCTCCTTCCGATCTACTTCTCTGATGCTGTGTGGGTTCCTCATGTTCTCCCCGCCACCGCGGGGAATTTCATCTGGGACTCCACTTACTGTCCACGCCCTAAAGACGTAAATAGTTTACAGGGCAAATGGCCACTATAATACTGCCATGATGCATCTGGGCTGCTGGTTCAATAGTGTGCATTTGGGTGGTTTTTAGCGAATAAATTAAATGGATGTGCGGAGGGGAAAAGGACTGCAAGCATTACCTTGAAGGTCGGTATTGACGCTATGGTGCAAATGGCATCTCGGAAAGTCAGATGCAATGAAATAACGTAGAAGGCAACGTAACTGAGAAACGAATTTTCACTTTGAACGCATATCACTTTATTGAATTGGAAATTAAAACGAATGGGCTCTTAATCACTTTTATAAATTCCTCCCTGAACGTTTTCTGAGACACCCCATAAATAAACGTATTGGTGCAAGCACTCAGAGATCTCAGCATATATCCGGACAGTTCCACAATGGTGAATGGGTCGTTGTGATCTGTTGTCGAAAACTCCACGTCGAGGAAGTGTACACTCACGAAGCACACGAGGTTTACCATCCACAGTAGGACGAAGTTACCGGATATGGCCAGCAATAGAATGATGGACTTCCTTCTGCTCTCCACCTCTTGATCCGTGCCGCCCTCGTCCTTCGTGTTCCCTCGGAGACGGCTCCTCACTCTGTTGGCGTGTATGATGTGCGTCATTCTCAGGGCATTCAGGAGCATGATCGGTAAAATTGTTACAATTGGGGTTAAAATTGTATCGATGGTGAAACGTGCTGCCCATAACCGTGAGGTGTAGAAGTCTGGAGTTATGACACAGAACTAGCCCACGTTGTCAATTATTTCTTGAGGTACGTAGGCAAAATATACAGCAATATTTTCAATAATACAGAAGATACATGTCAGTGATATCACCAAGGCCGCTGTTCTCCCGGTACAATATTTTATTCGTAACTTCTGAGTACATATAGTGACAAATCGATCGAAGGTGAAGGTCACCGTTAACCACACAGAGCAGTCGATGCAAATAAAAGTATTGCAAATATTCAGTTTACAAATTTGAGTTATTTTGAAGAATGAATAAGGAAAATAGCCATCTGTAATCTCAGAGAGAATTACCTCGAAGATCAGAACCATTAAATCAGCTACGGC
Organism: Rhinoraja longicauda; assembly: GCF_053455715.1. NCBI lineage: Eukaryota > Metazoa > Chordata > Chondrichthyes > Rajiformes > Arhynchobatidae > Rhinoraja > Rhinoraja longicauda. Next base: position 26,852,708 of record NC_135971.1, read on the forward strand.
CATGGATACCAGATAGCGGGAGATACATTTGGAGAGTCCACACTTTCCCCGGGAGAGGATTACGATTGCCATCAGGTTGGCTGTAGGAAAGACGAAATTAAAAACATCAACATTCACTATTCCAGAAGAACATCAGTTTGACAGTTCAGCGAAAGTAAATGGAGTATATGAGACTGCCAACTACCCCTTTACTCGTGTCACCCACACATCTCTGATTCAGGAAAGGACATCTGTAAGATGGACTTCGCAAACTAATAGCAAATACAATGCAGTGGCCAAGGCCATGGCTGGATTTACAGAGTCGCGGCCTATCGCAGAACGATTATTAAAATGTCGGACGGGTCTACTGGATATATATCAATCGTGAATTCCATTCGCCTGTTCACAGAGGAATGTGGAGAATAAAGAATCTCGGCCGATTTACTCATCACACTCCAGCGTCATACCTTATGTTATAACCTTCCATATGAAGGCAAAATACAGCATCAACTTTAAAACAAGAAGAGTTTGATGATTACCGCAGTTGACAAGTAATGCGTGTAAATATAAATCGCATCGAGATGTCTGCGGCGTGGCGTGGCCAGGCTCGCATTGTTCACTAGCAGTTGCAGATTGAATTCGCGATGCACATATGAATGCAAATACTACATCCAATTCACGCCTCTGCTAAACTATATTTCCTAACGCATTTGCGTTATAAGGCGTCCTCATTTTTCGCCCCTTTCCTTCAAGTCAAATTGACAGCAGGCGCACTGCTGCCTGGCAGCTAAGCGACCTCGGATCGATCCTGGTCACTGCTGCTGTTGGCATCTTCTCCCTGTGCTGGCGTAGGTTCTCCTTGGGTCAGTGCTTGATGGATATGACAATAGACAATACACAATAGCTGCAGGAGTATGCCATTCGGCCCTCCGAGCCAGCGCCGCCATTCAATGTGATCATGGCTGATCATTCACAATCAGTATCCCGTGTAATCAGATTGATTGATAGAGCATGGTAACAGGTGCCCGGCACACCGAGTCGCGCCGATCATCTATCACACTGGTTCTATGTTATCCAACATTCGCATCCAGTCCCTGCATATTAGAAGCTAATTATAGAATCAATGTGGTTGAGAAGGAAGTGTTCTCTCTCTCATATCTACTGTTATTGTTTCAAACAGGGGATTGGTGTTTTGGATGGCGTGCTGTCATTCTGACAGTGAAATACCAGCGTGACTTGTCTCCAGTTCATTGAGCTCGTACTGTTTTGGAATAATAAACATTGTCAGAGGAGTCGTTTAAGAGCAGACACATTGCTGGTGAATGAATGTACTTCACATTGCCTGAGAAAGATAACGTTGACAGTGAAGGTATTTAAAAAAACAAAACAATTTCAACTTTAAACAAAATAGAATGAAAATTAGAAAGATAGGCACGAAAAGCTGGAGTAACTCAGCGGGTCAGGCAGCATCTGTGGAGAACATGCATAGGTGACGTTTCACAGAGTGCTGGAGTAACTCAGCGGGTCAGGCAGCATCTGTGGAGAACATGGATAGGTGACGTTTCACAGAGTGCTGGAGTAACTCAGCGGGTCAGGCAGCATCTGTGGAGAACATGGATAGGTGACGTTTCACAGAGTGCTGGAGTAACTCAGCGGGTCAGGCAGCATCTGTGGAGAACATGGATAGGTGACGTTTCACAGAGTGCTGGAGTAACTCAGCGGGTCAGGCAGCATCTGTGGAGAACATGTATAGGTGACGTTTCACAGAGTGCTGGAGTAACTCAGCGGGTCAGGCAGCATCTCTGGAGAACATGGATAGGTGACGTTTCACAGAGTGCTGGAGTAACTCAGTGGGTCGGGCAGCATCTGTGGAGAACATGGATAGGTGACGTTTCACAGAGTGCTGGAGTAACTCAGCGGGTCAGGCAGCATCTGTGGGGAGAAGGAATGGGTGACGTTTCACAGAGTGCTGGAGTAACTTAGCGAGTCAGGCAGCATCTGTGGAGAGAAGGAATAGGTGACGTTTCACAGAGTGCTGGAGTAACTTAGCGGGCCAGGCAGCATCTCTGGAGAGAAGGAATGGGCGACGTTTCACAGAGTGCTGGAGTAACTCAGCGGGTCGGGCAGCATCTGTGGAGAGCAGGAATGGGTGACATTTCACAGAGTGCTGGAGTAACTCAGTGGGTCGGGCAGCATCTGTGGAGAACATGGATAGGTGACGTTTCACAGAGTGCTGGAGTAACTCAGCGGGTCAGGCAGCATCTCTGGGTGACGTCTCGGGTCAAAACCTTCTTCAGACGAGGGGACTGGTCTCATCAGAGGAATATTACCAACTCAGATTTTTAGGACCTGTTGAATGCATCCCATCTTACACAGAGTGGAATAGGACCAACAGGTTGAATCCACAGAGAACAACCATCACAATTATCACTCGTATCCGCCTCCACCACCACCCCTGGCAGCACGTTCCAGGCACCCAACTCCCTCTGTGTAAAAAAAACCTGCCCCACACATCTCCTTTAATCTTAAAGCTGTGCGCTCTAGTATTTGATTTTTCGATACTGGAAAAAAATTCTGACTGAAGAAGGGTCCCGACCCGAAACCCGTGTTCTCCAGAGATGCGGCCGGACCCGCTGAGTTACTCCAGCACTCTGTGAAACGTCACCTATCCATGTTCTCCAGAGATGCTGCCTGACCCTCTGAGTTACTCCAGCACTCTGTATCTTTCTCTGTAAACCAGCATCTGCAATTCCTTGCTTCTGAAAAAAAAGGCGCAACCTGTCTTCTGTTTTGATGTCTGTATATTACGTTAGAAAAGTGCACCTAAAGGCTAATATATGTCTGGGAAGATATCAAGCATGAGGATCGAAGTGTATAGTCAGTGGTCGGCGCAATAAATGTAGACAGAGTAGCCCATTAACTACAATAGGGAGCGATAATGGTTAATAAAATTACTCTTCAAAGCGACTGTACAACAGTTAGGCCAGGAAGATTTGTTTGAGAAATGCCTCTTTGTAGTAAACAACTATAATAGTCACTGAAAGGGACTCACTTCAAAGAATTCAGGAACAAATATGTCAGATGACCTCATCTGTGGAATGTAGCGTTGGTGTAAAATGGAAACATCATTTCCAACAGTTCTTTGGAGCGCTCCAAAGAGAAAATGGAAGGCACGCTCGACAAGAGAAATTAATCTTTGCTCCCTCACACATGTGAGAAAATCAGGCAGCAATTTTATTTGTGTTACAACATTTTACAATCAATGTGTACAAAGATAATCATGGCCAATGGGCAAATCATTTGCTAGCCCACAAGATGCACAGAGTCTCTTGCCCAGAGGAGGGGAATCGAGGACCAGAGGACATTGGTTCAAGGTGAAGGGGAAAAGATTCAATAGGGATCTGAGGGGTAACTTTCTCACACAAAGGTTGGTGGGTGTATGGAACGAACTGCCAGAGGAGGTAGTTGAGGCTGGGACTATCTCAATGTTTAAGAAACAGTTAGACAGGTGCATGGATAGGACAGGTTTGGAGGGATATGGGCCAAACAAGGGCAGGTGGGACTAGTGTAGCTGGGACATTGTTGGCCGGTGCGGGAAAGTTGGGCTGAAGGGCCTGTTTCCACACTGTATCACTCTATGACTAGTGTAGCTGGGCCATTGTTGGCCTGTGCGGGCAAGTTGGGCTGAAGGGCCTGTTTCCACACTGTATCACTCTATGACTAGTGTAGCTGGGATTGTTGGGCCGTGTGGGCAAGTTGGGCTGAAGGGCCTGTTTCCACACTGTATCACTCTTTGACTCTATGACTCGACTAAATGCCAGAAACTAAAGATCATTTCCCCCTGTGTGTCCAGTTGGGTTAAATTCATTGAGTACAGGTCCACCACTGATGTTCCGGCAACCAGTGGACTGGCACCTCCTTTAATCCGGACAAAATTACGAGAGCGCACTTGAAATCCCCCACGGAAGCCCCCCCGACAACCACATGCCCCCCGGGCCGGGCGAGGCGGCCGATCCCCACCTCACCGGGACTCTCGCGGCCGTTCGGCGGATGGACACTGCCCCTGCGGCCGGGGCTGTGCAACTCCGGCCCGGCCCGAGCCGGCAGATCCGTTCCCGTAGCCGACTCCCGTTGGGCCGGTATCTCCGCCCTCCCTCGGCGGCCTGGCTGGAACGTTCCGGTAACGTTGGACAGTTGGCCCTTGGGCCCACCAAGGTCGCGCTGACCAGCGATCACACCGCACACTTAACACACTGGGGACAGATTACAATTTACAGAGGCCAATTAACCTACAAACCCGCACGTCTTTGGAGTGTGGGAGGAAACCGGAGCACCCGGAGAAAACCCACGCGGTCAGGGGGAGAGCGTGCAAACTCCGTACTGAGAGCACCTGCAGTCAGAATGGAACCCGGGTCTCTGGCGCTGTGAGGCAGCAACTCTACCACTGCGCCACCGTGCCATCCTAGACTGCCTGTCATTTCCAGCGGTCTTGGGTAGAGCTGTTGCCAGGCCAAGCTTCGATGTCAACCCCACACTACGCTGTAGCAGTCGTTCTGATGAGGATTAGCGACGACTCTCAGCTTTATTGTTGTCTGTATCTTGTACTGTTAATCGTGCTATTAATCATGTGAAGAGCCTGTGCATGGAGTCAAGTGGGAAGAGGCCGCATCACTCAGGGTTTATCAAAGTAACAATAGCGAAGTTGACACTTTCACTCTCTCACTTCCTCTCCTCACTCAATACAATATCCAGTTGTCACAAAGCACACTTCAGCAGACAATGTAGGTCGTTCAAAATAATTTAATCACTTGTGCTTCAATCCATAAAATAGCAGCGTGGAACATTACGGCACGGTGGCGCAGCGGTAGAGTTGCTGCCTCACAGCGCCGGAGACCCGGGTTCCATCCCGACTACGGGTACTGTCCGTACGCGTGGGTTTTCTCCGGGTGCTCTGGTTTCGTCCCACACTCCAAGGATGTGCGAGTTTGTAGGTTAATTGGCTTGGTGCAAAATGTAAACATTATCCCTAGTGTGTGTAGGATAGTGTTAGTGTCCGGAGATCGCTGGTCGGCGCGGACTCGGTGGGCCGAAGGGCCTGATTCCGCGCTGTGTCTCTAAACTAAACTAAACTAAACTAAACCACGTGACCAATTTATAGGGCTGCATTTGGGTCATTGCGAGCAGTTGTGGTCACCCCATTACATGAAGGATGTGGAGGCTTTGGAGAGGGATGCAGAGGAGGTTCACCAGAAAGTTGCCTGGATTAGAGGGTACATGCTACAGGGGGAGGTGGGACGGACTTGGGTTTTTGTTTCTCTGGAATATCGGAGAGACCTGATAGAGGTATATAAAATCCTCAGAGGCTCCGATCTTTATCAACGGGGACAGTGTGGAGAGAGTGCCCAGCTTCAAGTTTCTGGGCACTCACATTTCGGAGGATCTCACATGGTCCAATAGCACTGCTGCGCTGGTCAAGAAGGTACAGCAACGACTGTTCTACGTGAGAACACTGAAGAATTCTGGTCTACCCCAACAGCTGCTGACGACATTCTACCGCTGCACCACAGAGAACATCCTAACACATGGCATCCCTGTGTGGTACGGAGGCAGAGAGGAAAGCTCTTCAGCGGGTAGTCCATAGAGCTCAGAGGACCATCGGAAAACAGCTACCAGCCTTGGAGGGCATCTACAACACACGATGCCTCAGAAAAGCCACCAGCATCCACAAAGACTCTTCACACCCCTGCAACAGTCTGTTCGAACTTCTACCATCGGGCAGACGATACAAGGCCTTCTACGCCCGCACCTCCAGACTCAGGAACAGCTTCATCCCCAGGGCCATAGCTGCTATGAACCGGTCCTGCTGAGCCGGACGGTCACATCGCACAGTGAACCGGCACAGATCAACTTGCACTTTATTCTGTTTTAAAACTGTTCCAATTTGTTTCACTGGGTTGTCTAAATTTATACTGATTTGCTAATTAATTTATTGCATCGTATGGGAGGCGCATTCCCAATCTCGTTGTACCCCTGTACAATGACAATAAAGATATATTGTATTGTATTGTAGAGTAGACCAGTATCCCAACATGGAAATGTCAAACAATAGAGGGCATAGCTTTAAGTTGCGAGCCACTCAGCGGAAAGACAATACATGATTACAATCATCAGCCAATTCCGCCCTATCAGTCTCCTCAATGTAGAGGGAAAAATCTTCTTCAGCATCATAGCTCAGAGGATGACCAGCTATTTAGAGAGAAACAACCTTGTGGATACAACAGTCCAAAAAGCAGGCATCCCAGTGTTCTCTGGATGTCTGGAACATACCAGCATGATTTGGCACCAAATCCAGACTGCAAGAAAAGAAAAGAGAGATCTGCATGTCGTTTTCCTTGACCTTGCCAATGCGTTCGGAACCGCCCCTCACAGTTTCCTGTGGGCATCCTTTGACTTCTTCAGGATACCAGAGACCATCGCAAGCCTTGTCAAGGCTTATTTTCAGGATCTGCAGCTGTGTTTCACCACGCCAGACTTTACCACCACATGGCACTGCATGGAGATTGGCATAATGGCAGGGTGTACCATCTCCCCATTGATCTTTACAATGGCTATGGAAGTCATCATAAGGGCCTCCAAGTGGGTGGTGGGAGGCGAGCGGCTGATGTCTGGAGTCCGTCTACCACCCATCAGGGCCCACATGGATGACATGACAATCATAACAACAACAGCACCTTGCACCAGGCGCCTTTTAAGGAAGCTTCAAGAGAACATCACTGGGGTTAGAATGAAATTTAAGCCATCCAAATCAAGAAGCATTTCTATAATCAAAGGCAAACTGACGGATCAAAGGTTTTTCATTGATCAAGAACCAATCCCAACTGTGTCAGAGAAGCCAATCAAAAGCCTGGGGAGATGGTATGACTCTAAACTGAAGGACACTGATCAAGCAAATGAGCTGAGGCAAGAAATCATCAAAGGCCTAGCAAACATCGACCGATCCATGTTGCCTGGAAAGCTGAAAATCTGGTGCCTGCAGTTTGGGTTACTACCTCGCCTTATGTGGCCACGAACCATGTAAGACATCACCCTCACAAGAGTTGAGAAGATGGAAAGAACAATCAGCTCTTTTGTGAGAAAGTGGTTAGGTGTTCCTCGATGCCTGAGGAACGTAGGCCTGTACGGTCAGCGGGTACTTCAGCTGCCTCTCTCTAGCCTCACAGAGGAGTTCAAGCGCACTAAAGTCAGACTAGAGATGACCCTGGCAGAATCGAGGGACACTGTCATCCGAGCTGCTGCCCCAACCCTGGCAACAGGAAGGGAGTGGACGGCTAAGAATGCGACACAGCAGGAAAAATCTGCTCTCCACCAAGGCGACATGATTGGGCAAGTCCAACACGGACGAAGTGGCTTGGGGCTTGGCGAAAAGCGACCTTGCTGGAACAAGGCATCCTCACTGGAGCGCCGGAAGTTGGTCACGGCCGAAGTCCGCCGACAGGAGGAGTCGAGTAGGTGTGGCAAGGCTGTGTCGCAAGCTAAACAGGGCCAGTGGATGAGATGGGAGAGTGTGGAAAAGCGGAAGATCAGCTGGAAGGACATGTGGGAGATGGAGGCGAGCAGAATAAGCTTCCTCATACGGGCAACCTATGATGTCTTTCCTAGCCCAAAAAATCTCAACCAATGGCTGGGCGAAGATCCATCATGCCCCCTGTGTTCAACACCAGCCACGCGTAAGCACATCCTCACTGGGTGTAAAGTAAGCCTCTACCAAGGACGGTACACCTGGAGACATAATCAAGTGCTCAAATGCTTGGCAGCGACTCTGGAAAGCAAAAGAACAACCAACAATGCCCTGCCGCCCAGAACAACCAACCCAGTTATGCCAATTGCCTTTGTTCGGGAGGGGGAACAAAAGCAACGGAAAATTCCACCAAGGACAAGGTTTGAACAGCTGGAGGCAGCCCGGGACTGGCAGATGCTGGTGGATGTGGACCAGCGGCTTACAGTTCCACCAGAGATAGCCATCACCAACTTGAGGCCTGATCTTGTCCTCTGGTCCAACTCTCAGCGCATGGTGTGTTTTGTGGAGCTCACAGTCCCTTGGGAGGATGCTGTGCAGGAAGCCTTTGAAAGAAAGAAACTGCGCTACACAGACCTTGCAGCGGAGGCAGAACAGCGGGACTGGAGAGCAAAGATCTGCCCTGTAGAAGTTGGATGTCGAGGATTTGTGGCAACATCTACCGTAAGACTGATGAAGGACCTGGGGATCAGCGGACAAGCCCTACGCCAGGCTATCAAGGAAACATCACAGATGGCAGAGCGGAGTAGCCAGTGGCTCTGGCTGAAGAGGAAAGACCCAATCTGGTCTCCCAAATAAGCCGGCTACGCAGATGTAGAGGGGAGTGGTTCTGGGAAGCCAGAATGCACTGCTGAGCCTACTGGAGACGTCGTGGGTCCAATCAGCGAAACGTCGATGAAAGTAGGTGCCCACTTGATAACCCCAATGACGTGTCTGCCTAGCCTTTCTCAACATCGGATGAGCATAGGTGAGTGCATAAGCCTCCCATCACCACCGGGAGCAAATTGACATTTGGCACTTTGGATTTCTAACATCTTGTCCTGTGTATTTGGAAACAAGCGATCCGCAGAGTATAGATACATGACAAAGGGAATAATGTTTAGTGCAAGATAAAGTCCGATAAAAGATAGTTAGAGGGTCTCAAATAAGGTAGATGGGAGCTTGGGGCCGCTCCCTAGTTGGTGGTAGGATGGTTCAGTTGCCTGGTAACTGCTGGGAAGAAACTGTCCTTGAATCTGGAGGTGTGCGTTTTCTCACTTCTGCACCTCTTGCCCGATGGGAGAGGGGGAGAAACAATACTCGTTTATTATATTGTTCACGGTGCACTATGTTTACATGTTCTGTTGGGCTGCAGCAAGTAAGCATTTCATCGTTCTACCTGGGACATCTATATACTAAAACTCCCCTCCCTCCCCCTCCAATCTTTGCACATCCCCCAATCCTTCCCACTCGTCACTTTAACTTCATGTTTCATGCATCTTGTGTTTTTATGACCGTTGGCAGATCAATCTCCCTCCTGGGGTGAATAAAGCTCTGTCGTATCGTATGGTAAGTTTTGTGTGACGGCAGTACATCCCAGTTGCCTTAGTCTTCTGCATCTGTTCATCAAACCCTCCGTCTGAACAAATTTCCAACCAACAAGTTTAGCCATCCCCGCAAGTATCAAACCAAGCTGTTGGCCAGAGCGTTTAGTGTATGCGTCAGGAGGTCACGTTGTGGGACTTTGGTCAGGCTGTATTCAGAGTATTGTGTGCGGTTTTGGTCGCCCCCATTGCAGGAAGGGTGTGGAGGCTTTGGAGAGGATGCAGAGGAGGTTCACCAGAACGCTGCCTGGATTAGAGGGTGCCAGCTACAAAGGAGAGGTTGGACAGACTTGATTGTTTTTGCTAGAATGCCACAGATAGAGAGGAGACCCAACAGAAGTACATAAAACGATGAGAGGCATAGATCGGGTGGACATTCAGAACCTTTTTTCCCAGGGTGGCAATGTCAAAGACTAGAGCGCATTAAAGGTGAGAGGAGCAAAGTTTAAAGGAGATGTGTGGGGCAAACGTTATACACAGAAGGTGGTGGGGGCCTGGAACACGCTACCTGGGGTGGTGTTGGAGGCAGATACGATAGTGGCGTTTAAGTGGGTTTTAAATTGATATTTGCACATGCAGGGAATGGAGGAATATGGATCACGTGCAGGCAGATGGGGTTAGATTGCCTTGGCATCGTATTCAGCACGGACATTGTGGGCCGAAAGGCCTGTTCTTGCGTTGAACTGTTCGATACAAACCTAGCTTGTTGTAGCAGCTGTAACTAGCTGTGACGATGTACCACAATATCGCCGTGTGTGCGGAGGTGCCAGGCAGCAGTTAGATGCTGTTTGTCCTGTCTTACAATTCATTGTCAAAAGCTTCGCCTAGTCCTGAAACCGTGCAAATGCTCAACACGGTCTACTGTGGACAGGGTGAGCAGCTTTAAATACCTGGGAGTCCACATCAAAGAGGATCTGACATGGACAACGCACATTGCCGCACTGGTGGGTAAAGCAAAGCAGCGCCTTTACCACCTCAGACAGCTGAGGAAATTCAGAGTGTCTCTGAGGATCCTTCATTGCTTCTACTCTGGGGCTGTAGAGAGCATCCTCTCCGGCAACATTACAGTCTGGTTTGGGAACAGCTCTGCCCAGGACAGGAAGGCCCTGCAGAGAGTAGTGCGTTAGGCAGAACGCACCTTGGGAACTACACTCGCCCCCCCCTGCAGGACCTATACATCAGGAGGTGCAGATCCAGAGCAAGCAAGATTATGAGGGACACCTACCACCCCAGCAACGGACTGTTCCAGATGCTACGGTCAGGCAAACGCCTCCGCTGTCACGCTGTGAAAACGGAGAGGATGAGACGGAGTTTCTTCCCACAGGCCGTCAGGACTGTTAACTATTATAACTCCAGGGACTAAATTTTGTCTTCTCTGTATTAACTTTAATTTATATGCTGTAACTGTAAAACAATTTTGCAAAATCCACAGGCGTTGCCACTTTCATTTCACTGCACATCGTGTATGTGTATGTGACAAATAAACTTGAGTTGAACACAAAATCAGATTGTCCATCCTCCACTTTATACAGAGATCTGACTAACAGGGTGCTGTCCCCCCCTGCTGGCAGCGTGCAGGTCCGTTAGTCTGGATAAACACGCTTCCCCTATGAGATGAAGAAAGACACAAGACGCTGGACTAACTCAGCAGGACAGGCAGCATCTCTGGACAATAGACAATAGACAATAGACAATAGGTGCAGGAGTAGGCCATTCAGCCCTTCGAGCCAGCACCGCCATTCAATGCGATCATGGCTGATCACTCTCAATCAGTACCCCGTTCCTGCCTTCTCCCCATACCCCCTCACTCCGCTATCCTTAAGAGCTCTATCCAGCTCTCTCTTGAAAGCATCCAACGAACTGGCCTCCACTGCCTTCTGAGGCAGAGAATTCCACACCTTCACCACTCTCTGACTGAAAAAGTTCTTCCTCATCTCCGTTCTAAATGGCCTACCCCTTATTCTTAAACTGTGGCCCCTTGTTCTGGACTCCCCCAACATTGGGAACATGTTTCCTGACTCTAATGTGTCCAATCCCCTAATTATCTTATATGTTTCAATAAGATCCCCCCTCATCCTTCTAAATTCCAGTGTATACAAGCCCAATCGCTCCAGCCTTTCAACATACGACAGTCCCGCCATTCCGGGAATTAACCTAGTGAACCTACGCTGCACGCCCTCCAAAGCAAGAATATCCTTCCTCAAATTTGGAGACCAAAACTGCACACAGTACTCCAGGTGCGGTCTCACCAGGGCCCGGTACAACTGTAGAAGGACCTTTTTGCTCCTATACTCAACTCCTCTTGTTACGAAGGCCAACATTCCATTGGCTTTCTTCACTGCCTGCTGTACCTGCATGCTTCCTTTCATTGACTGATGCACTAGGACACCCAGATCTCGTTGAACTCCCCCTCCTCCTAACTTGACATCATTCAGATAATAATCTGCCTTTCATTTCTTACTTCCAAAGTGAATAACCTCACACTTATCTACATTAAACTGCATCTGCCATGTATCCGCCCACTCACACAACCTGTCCAAGTCACCCTGCAGCCTTATTGCATCTTCCTCACAATTCACACTACCCCCCAGCTTAGTATCATCTGCAAATTTGCTAATGGTACTTTTAATCCCTTCATCTAAGTCATTAATGTATATCGTAAATAGCTGGGGTCCCAGCACCGAACCTTGCGGTACCCCACTGGTCACTGCCTCCCATTCCGAAAGGGACCCATTTATCCCCACTCTTTGCTTTCTGTCTGTCAACCAATTTTCTATCCATGTCAGTACCCTACCCCCAATACCATGTGCCCTAATTTTGCCCACTAATCTCCTGTGTGGGACCTTGTCGAAGGCTTTCTGAAAGTCGAGGTACACCACATCCACTGACTCTCCCCTGTCAATTTTCCTAGTTACATCCTCAAAAAATTCCAGTAGATTTGTCAAGCATGATTTCCCCTTCGTAAATCCATGCTGACTCGGAATGATCCCGTTACTGCTATCCAAATGCTCTGCAATTTCGTCTTTTATAATTGACTCCAGCATCTTCCCCACCACTGATGTCAGACTAACTGGTCTATAATTACCCGTTTCGAGTCGAGACCCTTCTTCAGACTGAGAGTCGGGGGAAAGGGAAACGAGAGATACAGACGGTGATAGACAATAGACAATAGGTGCAGGAGGAGGCCATTCGGCCCTTCGAGCCAGCACCGCCATTCAATGTGATCATGGCTGATCATTCTTAATCAGTACCTGCCTTCTCCCCATACCCCCTGACTCCGCTATCCTTAAGAGCTCTATCTAGCTCTCTCTTGAATGCATTCAGAGAATTGGCCTCCACTGCCTTCCGAGGCAGAGAATTCCACAAATTCACAACTCTCTGATGTAGAGAGGTGTAGAACAAATGAATGAAAGATATGCAAAAAGGTAGCGATGATAAAGGAAACAGGCCACTGTCAGCTGTGAGCTGGGTGAAAACGAGTTACAGACAATGAGACTCAACGAGACGACTTTGCAGCCAGTACAATAACGTTGCTGGGATAGGGGCAGAGAGAGAGGGGAAGCAAGGGTTACTTGAAGTTAGAGAAAGCAATATTCACACCACTGGGTTGTAAGCTGCCCAAACAACACAAAGAACTGCAGATGCCGGTTTACAACAAAAGACAGAAAATGCCGTGATGTAACCGTGAATGTACGCGTCTGGCCTGTGTGATGGACTGGGCTACATCTACAATGGTGGGGAGTGTGGTGTGTGGGATGGACTGGGCCACATCTACAATGGTGGGGAGTGTGGTGTGTGGGATGGGCTGGGCTACATCTACAACTGTCTGCAATTTCTTGGGGTCTTGGGCAGAGCTGTTCCCCAACCAGGCCGTGATGCAGGCCGACAATACGCTGTCCACGGTGGGCTTGGAAGAATTACTGGAGACATGCCAGATCTCCTCAGTCTCCACACGAAGTGGTGGCATTGAGGCATTCCTGGCCGCCTCCGGAGATCGACAGGAGGCGCTGCCTCAGAAATGCAGCCAGCGTCATCACTTCCATCAACTCCCTCGTTAACAACGAGATTGGTAACCAGGAGGAGACCAAGGATGGTTCGAGTCATCAGTTTAGGAGGCAGAGCAGGAGATGCAAGGAACTGCAGACGCTTGTACTTTGAGCAAAAGACAAAGTGCTGGAGGAACTCAGCGGATCAGGCAGCATCTGTGGAGGGGAATGGACAGGCGACGTTTCAGGTGGGGACTCTTCCTCAAAGTTAGACGTGTTAATAGAAGGTTAATAGAAGGTTAACCAGACCAAGCGCAGGCAGGTGGGACTAGGATAGCTGGGACATTGTTGGCCGGTGTGGGCGAGTTGGGCCGAAGGGCCTGTTTCCACACTGCATCACCCTATGACTCTATGATTCTATGTTAGAAGGTTATTAGCATGGTGAGCTCTGCGTTTCTAGAGATTCCTGTCAAGAATTTATGGAGGTTAGTGAAAATCAGTTTACTAAAACCGAATGGATTATTGTTGTTGATGGAATTCTGAGCTCGTGGTTGCTGTGTTCTAAGCAACGGAAAGGTACAATTTGGTTTGGTTTAGGGCTTAGATATTCAGCGTGGAAACAGGCCCTTCAGCCCACCAAGTCCGCGCCGACCAGCGATTCCCGCACACTAACACTATCCTACACATGTTAGGGACAATTTACAATTATGCCAGGCCAATTAATCTATAAACTTGTACATCTTTGGAGTGTGGGAGAAAACCAGAGCTCCCGGAGAAAGGCCATGCAGTCACGGGGAGAACGTACAAACTCCGCACAGACAGCACCCGTAGTCAGGATTGAACCTGGCGCTGTGAGGCAGCAACTTTACCGCTGCGCCACCGTGCCGCCTGAAAACTGATTAAAAAATTGCAATCCACTAAGAGAACTATTCTAATGAATTGCTATCAGGCTAGGACACAATAAAATGCTATGAATTATTAGTTTAGAATATATTTTCTGGATAAAAGGAAAGATCTTTTTCTTGCATTAAATGCCTTTTTTTAATTAATGAGTGAATCGGAAATTGAAGCCACGAAATCAGATTCTTAATTACATTATAAGGATATAATAGAAGCACAAAAGTATTGAAGGGACTAGTTAATATTAAAAAAGACACAGATTGTTGGAGTAACTCAGCGGGTCAAGCAGTATCTGTGGAGAACATGGATAGGTAACGTTTCACAGAGTGCTGGAGTAACTCAGCGGGTCAGGCAGCATCGGTGGAGAACATGGATAGCTGACGTTTCGGGTCGGGACCCTTCTTCAGACTGATTCTTTCGTACACTAGTTTATGGAATCAGTCTGAAAAAAGGGACCCTTCTGGTTATTATCTTTGATACTGTGTAATATATATCAATGAACATCCCTGTGGCATTTTATAATGCTTAAATTTTAGACAGGTTCATCTTTTATTCCCTTACAAGAGGGCAGCTTACAACACAATGGTTTGAACATTGAATTATCTAATTTTAAGTACTTTGGGGCAGCACGCTGGTGCAGCGGTAGAGACTCGGATTCGATCCTGACTACGGGTGCTGTCAGTACGGAGTTTGTACGTTCTCCCTGTGAGCATGTGGGTTTTCTCCGGTGCTCCGGTTTCCTCCCACACTCCAAAGACATACAGGTTTGTAGGTTAATCACTTCGGTAAGATTGGAAATTGTCCTTCGTGTGTGTACGATGGTTCTCGTGCACTGAGTGACCGCTGGTCGGTGCGGACTCGGTGGGCCGAAGGGCCTGTTTCCGCGCTGTATCTCTAAAGTCAAAGTCAAATCGATACTGCCTTGCCCACCACTCTCTTCCACGTACCATCCCCCACCCCCACTCAATACACACACATATCTGTCACTACCTCACCTTTCTTCTCTCCTTCCCCTCCCCTTCCACCCAGATCACTCTCTCTGGCTTCACATTTCACTCCTCTCCCCTCCGTATCTGACACCCTCTCACCTGCAGCCTTTGTCACTCACTCCACCTATCTGCCAACCAAACCCATCCTCACCTGTATCCACCTATCACTTGCCATGCTTTGTCCTGTCCCCACCTCTTTCTCCCAGCTTTCTCCCCTCCTACTGCCCCCCCCCACCACTACAATTAATCCAAAGAAGGGTCCCGATCCGAAAACATCCTCTGTCCTTTCCATCCACAGATGCTGCCTGATCCGCTATGTTACTCCAGCACTTTGTGTTTTGCTCAGGATTCCAGCATCTGCAGTTCCTTACGTCTCCAATAACCAACACACTCTTCATTTACAACAGACGTTAAAAATTCATCGGACATAGTTGAAATGTGCTTTCGACACATTATGGATAGTGTGTACTGGAAATATACTCTGGCATTGTTAACATATTATGTTGAACATATTAATTACATACATTTACAGAGAAACATAGTGAAAGTCAGCTTCGATGGGTATAAAATGTTCATTGGGATGTGCTTGGCTTTGTGCTTCTCTACCTCGTTGCGCCTATGTTTTTATATTGACACAAGAGTAGGTGCTTGAAGGTTTTCTTGAAGGTGTCGTTACAGAGTGCGTAGCAGGCTGGGTTGATGGTGCTGTTGATGTAGCAGAGCCAGTAGCCGATGGTCCACACAGTATTGGGGACGCAGACAGAGCAGAAGGTGTTGATGAGGACCATCACATTGTAGGGGATCCAGGTGATGATGAAGGCCAGCAGGATGGCCAGGATGGTCTTGGTCACCTTCCTCTCCCGCGACACTGCGCCCTTCCTCTTCTTGGCCGGTGCCTTTGTCATCCTGACGATCTCGCCGCGGTCCGTGTCGCGGTCTGCCGCCGCTGGGCAGCTCTCGCTGGTCCGAGACTTGGTCGCCACCTTGATGCAGGAGAACGTGGAGCCGTCCACCGTGAAGCGGCCTGAGGACGACGCAGGGGCCGCGGCCTTGACCCTGGTGCCCCCGTCCACCGCCCCCTCCTCCCCCTCCTCCTTCTGGACGGAGGGGGCGACGCTGGCCGAGGTGGAGTCGTTGGACACCTCCTTCTCCTCCCCCTGACCGCAGTTCCCCATCACCGCCTCCCCGGCCGCCTTGCCGTTTTGTACCTTGACCTGCGGCAACCCGTCGAGGGGGCCGGAGACGTTGTTGTTGTTGGGTTTGGCGACCTTGTGCCGCTCCAGGCTGGGCGAGGTGCCGCCCCTGCTCACCTCCGGCTCCCTGGTGTCCTTCTTGATGCGGCTCTTGCTGGCGCGGGAAATGTGCACGTAGAGGACGGCCATGGTGATGACCGGCAGGTAGAAGGCAGCGATGGCCGTGCCGAAGGTCACCACGGGGTTGGAGAAGAACTGGACGTGGCACTCGCCCTGAGGGACCTGGCGCCCGCCCACGATGAACTGCCAGAAGAGGATGGCCGGGGCCCAGAGGACGAAGGAGAGCAGCCAGGCGGCGGCGATCATCATGCCCGCCATCTTGTTGGACCTCTTCACCGGGTAGCTGAGAGGCTTGGTCACGCAGAAGTAGCGGTCAAAGCTGATGATGAGGAGGTTCATAACAGAGGCATTGCTGACAACGTAATCAAGAGCCAGCCACAGGTCACACACCACCGGACCCATGGGCCAGGAGCCCATGACGATATAAATGGTGTAGAGATTCATGGAGAAGACCCCAATGATCAAATCAGCGCAGGCCAGGCTGAAGATGAAGTAATTGTTAATGGTCTGCAAGTGCCGGTTCACTTTGATGGACACCATCACCAGAATGTTTCCAATAATGGTCACCAGGCTCAGCGAGCCGGCCACGATCATGATGAAGACCACCTCAATTGTTTGGTACGGGCTCCCTCCATCGAAGTCCGTGAAGTTGCCAAGAGATGCGTTTGTCCCGCTCGCGTTGGCCATCCTTTCCCCCTCACGCCCAGTTAGCACCGGCACCACCTACATACACAACATAAAAGGGGAATACAAAAATAATCATCACCAAACAAGCTTTAAATATCTCTAACTGAAGTCTCACCAGCACAAACACACAAGGCCATCTATTGTTCTAAACTTGAAGATCACAGCCGGGGGATTCAGTTTTAATCAGGAATTCATTTTTTTAAATTTTACAATAGATGCAGGAGGAGGCCATTCGGCCCTTCGAGCCAGCACCGCCATTCAATGTGATCATCACTGATCATTCTCAATCAGTACCCCGTTCCTGCCTTCTCCCCTTACCCACTGACTCCGCTATCCTTAAGAGCTCTATGTAGCTCTCTCTTGAATGCATTCAGAGAATTGGCCTCCACTGCCTTCTGAAGCAGAATTACAGAGGTCATTTACAGTACAGTTAATTATGAATTAATGGTAATTACTTATGCCTGACTGGTTGAAGATGTTGAAGGCTTACATGGTAAACGTGGTTTAATTTTATTGATCCAACATCGGAGTCACCTTTTGTGCACTTGAAATGATAGGATAACATTCAAATAAGACACAGAGTGCTGGAGTAACTCAGCGGGTCAGGCAGCATCTCTGGAGAACATGGATAGGTGACGTTTCACAGAGTGCTGGAGTACCTCAGCGGGTCAGGCAGCATCTCTGGAGAACATGGAGAGCCGATGTTTCAGGTCGGGGCCCTTCTTCAGATAATTGAAAGAATGCTTTGGTTCCCTTAAGCCCTTGTGCTCAAATTCCCTGTGAACACTGGAAATCCTGATTGCCGAGGGAAATTATGCAGAAAAGAGCAGATGCATGAAAGGTCATCCCTCATTTACGGCAGTTATGTTAGAGGCAGGAAACATATTCCCAATGTTGGGGGAGTCCAGAACAAGGGGCCACAGTTTAAGAATAAGGGGTAGGCCATTTAGAACTGAGATGAGGAAAAACTTTTTCAGCCAGAGAGTTGTAAATCTGTGGAATCTGTGGTGCTGGCTCGAAGGGCCGAATGGCCTACGCCTGCACCTATTGTCTATTGTCTAATTCTGTGCCTCAGAAGGCAGTGGAGGCCAATTCTCTGGATGCATTCAAGAGAGAGCTAGATGGAGCTCTTAGGGATAGCGGAGTCAAGGCGTCTGGGGAGAAGGCAGGAACGGGGTACTGATTGAGAATGATCAGCCATGATCACATTGAATGGTGGTGCTGGCTTGAAGGTCCGAATGGCATCCTCCTGCTCCTATTGTCTATTGTCCCTCCATTCCCTGCGTACCCATACCTAAAACCCTCCTAAAACCCTCTTAAACGCCATTGTCGTATCTGCCTCCACCACCAACCCTGAAATGTGTTTCACTGCATTCCAGGCACCCACCTGTGTAAAAAAACCCTGCCCCCGCACATCTCCTTTAAACTTTGCCCCTCTCACCTTAAGGCTATGCCCTCTAGTCTTTGATAAAGGTTCTGACTGTCTACTGTTTCTATGCCTCTCATGATTTTTTATACCTCTATCAGGTCTCCCCTCAACCTCCAACGTTCCAGTAAAACAACAAGCTCATGTCACGTCCAACTTTAGTAACCCTGTCACGTCCAACTTTAATTGAATCTTGAAGCAGCCGACTCTGCATGCTTCGTTTCGTAAAGAAGTAAAACTGAAATATTCCAAGCGTTAAAATAAATCCCTGCCCACCATTTACTGTGACAAGGAATGCACTCTAAAGAACAGAGATGCTTTGACACTCCGCATCTTACATGGAAGAGGCAAGGTGCTGCTTATGTGTCTGAAGTTATGAGACTGAAGAAGGGTCTCGACCCAAAACGTCACCCATTCCTTCTCTCCAGAGATGCTGCCTGTCCCGCTGAGTGACTCCAGCATTTTCCTTCTGCCTTTTCTTTCTGTCAGTTTCTATTAACGTTTCCCAATTTTCTCTAAATAATTTCTGGATTTTTCTATTAAATCTGTTCATTGTCTTTTGTAATTTCCTTTGATTAATCCGGCCGCCTGTCCCTATAATGTAGACACAAGGAACTGCAGATGCTGGTTTAACAAAGAAAAAGACACAAAGTGCTGGTGGTCAGGCAGCATCTGTGGAGGACATGGATAGGTGACTTTTCGGGGCTGGATCCTTCTGTTTAGGTAAACCAGCATCTGCAGTTCCTTGTTGGGGTCCTGACCCAAAACAGAAGGGTCCCAACCCCAAACATCGTTAATCCATGTTCTCCAGAGATGCTGCCTGACCCGATGAGTTACTCCAGCACTCTGTGAAACGTCACATATCCATGTTCTCCACAGATGCTGCCTGATCCGCTGAGTTACTCCAGCACTCTGTGAAACGTCACCTATCCATGTTCTCCAGAGATGCTGCCTGACCCGCTGAGTTACTCCAGCACTATGTGTCTTTTTTTGCCTGTTCCTATACTCCAGTTCCTTTTGTATCTAGAGCTTTAGCCTAAATGGAGAATTCTTCAGACTGACACATCTGTTCCTTTATTCGACCCCAATCGTTTGTGTTTATTAAAACTTTCTTTGTACGGCTTTTCATTCAATAAGGAGCGGTTGGACAGACTTGGATTGTTTTCTCAGGTGTCTCAGAGGCTGAGAGATTTATATAAAACCATGGGAGGCACAGATAGGGTAGACAGTCACAACCTTTTTTCCAGGTTGTGTACGTCAGGGACTTCAAGGTGAAAGGGCACAGTTTAAAGGAGATGTGCGGGCACAGAGGATGTGGGGGGGCTGGAACGCGCTGCCAGGGGTAATGGTGGAGGCAGATGCCAAGCTGTATCTGACAGTGTCTGGGGTTATAGGGAGAAGGCAGGAGAATGGGGTTAGGAAGCAGAGATACATCAGCCACGATTGAATGGCAGAGTGGACTTGATGGGCCGAATGGCCTAATTCTGCTCTTATCACCTATTTCTCTCATTTTTACAGTTAGACTTCTTTCCTTTTTGTTATGCCGTCTTCTTAATGTATTTCAATTTCTGTGCTAGACAATAGACAATAGACAATAGGTGCAGGAGGAGGCCATTCGGCCCTTCGAGCCAGCACCGCCATTCAATGTGATCATGGCTAATCATTCTCAATCAGTACCCCGTTCCTGCCTTCTCCCCATACCCCCTGACTCCGCTATCCTTAAGAGCTATATCTAGCTCTCTCTTGAATGCATTCAGAGAATTGGCCTCCACTGCCTTCTGAGGCAGTGAATTCCACAGATTCATAACTCTCTGACTGAAAAAGTTTTTCCTCATCTCCGTTCTAAATGGCCTACCCCTTATTCTTAAACTGTGGCCCCTTGTTCTGGACTCCCCCAACATTGGGAATATGTTTCCTGCCTCTAACATAACTGCACATAAGGGCAACCATAACTGCATTCAGTACTCCAAATGCAGCCAAGACAAAGTCCTACAAACCAAGTCCTCAAAGGCTCAACCAATAGACAATAGACAATAGACAATAGGTGCAGGAGTAGGCCATTCAGCCCTTCGAGCCAGCACCGCCATTCAATGCGATCATGGCTGATCACTCTCAATCAGTACCCCGTTCCTGCCTTCTCCCCATACCCCCTCACTCCGCTATCCTTAAGTGCTCTATCCAGCTCTCTCTTGAAAGCATCCAACGAACTGGCCTCCACTGCCTTCTGAGGCAGAGAAATCCACACCTTCACCACTCTCTGACTGACCAGTGGGAAATGGAATTAGCATTGAGGGCCCGTTTTATTGAACAGAAAATCATCTTGTCTGAGGTGTCAGAGAAGGCATCTAAAATAAATAAAGGAGCAGAAGATGAAGATAGACACAACCTACTGGAGTAACTCAGCGGGACAGGCAGCATCTCTGGAGAGAAGGAATGGATGACGTTTTGGGTCGAGACCCTTCTTCAGATTCGACCCGAATCGTCACCCATTCCTTGTCTCCAGAGACGCTGCCTGTCCCGCTGAGTTACTCCATCATGTTGTGTCTGTCTTCGATGTGAACCAGCATCTTGCTTCACAGAAGATGAAGGGTTGTTTGCAGTGGCAGGGAACACTGTCCAACCCCTTAATAATCTTATATGTTGCATTGTGGATCACGTGCAAGGAGAGGAGATGATATTAATCTGGCGATATTCGGCACAGACATTGCAGGCCAACAGAGGGCATTAAACCACCAGAGAATGAATACATGGGAAAAGGAAACACACTTAGACATTTGGAATAGTGGCGTTTGGGAGGCTTTTAGATAGGCTCATGGATATGTAGGGAATGGAGGGATATGGATCACGTGCAGGCAAATGAAACTAGTATCCCTAGTGTGCGGGATAGAACTGGTGAACGGATGGTCGCTGGTTGGCACGGACTCGATGGGCCGAAGGGTATGTTTCCACACTGTACCTCTAAACTAAACGAAAGTTAAAGCCGATAAGCACTAAGTTTAGTTTAGTTTAGAGATACAGCACGAAAACAGGCCCTTCGGCCCACCGAGTCCACGCCGACCAGCGATCCCCGCACATTAACACTATGCTACATACACCAAGGATAATATTTTTAAAAAACATTTATACCAAGCCAATTAACCTACAAACCTGTACATCTTTGGAACGTGGGAGGAAGCCAAAGATAGCCAATAGACAATAGACAATAGGTGCAGGAGGAGGCCATTCGGCCCTTCGAGCCAGCACCACCATTCAACGTGATCATGGCTGATCATTCTCAATCAGTACCCCGTTCCTGCCTTCTCCCTATACCCCCTGACTCCGCTATCCTTAAGAGCTCTATCTAACTCTCTCTTGAATGCATTCAGAGAATTGGCCTCCACTGCCTTCTGAGGCAGAGAATTCCACAGATTTACAACTCTCTGACTGAAAACGTATTTCCTCATCTCAGTTCTAAATGGCCTACCCCTTATTCTTAAACTGTGGCCCCTTGTTTTGGACTCCCCCAACATTGGGAACATGTTTCATGCCTCTAACGTGTCCAGCCCCTTAATAATCTTATACGTTTCGATAAGATCCCCTCTCATCCTTCTAAATTCCAGTGTATACAAGCCTAGTCACTCCAGTCTTTCAACATACGACAGTCCCGCCATTCCGGGAATTAACCTAGTAAACCTACGCTGCATGACCTCAATAGCAAGAATATCCTTCCTCAAATTTGGAGACCAAAACTGCACACAGTACTCCAGGTGTGGTATCACCAGGGCCCTAAGATATCGGAGAAAACCCACACAGGTTACAGGGAGAACGAACAAACTCCGTACAGACAGCACCCGTAGTCAGGATTGAAACCGGGTATCTGGCGCTGCAAGCACTGCAAGGCAGTAACTCTACCGCTGCGCCACCGTGCCGCCCTTGTTACAGATAGTGATGGAAGCAATGAAGAGTGCGATGCTCTATAAGGCAGCAAGACTTGGTTATCAAACGTTGAACTCACACACTTCACATAGTTCTATCGTCTAGTCACAGAGGCTGGTTCCTTTCTTATCTTTGCAACGGGCTGATTGCTTCGCTCCATTCCCAAATAATAAAACAGGGAGAGATTATTACAGAGAGTGTCCTTCGTGGATTTAACCTCTGTCAACCTTGTCTGCTTTTAATTCTTTTTCTTAATTCCTGTCCTAATAAACTGCTCCCCAACTCTCAGGCTGTGAAGGCAGAATTAGTCTTTGACAATTTCCCCATGTAACTTCGAACAATAATATTAGTTGAATTTAGTTCAGATATAAATATTTTAATACTTATTAACACGATATCACTGCCTCAGAAGGCCGTGGAGGCCGATTCTCTGAATGCATTCATGAGAGAGCTAGATAGAGCTCTTAAGGATAGCGGAGTCAGGGGGTAAGGGGAGAAGGCAGGAACGGGGTACTTAACATAGAAAATAGGTGCAGGAGTAGGCCATTCGGCCCTTCGAGCCTGCACCGCCATTCAATATGAACATGGCTGATCATCCAGCTCAGTATCCCGTACCTGCCTTCGCTCCATACCCTCTGATCCCTGTAGCCACAAGGGCCACATCTAACTCCCTCTTAAATATAGTAAATGAACTGGCCTCAACTACCTTCTGTGCCAGAGAATTCCACAGACTCACCACTCTGTGTGTGAAGAAATGTTTTCTGATTGAGATTGTACTGATTGAGAATGATCAGCCATGATCACATTGAATGGCAGTGCTGGCTCGAAGGGCCGAATGGCCTCCTCCTGCACCTATTGTGTATTGTCTATTGTCTATTGATATATTTTAATACTTTTAAGTCTGGATTTTTTTTCTCACAAAAGATAAAAATAGGCACGTGTAGTGAGTCCAAAACGGGCGTTATTATCAAAAGACTTTATTCTTCGTAAAAACCGTGACAAGGCGCAACGCACTTACTTTGGACACACACTACTTAACTACTAATATAATCTAATCTCATCTCCCCCGTTTGGCGCCAGACACAACTATACCTCGCGCTCCCGCACCACGTGACCTGTTAGCCCAACCGAGGGTTCGAGACCCCCCCGCTAATCCGTATGTCCCTACACACGTTTATTATAAATAAGAAGGGAATTTAAACACTGGCTGTTAACTTGCACTGGGTGTAGTATTGCCACAGGTGAATCCTGCACTTAGACTAAAGCTCTGGCTTCAATAAGGTGCATTACTTGAGTGTGAGATACAGCCTTGGAAACAGTCCCTTCGGCCCACCGATCCACGCCGACCATCGATCGCCCGTTCACACTTGTTCTATGTTAACCCACTTTCCCATCCACTCCCTGCACACCTGGGGCAATTTACTGACGGCCAATTAACCTACAAACCTGCACGTCTTTGGGATGGGCGAGGAAACCGGAGCTTGGTTTTCGAAACAAAGACTTGGTATAGTTTAGTCTATTGTCACGTGTACCGAGGTGCAGTGAAAACCTTTTTTGTTGCGTGCTAACCAGTCAGCAAAAAGACAATACATGATTACAATCAAGTCGTCCACGGTGTACAGATACAGGATAAAGGGAATATCGTTTAGTGCAAGATAAAGTCCAGTAAAGTCTGACTAAAGATGGTTGGAGGGTCTCCAATGAGGAAGATGGTAGCTCAGGACTGCTCTCTGGTGGTGGTGGTGGGATGATTCAGTTGCCTGATAACAGCTGGGAAGAAACTGCCCCTGAATCTGGAGGTGTGCGTTTTCACACTTCTGTACCTCTTGCCCGATGGGAGAGGGGAGGAGAGGGAGTGACCGGGGTGAGTCTGGTCCTTGATTATGCTGCTGGCCTTGCTGAGGCAGCGTGAGGTGTAGGTGGAGTCAATGGGAGGGAGGATGGTTTGTGTGATGGTCTGAGCTGCTGGCCTTGCCGAGGCAGCGTGAGGTGTAGATGGAGTCAGTGGGAGGGAGGATGCTTTGTGTGATGGTCTGGGCTGCTTCCAAAACTCTCTGCAATTTCTTGCAAGTTTAGTTTTGCAGCAGGGTTGAGTGGGAATTGTAAAGCTTTGAAGCGCAGTGGAAATGTCCAGAGCAATCTCACACTACTGTGACATGTAATTCCGAGATAAATGCCTCACTGAAATTGGGCTGTCTCAGCTGCTCGTTAAAACCACAACAGACTCTCTCTCTCTCTCTCTCCCCCCCTCTCTCCCTCTCTCGCCTCACTCCCTCTCTCCCTCTCTCACCTCTCCCTCTCTCCCTCTCTCTCTCTCCCTCCCTCTCTCTTTCTCTCTCTCTCTCTCTCTCTCTCCCTCCCTCCATCTCTCCCTCTCACTCTCTCTCTCCAATTCCAAATTAGCCCTGGATCCATTTTAGGTCTGAAGAACCAACTCGAAACGTCACCCATTCCTTCTCTTCAGAGATGCTGTCTGACCCGCTGAGTTACTCAAGCTTTTTGTGTCTATCTTCCATTTTATGCTTTTTCATTCCTCCAGAGGTAGCTGCCCGAGTGTCATAATCGTGTAATTAATGATTGGTGTGGACTAGTTAAGCACTCAGAAGACATGTTGTAAATTCTAATTAGTCAGCGGGCTGGTGAATTGCCATTGACGTTCTTGCATATAGTCCCTGGTGGCTGTCAGTGTCACGACTCTATTGAGCTGTTCCTATAACACCCTAGTAAAGGTCAATAACCTCATTGTGCAGCTTAATTAAGGATTGATGAGCCTGGGATTGTAAGTCTTTTGTAGAGGTTCCAGCACAGAAACAAGTCCGTCGGCCCATCGAGCCCACGCCGACAATCGATCACCCGTTCCCACTAGTTCTGTGTTATCCCACTTTCTCATCCACTTCCTACCACACTCGGAACAATTTTACAGAGGCTGATTAACCTGCAAACCCACACGGACACGTCTCTGGGATGTGGGAAGATACCGGAGCACCCGGAGGAAACCCACGCGGTCACGGGGAGAAGATGCAAACTCCACACAGACAGCACCCGAGGTCAGGATTGAACCCGGGTCTCTGGCGCTGTGAGGAGTCGAATTGAACGTGACAAATTCTGACTGGGATATCGGGGTTCAGTGTGCGATATGTTTCTCCCCGGTGGGATGTCTCAAATAATTTCCCCGGTTACAGGGCATCAAATTTAGGATTAAGATGAGGAAAATTAGAAATCATTTGAATTTGGGTTATCATTTATACTCTCGTGTTTCATGATATTTGTCAACATTCTTAATTTGGTAACGATACGCAAATCTTCTTCGGATGTAGACACAAAGAACTACAGATGCTGGTTTACTAGAAAAAAACACAAATTGCTGGAGGAACTCAGCGGGCCAGGCAGCATCTGTAGAGAACATGGATAGGTGTTGTTTCACAGAGTGCTGGAGTAACTCAGTGGGTCAGGCAGCATCTCTGGGGAACATGGATAGGTGACGTTTCACAGAGTGCTGGAGTAACTCAGCGGGTCAGGCAGCATCTCTGGAGAACATGGATAGGTGACGTTTCACAGAGTGCTGGAGTAACTCAGCGGGTCAGGCAGTATCTCTGGAGAACTTGGATAGGTGACGTTTCACAGAGTGCTGGAGTAACTCAGCGGGTCAGGCAGCATCTCTGGAGAATATGGATAGGTGACGTTTCGGCTCGGGACACTTCTTCAGACTGATTCTTTCGTACACTAGTTTATGGAATCAGTCTGAAAAATGGTCCCGAACCGAAACATCACCTGTCCACGTTCTCCAGAGATGTTGCTTGAGCCGTTGAGGTAATCCAGCAATCTGTGTCCTTTTCTGAATGTGACTTGTACAAATCTCAAACAAGCTGTTGAAGACCGCAGTGAAATGTTACATTGAGCTGGGATGTTTAGCTTAAAATGAATAGTTCTGGCAAGCATCTTGAGGTCAATTTCCATTTAACATTATCTCTTGTCTGTATTCTCTTTCAACCTGTTCCCTTCCTGTTTAAATTTTATTTTTAAATCGTTGCTTTTATGACAGCAATCTCGCATATAATGAGATTCTATCTGCACTCACTAGGCCTGTCAGGTTTTCATTTCCAAATCTCTTGTGCATTGACTAATGCTTTTCCTTTTCAATTGAAAATTATTCTCTTGAGGTATTAAATATTTCTCCAACCTGTCTCCCTGATTTATGTGTCTGTACATCTCTAGGCTTCTTCACCTATTGTACGCTGGAAACTACTCCGAGAAACTACTATTTTGTCTGTATTTTATCCTGTCCATTATTTAGGGCTGGTGTTGTCGACCTCCCTGTGGTGAGCCCTGTCAACTGACCTCAGTCAGGCGAACGACAACAAACAGAGGCAGCAGAAGCAGAAACAGCTTCATAACTTCTGCTGCCTCAAACGCAAGAAGAAAAAGAAGTCCATTAATACTGGAAATAACTTCAGACTCAATTTCTGAGTCTGTACTTGGACTTGTACACACTGGAATTTAGAAGGATGAGAGGGGATCTTATCGAAACGTATAAGATTATTAAGGGGTTGGACACGTTAGAGGCAGGAAACATGTTCCCAATGTTGGGTGAGTTCAGAACAAGGGGCCACAGTTTAAGAATAAGGGATAGGCCATTTAGAACGCAGATGAGGAAAAACTTTTTCAGTCAGAGAGTTGTGAATCTGTGGAATTCACTGCCTCAGAAGGCAGTGGAGGCCAATTCTCTGAATGCATTAAAGAGAGAGCTGGATAGAGCTCTTAAGGATAGCGGAGTCAGGGGGTATGGGGAGAAGGCATGAACGGGGTACTGATTGAGCATGATCAGCCATGATCACATTGAATGGCGGTGCTGGCTCCAAGGGCCGAATGGCCTCCTCCTAAACCGATTGTCTATTGTGTATTGATTTTGACCATGGTCCCACCAGTCTTAAATAATCTGGGAGATTTAAAAATCCGCCTCCTTTATCCCACTTTTCATACCATGCACTAAGTTTTATATCATTTTACGAGAATCTAGGACCAGAGGGTACAGAGTGCTTTAGAGGACTTTTGGAAAGGAGATGAGGAGGAATTTCTTTAGCTCGAGGGTGGTGAATCTGTGGAATTCATTGTCACAGACGGCTGTGGAGGCCAAGTCAGTGGGTGTTTTTCAACACAGAGATTAGTACAGGTGTCAGGGGTTGTGGGGAGAAGGCAGGAGAATGGGGTTAGGAGGGAGAGATAGATCAGCCATGATTGCATGGCGCAGTAGACTGGATGGGCTGAATGGCCTCATTCTGCTTCTGTGATTTATGAAGATGAACCTTGACATTAGTAGGGTCAAATTTGGCATGTTTCAAATATTATTTCGGAAGTGGAATGGAAACATAGAAACATGGAAAATAGTTGCAGGAGTAGGCCATTCGGCCCTGCACTGCCATTCAATATGATCATGGCTGATCATCCAAAATCAGTACCCCGTTCCGGCTTTTTCCCCATATCCTTTGATTCCGTTAGCAGCTAAGAGCACAGTCTACCTCTCTTTTCAGTGCGATGTGTGACCTGCATGTGTGTGTGTGTGTGTGTGTGTGTGTGTGTGAATAGTGGCGAGCTTCAAGCTCCTTGCCGTTAGTATTACTAATGATCTGTGAGAGGAATGTCGAGCGCCTGTAACTTTGGGATGTGGATGAAGCCAGAGCTGACAGTTGAATCACCGCAATCAACCGAGATCACGTGCAAATTTTACACATGATCCCAGGTCAAGATCAAACGGGATCTCTGGCGCTGTGAGGCAGCAGCTCTCCGAGCTCCGCTGACATGACGCACGGTTCTCCGTGTCCTTCTACTTACGATACACTGCTGGCAGGTAGGTTATCTGTCCAAATAAGCACCAGCAACAGATTGGTATCGTACATGTGTGAGTATCAGTGTGCGACGGACGGAACCGATAAATATAAGCCGCACAATGCTGAATCAGTAACTCAAGCAATAATTAATAACACAAACTTTTTAAACAGTAAAGACGAGAGAGCGAAACTTGGGTACAGAATAATAAAGGACTTACCAGGAATACCAACAATGACAAGGATAGGGTAGAAAATGTTCTCCACCTGTTTGAGTACCGGCAGGTCCATGCCCAGAGACAATCGTCGTTTCCTGCCAGTGGTATGACAGGCCGCTTGCTTTTAAAGATCGCAGCATATTCTCCAGATAAATCATATGACCACTAATCAAGGCAAATTAATTGGGATTAGTGTCAGTCAGTTAAACAAACATAGTTACCCTCATCACGTCAGTTACTGCTAATTATGTTATTGCGCAATAACTGCCAGCATTGTTCTGGAAAATAGATATTATGTTATTCTATTACAGAAAATAGGGAGAATTATAAGTAAGAACATATGTTTATTAGTCTATTCGCATTCTCTACTTCCTGCGGCAAAGCAATGTTGAATTATCCACTCATATCCATGTCCCTATCTAACAGCTTCTTGCACGTCACTCTCACATCTGCTTTCACCACCATCGCTGACAGCCCGTTCCAGACACTCCACGACTTGATGGGCCGAATGGCCTAATTCTGCTCCTATCACATGATCTTATGATCTTATGCTCCAACATATGTATGTATAATTGATTTGGGATTTCACTTAACCTCAATGCAGACTCATGTAACCATTTTTGTGGCTGCCGATATATTTCATGTTTCCCTGTATACCTTCTAAACTCTTGAAATTGAAAAAGGGGTCCAATTCAGATAGGCAAAACGTTTGGCATATATGTGTCTGAAGGGCTCTATTCTATGCTGCACAATGCTTTGACTCAATATTTCCCTAATTGTACCCCCATTCAGACTTTGCCTGGCATCAAGTTTGATCCCACCACCATCCCACTCCACCTACCTCCATCAACAAAGCAACGAAACTAAATAGCTGACGTATGGTAATTAACTCAGAAGATGTTATCACAGTGAATCACATCACATCGGCACTCGGGATTGTCCTGAGGAATTTGGAGGCAAAGTGGACGTTAGTGTTTAAGGAAGATAAATGGACTAATACTGCTCAGATGCAGGACAGTCGGATGCAGTCGTAGGTGATGCGGTGAACGAGTTGGAGGCTTGGGCCATTTTACACCTGGATGAACGACTATTCGACTCACACGACAAAAGTGCATGCATGTGTCCATTCGCGTGCATGTGCCTCCATCTTTAACTTGGTGAATGTGAGAGGAGTCTAAAGAGAAGTTGTTCCGGGCGAGGAGATATTGCGCCAGCGGAGGAGAGTGTGAGTAAAGGGATATTGAATGTGTCTCTGCTCGAGGAAGAATCGGAGTGCCTTGAGACTCAGTGTAGGATGGAGGTGAAATTGAATTGGACGCCCATGGTGAAAATAAAGCAATGTGGCTAAATGCTTATTATTTGTTAAAGAGATGAAAGCCGTGTGAATTGTGGTTCACGGAGGTGTGAAGCGACTCAAGACGAGAGATGAAATGGAATCGCCGTACGTGGAGAAGGGTTCAACGGGGTAGGAGAAGGTAGTGACAATGGGTCTGTCAGGGCAGTCCGCTTTGTGGATTTTGGGGAGGCGATAGATGTGCGCAGCGTGGGGCTGAGGAACGATGAGGGCAGAGGTTGTGGAGGGGAGATCGCCGGAGGCGGTGCGATCAGAACTGAATGGGACATGATTCCCTGGAGTTCGTCTGTGGGGTCATGGTCGAGGAGTAAGTATGAGGAGATGTCCGAGAGCTGATGCCTTACCTCAACTGAGTGAGGTCAGCCCGCCTGATTACAATGGCATCTTCCTTGGTGGTGGGTTTTATAACAATGTCGGGATTATTGCTGAGAAAGAGTAGGCCTGTGCGTTCAGAAGGGGTGAGATCCATAAGTGGAGTAGAGAATTCAAGACGGTTGACGTGTCGGCAGTTGGAAATAAAAAGTTCCGGATAAGGCACACAGGATTTCACTGTTCCGGCTCAAAACGTGACACGGTCATGATACAGCAGGGGATACATTGAATGGGCGCGCAGAGGGGAAAGAGGCTGCAAGGATTAACTTGACAGTCGGCATTGACTCGATGGTGCGATTGGTGTGTCGGAAAGTGAGATGCAATAATATAGCATAGAAGACAACGCAATTTCAAAAGAAATTCTCAGTTTTCATCGAGACATTAAAGACAATTTATTGAATTGGAAAAGAATACGAATGGGCACTTAATTACATTTTTTAGTTCTTCCCTGAATTTATTCTGGGACACCCCATAAATAAACGTGTTGGTGCCGGCACTCAGAGCTCTCAGCATATATCCGGACAGAGTTCATCCAAACGGGAATAAATCTAATGTCGGTATTGTCTGACCGTCAAATCAAGATCCTCGTCACGTCCCCCGTAAACTCCTCCCGTGCCTCCTACAATAACCTGGCAGATCTCACAATAGGTCCTGGTGATTTATCCACCTTATTGCTCTTCAAGAGCCTCAGCACCACCTCTTTCTCGATCTCAAACTGCTTCCGCATATTTGGATTCTTCACACTGATCTCGTTGTCCTCCAAATCGTCCTCCTCCGTGAGTACGGATGCACATTAGTCGTTTAGCACCTCACCTACATCCTCCCACTCCGCATAGATACCATCCGTTTTCCCTGTATTCCTACTTCCTCCCAGGCGACCCTTTTATTTTTAACATTGTCTAAGAAACGTTGAAGGTTTTCTTAATCCGAACCGCCAATGATATTTCATGGTCCATTTTTGTTGTTGTAATCGCCCGATTGAGTACTGAATACTCCTGCGCACTTTATATTCCTCATAAACCCCGTCAGATGCCATCTTCTTGCAAATAACAAGCGCTCCCGTTTTCTTCCCGACCACGTTTAAACCTCCTTGGCTATTCACGATTCCCTTAACGTGACGTCCTTACCCCTCCCTCCCTACTAGAACATGCGGATCCTACATTTGATCAGCTGGCCTTTAAACGAGTCCCACGCGTCTGCTGTGGACGTACCCAATAACAACTGCTCCAAATATACCCTCCTTTGCTCCTACCTAATGACCTTGTAAACAACTTTGACACGAATTTACTACCCCCTTCATGCATACCTATCCCTAATATAAATAATCTTAAAAAGTTTAGAGTTTTGAACACTACTTTCAACATGCTCTTTTACCGCAACACCTTACCTGGCCAGACTTGTTTTCCAATACATGATCTAGTATGTTCCCTCTTCGCGTCGGACTATGCACATACCTTTTAGGGAAATCTTCTTGGATACACTTAATAAATTGCACGCGTCTAATTCTCTTGCATTAAGTTACTGTCAGTATTGGGGAAGTTAACCTCACGCACTACAACTACACTGTGCTTCTTCTATCCTTGCATAATCGATATTAATATCTGGTCCTCTATCACCAACTGCCTACAATTTAATCTCATCAGAGACGGTACCATTCTTATTTTTTATACTCAACCCTGAATACCTCAGTTGACGTACCCTCTACTATGTCATCTTCAAATACCGCCATAACATCCTCCCTGATTTGTGAAGCAATCAACATCCAAACAAACGGTCTGAAGAAGGGTCTCGACCCGAAACGTCACCCATTCCTTCTCTCCCGAGATGCTGCCTGACCTGCTGAGTTACTCCAGCATTTTGTGAATAAATCCAAACAATATTGTATGCCCCTGCTAATGAAGACAAGCATCGAATAAGCCTTCTTGTCCAAAGTATGCTTTCCAGTTTCAGAGATCCTAGACCTGTACATCAATTATTCTCTGATGCTTAATTAGCTATAGGGGACCACCATTCATTATAAAGCATAGAACTTAGAAAGGTTCACTACAGGAACACCCCTTCGATCATACCTGCCTGTGCCAAACATGATGTCAAACTAAACTGATCTCATGTTTCTGCACGAGATCCATACATCTCCATTCCATGCATACCCACATGCTAAACCAAAAGCCTCTTCAATGCCACGATGGCGTCTGTCTCCACCTCCACCTCTGGTAACGCGTCCCGGGCATTCACCACTCTCGGGGCTATTGCGACATGTGTTTTTTATTCTATGTCCGGTTCTATGTGAAGATGATCGGTGCTGACACCCTTATTGCTTTTATATATGTTCCGCATATGAGCCCAGTTGGATATGATCAGTACGACTACAGATATCTCCAAAGGTTGGTGGTAATATTAACAGTGAGGAAGATTATTAGCTACAGGTGATTGTGTGATGATTATTGTGAGGTTGTGAAGTTTTGAATAATAAGGATGGGGCGTACACGATTTTCAATTTTGCGTATAGTTATGATAGTTACATTTTCTGAACTATGGGCAGGCATTTGAGAAGGAGCAGGCGAGGTTTCCCAAGATGCTGCCTGCATCAGTGGTTATCAGCCATAAGATATTTGAGATAGTTTGCTGTTTAAACTCTACCCTGACTTGCACTTTGAACAAGGGCCCATTTACCTTGTTACTGACCGATCAGAACGGCAGAGAAACAAAGACGTCTCAATGAGCAGTGGTGAGTTTCTCAAACAAGTCCCTTTATTCGTTTATTCAAAGCCTCGACAATTAGTCAAATACCCGTCAGTTAGTCAGTGTGTTCCTCGTGGAGGGAGAGGGGATGGCCGCGCCTGTGTGTCGTTGCCTGTTACCGCTCCTGTTTGCCCTGGTTCGGTTTGTGTCTCTGTGCTTGCATGATGTGCAAGCCACTATGGTCTACGAGCGTCAAACGCTACTGAATATTCGAGCCTCTGTCATGGACTTCTACACCCGGGGTCCCGGACAAAGTGTCTTTCATCGCTCTCTATTTTCCCCAACTACCTGAAGGTGTATGGGCCCGGCCCTGCGTCTATCGCCGTAGGAAACGTGCTGGGAGGCGGAGTAAACGCGCGGGTGCCTCGGCGAAACGGAAAAATCTCGCCCGCTCTTGCTCAACACCGGCCTACCTCTTTCAGCTCTGCGAATGTGGATCCGGTCGGCCGTGTCGTTCCATCCATCGGCGCTCCCTCGAGATCAGGTACGCCTTTCTCCGACCGATTATTCCGGACACGCACCTGGACACCGGACCGCTGGCCTGCGGGCTCCCAGCCAAGCTGTCTGCGAAGCGCAGTGGCGTGGTTTCCCCGAACCTCCGCCCCTGGCGTGGGAGCCGTTACCGGATTACAACGTTCCTGCTATCCCCGTCAAAGTGACTGATCAACGAGCGATCCTTATCCAATAAGACTTTTATCCTCAATTACTTTTTCACCGCCCGTGGAGTGGACGTTACTGGTGACAGAAACCTGGCTTAACTTAGGTGAGCTTGTTCCACTTCTTGAACTCTGTCCTGATGACTGTAACTTGTTTAGCTCGCCTAGGCTCTCCAGACGCGGTGGGGGCCTGGCCGCTGTGTTTAAAAAACATTTTAATTGCCGCCTACTGAACTCTGATCATCCTTCCAGCTTCAAGGTGCAATTAATTAAAGTAGGCCTAGTCTATCCCCTCTTAATTGTTCTTGTGTACCGCCCACCAAAAGTGCATAAAAACGTTATCACTCCATTTGCTGATTTCATCCCTAACACTATGCCCAACTTTGATCGTGTCCTGATTCTTGGTGATTTTAATATTCATGTTTGCTGTCCTGCTAAGCTTCTTGTAAGTGAATTTATACATCTGGTTGAGTCTTTCAATCTGACTCTACTTACCACGGGTCCTACTCACAAGCAAGGCCATACTCTTGACCTAGTGTAATCGTATGGTTTTTAGATCTACAATATGGAAATAATTGATGCGTGTCTGTCAGGTGTTATATTTGATGCATTCCTGTCCTTCAGTCTCACCAATTCTCATCTCCCTGTTCGTTGCTCTCTGTACAGCAACTCTTCGACTGCCAATAAGTTCTCTGAGGCTGTCATAGCTGCTCCCAATACCTGCGCTATTGAGGCTTCTCCCCCCCCATATCAGCACTGAGGATCTTACTTCTTTATTTATACCACTTGCTCCTCCATTTTGAATTCTGTTGCTCCCCTTAAAGTGAAAAAACCTAAGCCTAAAGGCCGGCCTTGGCTTAATGACACCGCTAGAGCCCTAAGGATGGAGTGCAGAAAATCAGAACGGGCTGGGAATGTGATAAGCTTCAATTTTCCTTTGAAATTTTCAGAAACAATATTCACAAATATCAGGAAGCAGTTAACGCTGCGAGAGCAAAATACTTCTCTGACATTACTTCCAAAAACTCTCATCATCCCAAGGTCTTGTTCAGTACCATTACTTCTGTTATATGTTCCGCCCCAGTACCAGCTTAGATGGCTCCCCTGCTAAGTGCGAAGATTTCTTCCGATTTTTCACTACAAAGTCGAGGCCATTAGAATGAACATTTCCCCTCCCACCCGTGACCTAGCTGTTTCGCTGATCTGTCCATCTAAATTGGATTGTTTCCAACCCATCACGCTATCCGCCCTTGCAAAGCTTGGTTCCATCATGAAACCTGCAACCTGCCTCCTTGAGATTGTCCCCACTGCCCTCCTGAAGGATGTCGTTAACACAGCCAGTCCCACCATCCTTTCTATTATCAACAGCTCTCTGACCACTGGCACCGTTCCAACCTGCTTTTTTGTTTATTTTGTTTTTTAATTGATGTCTTTTAACATGTTCGAAATAAAATTAAATGAAATGCTTCAAGCGCGCAGTCGTCCAGACCCTCCTGAAAAAAAATCTAATTTAGACCCCACCTTGCCAAGCAACTACAGACCAATTTCTAAACATCCACTCCTGTCAAAGGTTCTCGAAAATGTAATTCTCATTCAATTACTGCCCTACCTACACCAAAATAACATCTTAGATAGTTTCCAGATAGGTTTTAGGCCTCACCATAGCACAGTCTGCCTTGTTGAAAGTGTATAATCACCTGCTCCTCTCTATCGACTCCGGTGACTGTGCCATCCTGTTTCTTCTTGACCTCAGTGCGGCCTTCGATACAGTGGGTCACAAGATCTTAATTTACCCTCTCCAGTACGGGATTGGTGTAGATGGCACTGCCTTGAACTGGTTCGCATCCTAACTCAAACATAGGAGCTTCCCCATCAACATAGACAACATTTCATCTTTTCCAGCTAGCCTCTCCTGCGGGGTTCCACAAGGTTCCATCCTCGGCCCCATTCTCTTCTCTATGTACATGCTTCCCCTCGGCGAAATCATTCAAAGGCACGACATTTCCTTCCAGTGCTATGCTGATGACATCTCCCCCTGAAACCAAACAACCGGTCCAATCTAATCAGTCTCACGAACTGCCTTGAGGACATAAAATGTTGGATGGCACAGAACTTTCTACAGCTGAATGAGAGCAAGTCTGAAGACATCCTAATTGCCCCCCCCCCTGACTCCATCAAAGTGATAACCAACAGCCTTGGTAACTTATCCACCCCCGTTAAACCTCACGTCAAACACCTTGGTGTGATATATGATTCCGCCTTTAAGTTTGACAAGCAAGTAAATTCAGTGATAAAGCCGGTTTCTTCCAGCTTCGCACCATGTCTAAAATCAAGCCGTTCCTCTCATTCAAAGATCTGGAGAAAGTCATCCACGCCTTTATATCCACTCGCTTGGACTACTGCAACTCCCTGTTCGCTGGGATCAGTCAGTCATCCCTGTCCCGCCTGCAATTGGTCCAGAACACCGCAGCAAGGCTCCTTACAGGTACCCGAAAGAGGGACCATATTAACCCTATTATGGCCTCTCTTCACTGGCTGCCAGTACGGTTCAGAATCGATTTCAAGATTTTCTTGTTTGTCTATAAAGCCCTAAACGGGCTTCCCACTCCCCCCCACCCCTCCCATATCAAAACCTTTTAAACCCTTACCCTACCTTCAGGTCCCTCGCGTAGGCTTACTTGGGGCTACTGGCTGTCCCGCGGTCCAGGCTTAAGCTCAGGGGTGACCGCGCTTTTGCGGTTGCAGCTCCTAAACTGTGGAACAGCATCTCCCGCCCTATCAGATCTGCCCCCTCCATCGGCTCTTTTAAGTCCAGGATCAAAACATACTTCTATTCTTTAGCGTTTTGAAGCCTTCTGAAGGGGCTGATTTTTGTTTTGTGCTGCTCCCTTTGAACTGTTTTGTTTGTGCCTGTGTGCTGTGATATCAGTTTCTTATTGTGTTTTTAGTACCTGCTCTGATGTACAGCACTTTGGTCAACGTGGGTTGTTTTTAAATGTGCTTTTATAAATAAATTTGACTTGACTTGAATTGATATGACTAACAGTCTACTGCGAAGCACTCTAAGAGAAACCATAGTATTTCAACGACTCACAGAATCGGGAGGCTTTTTACAACCGATAGCACAAAGATTAAATTCTGATTTTATTTTTTGATATTATGGATCAGTATCAAAGTATCATTGTAGTCTTCCTTCCTTATATTCCCCCCCCCCCCCACCCCCGCAGAATTATTTCCAATCATTGCCCGAGTTATCTTTAGTCCTCCAAAATAACTGCGTGCCTGTTTCCTTGCCAATTCTCCATCCAACTTTCGAGGTCTTTATCCCGCGGAGTGCAGAGCTTAGATCTGTCAATGTGGGAGCTCGAAAATATATCAACTGCACCGTCCCCATCAATATCTCTTCGTACCTCTTTGAAAAATACAATCAAAGCATTTAAACAAAACGTTCTCCTAGAACGTATGCTGCCCACATCCTATTAATTCCTAGTTTTCCAAGTTTCGATGTAGCGGAGAAAATAGGTGGTGGATGGCGCCAGTGTACGCGTGGAAAAAGGACTGTTCTGAACAACGAACATTAAGGCAAGAAAAAGTGGGGCCCAATCGAGTGCATATAGTTAGACCTTTAACGGAGACAATGAGAGGAGTCAAAAGTGAAGTTGCTCAGGGCGAGGACCAATTACACCAGCGGAAGAGCGTGCTAGTAGGGGGATATGGAAAGGATCTCTCTTCGAGGAAGGATCGGCGAGCCTTGAGACCTCGTGGAGCATGAAGATATAGAGGCACTGGACGACTATTGTGAAGATAGTGAAATGGAGGTCTAGACACTGAAAATTATTGAAGAGATGAAGGTCGTGTGAGGTGTCTAGGAAGGAAGTGGAAATGGAACGGAAATGGAACGGACAAGGAAGAAGAGGTCGGAATGAAGGTATGTGGAGAAATGTTCAGCCGGGTAAGGGAAGGGAGAGACAATATGTCTGACAGGCTAGTCCACATTGTGGACCTTGGGGTGGATATAGAAAGGGCTGTTCTGGGCTGGGATACGAGGTCGGAGGCTCTGGAGCGGAGATCGCTAGATGCGATTAGAAGAGAAACAGTCTGAGAGATGTTGGCCTCGTGCTCGGCTGAATGGACACGGTCGAGGGGCAGGTACGATGAGGGGCGCGGGCGCTAATGCCTACATCGTGGTCATTTAGAAATGCCAATTAACCTTGTTCGGGATATAGGGGGAAACCGGGGCACCAAGCGCGATCACACACGGTGAGAGGAAGAACCTCTAAACCATACACAGACAGTACTCGCTGCCATAATCGAACCTGAGCATCTGACGCTGTGAGGCAGCAGCTCTACCAGCTGCTCCACCCTGCAGCCCACTTTCACCTTGAACCTCCTCATGGCGAATCGTCGTGGCTGAATCGTCGCCTATCCATGTCCTCCAGCGATGCTGCGTGACCCGATGATTTGCTTCAGCAATTTGTATCTATCTCCGGTATAAACGAGGACATGAAGATCCTTGTTATTACCTTACTCATCTGCGGTCCCCTGAGATGCTTCCTGACGTGCTGATTTAGTCCACTACATGTGTCTTTGAAAAACGGTGTCTACACGTCCTTGATTTAAGTTACAGACAGTAATTAATCCGTTGCTAAACTAGTTTTATATGTAGTTCTCGCAAGAGGTCTATTTGTATCATTGCTACGTAGTGTAAACAGAGTATTGTACTTAACACCCAGTGCCATCATTGTGTTCTCAACGACTTATCTGCCTGTAGATAATGTCTCTGCAGACTCCTGGCTCTGTTCTCGGATGCTGTGTGGATTTCGCATGGATCCTCCGGCTTCCGCGGGGATTTAACTCACGGGCACCAGATGCCGTCCACGGCCCAAAGACGCAATCGGTTGAAGGGGTAAAATGGCTCCATGATATGGTCATGATGCAGATTGGTTGGCGGTGCATTTGGTTAGCATTTGAGTGGCATGTAATGGCAATAAATTGAATACACATGCAGAGGGGAATGTTGCTGCAAGGATTACCCTGACAGTCGGGATTGACTCGATGGTGCGAATGACATTACAGAAGGTTAGGTGCAATAATGTAATAGATGAGACAACGTAATTTCGAAATAAATTTTCAGTTTCACCGGGACATTAAAAACACTTCATTGAATTGGAAAAGAAAAAGAAAGGGCGCAAAATCACATTTTTAAATTCCTCCCTGAATTTTTTCTGGGACACCCCATAAATAAACGTGTTGGTGCAGGAACTCAGAGCCCTCAGCATATATCCGGACTGTTCTGCAATGGTAAATGGTTTGTTGTAATCTGACCCTAAAAGCTGAACGTCCAGGAAGTTTACACTCATGAAACACACGAAGGTCACCATCCAAAGTAATACGAAGCTACCGGATATGGCCAGCAATAGAATGATTGACTTCCTTCTGTTTTCCACCTCTTGATCTGCGCCGCTCTCGGCCTTGTTGTTCCCTCGGAGACGGCTCCTCACTCTATTAGCGTGAATAATGTGATTGATTGTCAGTGCGTTGAGGAGAATAATCAGCAAAATTGGTACAACTGGGGTTAAAATGGTTTCGATCAGCGAAAGTGCTGCCCATAACGGTGTGGTGTAGATGTCGGATGAAACCCAACAGTACCAAGCCACGTTATCACGAATGTATAGAGGAACGAGGGAAATATATACTGGAATATTTTGAGTAATAATCAAGATACACGTCACTGCTATTACCAACCCCGCAGTTTTCTCAGTGCAATATTTTGCTCGTAAATTCTGATTACAAATAGTTACAAAACGATCGAAGGTGAAAGTCACCGTTAGCCACACAGAGCAATCAACGAAAATACAATTCAAGAAAACACGCAGCTTGCAAATGTGAGATAAGTTGAGAAATGAATACGGAAAATAGACACATGTCATCTCGGAGAGAATTACCTCGAAGATCAAAACCATTAAATCAGCTACGGCCATAGACACCAGATAGCGAGTGATACATTTGGAAAGACCACACTTTCCCCTGGATAGAACGATGACTGCCAACAGGTTAGCTGGAGAAAAGACGAGATTAAAATTTAAATCATTAATTGTTCCAATAGAACATTCGTTTGACGATTCTTCGTACGAAAGTGAGTGGATTATTCGTTTCTGTATCTCGCATCGCGATGTTCGGCACAGATGTCCACGGTAAGAGGACTAGTCACCCTTACATTCCTCGTTGTCACTCGCAGATTGATTTGGCGATCCGCATGTGAAAGCAAATATTGCATCCAATAGGTATGGAAGTGTGAAAACGCACAGCACCAGATTCAGGAATATTTTTTTCCCGGCTGTTATCGGGCAACTGATTCACCCTACCACAACCAGAGAGCAGTCCTGGACCACTATCTACACATTTGGTGACCTCGGACTATCCTTGACTGGACTTTGGTGGCTTTACCTTTCACTAAATGCATTTCCCCTATTATGTATCTTTACACTGCAAAAGGCTCGATTGTAATCATGTATTGCCTTTCCGCCGACTGGATAGGACGCAACAAAAGCTTTTCACTGTACTTCGGTACACGTGCCAATAAAATATATTAAAATATATTAAACAAATTACGCTTCTCTTAACCTTCATTTCCTATATATGTACTTCACAAGGCGTTGGATTTTCATCACCCATTTCCATCAAGGAAAGGGGACAGTGTTGGCACTGCTTCCTAATAATTCCAGCGTCCCGGGTTCGATACTGGTTACTGGAGTTGTTTGTGTGGAGTTTCCACCTTCCGCTGAGCTCACGTTATCATGCCCGGCCCGCCGGAAATTGGAGGAGCAGCACCTCATATTTCGCCTGGGCAGTTTGCGGCCCGGTGGTATGAACGTCGACTTCTCCAACTTCAGATAGCTCCTCTGTCCCTCCCTTCCCCTCCTCCTTCCCAGATCTCCCTCTATCTTCCTGTCTCCACCTATATCCTTCCTTTGTCCCACCCCCGACATCAGTCTGAAGAAGGGTCTCGACCCGAAACGTCACCCATTCCTTCTCTCCCGAGATGCTGCCTGACCTGCTGAGTTACTCCAGCATTTTGTGAATAAATCGATTTGTACCAGCATCTGCAGTTATTTTCTTATACTACTGGTTGCTCCACTGCGATTTCTCTTCGAGGTATGTCCACTTTGAAGAAGTTCTCCTCCTCTCTTCGACGAGAGTTCAGTAACATGCTCTCTCGCTGCTCCCCCTCTGTGATTTCTCCTGCCCTCCTACTCTACGACCACATCTTGACCCAGACTCGCTACCACAGCCACATCTGCTTCCTTGGGACTTGCCTGCGCCTCCATCTTCTACCTCGTGGTTTCCAGCTCCGTTTCCAGACCTCCCAATTCGGACCCAACCCAGACTACCGTCTCCAACAGACCATCTGCCACTTCTCTGAACAGTTTTCTTTCCGTGCCCTGCGTTGTACCCTGGCTGGGATGCGCAGACACCAGCAGGCCCTCTCTCTGACTCTCCCACAGCTCCGGGCCTCATTCACCCACACCTGCAACGGGCCCCAACTATACTTCATCCTACGCCGGATCCACGCCCTCAACACTCGATTCTTCACCTACCTGGACTCCACCAAGGCTCGCAAACTATCCCGCCTCCAGACGGATGCCTCCATCGACACTCCTCGGCAGCGACTCGACCGCCCGCAGGCCCGCAACTCCACCGCTGCTCCGCACTGCCGGCCGGCACACCACGAGGCAGAGGCCCGCGGCGCCATTACTGCCACCAGGTGCAGTACCGCTCCTCACCGCCTCCCCGGGGCCGCCGACTGCCGAGGCCTACCTGAGGCCATCACCACCCACCGCCTCCCCGGGGACGCCGACCTCAACCGCCTCCCCGGGGCCGCTGCCGCCGACGCCGACCTCCACCGCCTCCCCGGGGCCGCTGCCGCCGACGCCGACCACCGCATCCCCTGGGCCGCTGCCGCCGACCTCCACCGCCTCCCCGGGGCCGCTGCCGCCGACCTCCACCGCCTCCCCGGGGCCGCCGACGCCGACCACCGCCTCCCCGGGGCCGCTGCCGCCGACGCCGACCACCGCCTCCCCGGGGCCGCTGCCGCCGACGCCGACCAACGCCTCCCCTGGGCCGCTGCCGCCGACGCCGACCTCTACCGCCTCCCCGGGGCCGCTGATTGCCGAGGCTCACCTGAGGCTGCCGCCGCCGACCTCCACCGCCTCCCCGGGGCCGTTGCCGCCGACGAGCGAGGCCTCTGCACCGCCGCTGCCGCCCACGTCCTTCCCGACCCCTTCACCGCTGCCGCCGACCTTCCCGACCCCTTCACCGCCGCCCACGCCCTCCCCGGCCACCCGCTGACCGAGCCGACCGTCACTTACCCGGACTACAGGTCCCCGCGGGCCTCCCCCAGCGACCGTGCTGACCCGCGCCGCTCCACCGCCCAGCAGCAGGTCACAGCCGTCGCTGTAACCGGCCCCCGGGACCAACAACAGGCTGCAGCTCCACCTGGCCCACACACACCGCGCTGGGCCCACAGCCCCCACCAGGCAGAGTCCCTCAGCACTGCTGGGTCCTACTGCCCACCCTCTACTACAGGTAACTGCAGCAGGGGTTCCACTGGGTCTCCCCCTTCCCCCTCCAGCCAGGCGACCCCCAGCACTCCCCACATCGGTTCTCATGCCCCCCTCTGCCCAGCTAACCCACCACCCCCCACCATACATCCCCTCCACCTGCCCCCTGCCTCCATCCGACCCCAACCCCCACCATTGCCGGGTGTTCACCATCCCCCCTGACCTCCCCTTTCAGACACCGAACGGTCGGTCCTC
Source organism: Rhinoraja longicauda (assembly GCF_053455715.1). Taxonomy (NCBI): domain Eukaryota; kingdom Metazoa; phylum Chordata; class Chondrichthyes; order Rajiformes; family Arhynchobatidae; genus Rhinoraja; species Rhinoraja longicauda. The sequence goes on from NC_135971.1 coordinate 26,895,042, forward strand.
AGCAGAGGCCTTACCTTTGTTCCCTTCCGCCCCCACATCAACGAGTTCCGCGTCCGCCATGACGTGGAGCTCTTCTTCCGCCGCCTCCGCCTCCGAGCCTTTTAACATGGTAAGGAGTCCCGACCCCGCACTGATGACCCCTTCTCCCGTCTCCAACGGACCCCCTCCACTTTTACCCCCCAGTATGGCCTACTACCCCCACTAGAACTTTTTATTTCAAACTGCCGGCGTGACATCGGCCGCCTCAAATTTTCCACCCCCCTGACTAACTCTAACCTCTCCCCTCCTGAACGTGCAGCCCTCAACTCACTCCGCAACAACCCGGACTTAATAATTAAACCCGCTGACAAGGGAGGGGCTGTGGTAGTCTGGCGTGCTGACCTCTACCGCACCGAGGCCAGACGACAACTATCAGACACCTCTTCCTACCTATCCCTGGACCATGACCCCACCGATGAACACCAGACCTTCATCAGCAGCACCATCACCGACCTCACCAACTCCGGCGAACTACCCCTCAGTGCCTCCAATCTCATAGTTCCCCAGCCCCGCACGGCCCGATTCTACCTCCTACCCAAAATCCACAAACACAATTGTCCCGGCAGACCCATTGTCTCTGCCTGCTCATGCCCCACCGAACTTATCTCTACCTACCTCGACTCCATCCTATCCCCCCTGATCAAATCCCTCCCCACCTACGTCCAAGACACCTCACACGCTCTCCATCTCCTGGATAACTTCCGGTTCCCAGGCCCCCACTCCCTCATTTTCACCATGGATGTCCAGTCACTCTACACTTCCATCCCCCACAAGGATGGTCTCGAAGCCCTCCGTTTCTTCCTCGACCGTAGAACAAGCCAATCCCCATCGACCAACACTCTCCTCCGCCTAGCAGAGCTGGTTCTTACCCTCAACAACTTCTCCTTTGACTCCTCCCACTTCCTCCAAACCAGAGGCGTAGCTATGGGCACTCGCATGGGCCCTAGCTACGCCTGCCTCTTTGTCGGGTACGTCGAACAATCCCTGTTCCAGACGTACACTGGCCCCATCCCCGAACTCTACCTCCGCTACATCGACGACTGCATTGGTGCTACCTCTTGCACCCATGCAGAACTCACTGACTTTATACACTTCACCTCCAATTTCCATCCTGCCCTTAAATATACCTGGACTATCTCTGACATCTCCCTCCCGTTTCTGGACCTCACCATCTCCATCACAGGAGAAAAACTAGTGACGGACATTTATTACAAGCCCACCGACTCGCACAGCTATCTGGACTACACTTCTTCCCACCCGGTCCCCAGCAAAAAGTCTATCCCCTACTCCCAATTCCTCCGTCTACGCCGCATCTGCGCCCGGGATGAGGTGTTTCAGACTAGGGCTTCCGAGATGTCCTCGTTTTTCAGAAAACGGGGCTTCCCCTCCTCCATTATAGATGAGGCTCTCACTAGGGTCTCTTCTACATCCCGCAGCTCCGCTCTTGCTCCCCATCCCCGCACTCGCAACAAGGACAGGATCCCCCTCGTTCTCACCTTCCACCCCACCAGCCAGCGGATCCAACATATCATCCACCAACATTTCCGTCACCTACAACAGGACCCCACCACTGGCCATATCTTCCCATCCCCTCCCCTCTCCGCATTCCGCAGAGACCGTTCCCTCCGCAACTCCTTGGTCCACTCGTCCCTTCCTACCCAAACCACCCTAACCCCGGGCACTTTCCCTTGCAACCGCACGAGATGCAACACCTGTTCCTTTACCTCCCCCCTCAACTCCATCAAAGGACCCAAACATTCTTTCCAGGTGAGACAGAGGTTCACCTGCACCTCCTCCAACCTCATCTATTGCATCCGCTGCTCTAGATGTCAACTCATCTATATCGGCGAAACCAAGCGCAGGCTCGGCGATCGCTTCGCTGAACACCTGCGCTCGGTCCGCATTAACGCAACTGATCTCCCGGGGGCCCAGCACTTTAACTCCCCCTCCCATTCCCAGTCTGACCTCTCTGTCATGGGCCTCCTCCAGTGCCATAGTGAGGCCCGCCGGAAATTGGAGGAGCAGCACCTCATATTTCGCCTGGGCAGTTTGCGGCCCGGTGGTATGAACGTCGACTTCTCCAACTTCAGATAGCTCCTCTGTCCCTCCCTTCCCCTCCTCCTTCCCAGATCTCCCTCTATCTTCCTGTCTCCACCTATATCCTTCCTTTGTCCCACCCCCGACAACAGTCTGAAGAAGGGTCTCGACCCGAAACGTCACCCATTCCTTCTCTCCCGAGATGCTGCCTGACCTGCTGAGTTACTCCAGCATTTTGTGAATAAATTGATTGGTTGATTGGTTGATTGATTGATTGGTTGATTAAATGATTGATTGATTGAATGATTGATTGATTGATTGATTGATTGATTGATTGATTGATTGATTGATTGATTGATTGATTGATTGATTGATTGATTGATTGATTGATTGATTGATTGATTGATTGATTGATTGATTGATTGATTGATTGATTGATTGATTGATTGATTGATTGATTGATTGATTGATTGATTGATTGATTGATTGATTGATTGATTGATTGATTGATTGATTGATTGATTGATTGATTGATTGATTGATTGATTGATTGATTGATTGATTGATTGATTGATTGATTGATTGATTGATTGATTGATTGATTGATTGATTGATTGATTGATTGATTGATTGATTGATTGATTGATTGATTGATTGATTGATTGATTGATTGATTGATTGATTGATTGATTGATTGATTGATTGATTGATTGATTGATTGATTGATTGATTGATTGATTGATTGATTGATTGATTGATTGATTGATTGATTGATTGATTGATTGATTGATTGATTGATTGATTGATTGATTGATTGATTGATTGATTGATTGATTGATTGATTGATTGATTGATTGATTGATTGTGCCCCCTTGTCCTTCCGCTAGCGAAATACCGCTGGCTGATATGTTACTTATCCATATAAGTTATCGCCTGTGCGTCGGCTTCTCCGCGAAACTTCAGGAAAATTGGGCAGAGCATGTGAAAATGAAAAATCCAATTGCAGTTGGACACGAGACAAGCCGCATGAACGGAACTTGCCGCGTTCTATATCGTCATGGCTGCATTCGTTCAATTCGCTATCGGTCTGTTTTGACTTGGCGATTAAGAATAATTACAGTCCTGGTTCTGTCACAACGCCAATGGACTTAGAAGCGTCCGCACCAGCTAAAGGTTGGTACGACACAACATCTGCAGGCACATGTTAATTCAATGGGGGACCGATAGCACTGCACAATTAGATGCGCATTACGTGATGTGCCATAGGAAGAACTGGTCTGTTTCTCCTTGGGAGATACAATTATAACAAAATTATAATTTCTTGTTTTTTTTAATCCAGCACCCTCTGCACCACAGAAAATCTCCAATTTACCCAATCCAACCGCACTAACGTATGATATACCCGCCAATCCAACCGAAGACTCGTGCCCTACATTATAGACAATCCAGTTGTAAATTCCCTTTGCCTATCAACATCATGAGCACCATTTCCGTTCTCAGGACATAGAACACTTCCAGAACATAAAACATGGAACATGGAACAGGAGCATTGACCAACCCTGTCCGTGCAAACCTTGGCATTGCTGCCTGTGACCGCGTGAGATTCCTCCAGGAGCGATGGATTTCGCCCACGTCCGAAACACCTGAGGACGTGCAGGTTAATTCGCCTAGGTAAAATTGTCGCTAGTGTGCAGGGATTGAATGAGCAATTGGAATAACACAGGACTCGTGAGAACGGTTTATTGGTGCTCGCCGTGGTCTCGGTGGCCAAGGCGACCGTTTCACTGCGGTATCGCTAAAGTAAATGCGTACAGTACAGGAACAGGTCCTTGGACAACAGTGTCTGTACCAGACTTAACAACAACTTTTTTTAAATAATCACGTTTACACGTTGTCCATGTCCTCCGATTCCTGCCTATCTGCGTGCCTGTCGAAATGCCATTGCGTCTTTTGGCAAAGGATTCGATTGAGTAGTTTCGATCTTCGGCGCAATTAGTCGGATCAGTAACTGAAGCAATAAGTAATAGCGCACATATTTTTTTAACAGTAAATTCCAGACGGCGAAACATCGACAGAAAGTAATATAGTGCTTACCAGGAACACCAATAATAACAAGGATAGGGTAGAAAACGTTTTCTATCTGGTTGAGTACCGTCAGTGCCATGCCCAGAGATAATCCACGTTTCCTGACAGTGTGTTGACAGGTCGCTTGTTTTTAAAGATCATCGCTGATTCTCCAGAGAAAGCACATGACGCCTAATCACGGTAAATCAAATGGGATTAGAGTTAGTCATTTAAAAAAACAATGTCAGGCAGATCACGTTTGCTGCTGCTAATTATGGAATTGTGCAATAATTGGCAGCAAAATCGGCCAGCCTATAAATTAGATATCTTATTATTAGGTTTTAGAAAATAATGCGAATAACAAGTACGGACTTCCATTTCTTAGTTAACATGTAATCTCTGTTTCCTGCAGCAATGCCATGATGAATTGTCCATGTAAATTTACATCAATTTGCCTATCTAAAAGGCTTTTGCACTCCACTCTCACATCTACTTCCATCACCATCCCAGGCAGCGCGTTCAAGGCACTCGCCACTTCCTGCAGAAAAACCTGCCCGCGTATCAGCTTTAAACTTTGACATCTCACCTTAAACATATGTTGCCTCCTCCATCCCAGCGTGGAAAACGTTTCGGACTGTCTTTTCCATCTATGCCTACAAAGAATTTATAGGCTTATTTCAGGTCTCCCTTCAACCTTCGTCATTCCAGGGAAAGCAATCCAAGTTTGTCCATCTTCTCATTGTAACTAATGCAGTCCAATCGAGTCAGCATTCCCGTAAAACTCTGGTCAAGTTTACAACCTCCTTGGTCATCCACGATTCCCTTTCCTTGCCAAGCTTGTCCATCCTCATTACTGGAACATGGCAGTCCAGCATATTTATCAGATGGCGTTTAAACCACTCCCACCGTTCGCTGTGGACATACCCAAGAACTTCCCCATATCTATCCGCTTAGCACGTAGCTGATAACTTTGTAATACGCTTTGCGCCAAGTTAATATCCTCCTCCATCATCCAGACCTATCCCGATTAAATCCAATCTTAAACGAAGAACTATGGTCACTCTCTCCAAAATGCTCCCCAGCTCAACACCTGTCCAGAGTCGTTTTCCAATGCAACTTCCAGACTGGTCCTAACTCGAATCGGACTATCCACATACTGATGAAGGAAACCTTCTTGAATACACCTAATAAATTAACTAAATGATCCTCTTGCACTGACGAGGGTCTAGTTCATTTTGGGGAAGTTAATGTCACCCACTTCAATAAACCCGGTGTTCTTGTATCCTTTCGTAACCTGTGTACATATCTATTCCCGTGTTTCCCATCAACTACTGGGTGGCCTATAATGTAATTAATTTAGAGCGATTGCTCTTATTTTTAAGGCCAACCCATGCTGCCTCCGTAGACATTCCCTGCAGTATATCATATCTGAATAATGCCATGCATTGTCCCTGAGTAGTAAAATAATCAGTAATCAATCAATGTTCTGTGCCCCAGCTAATGGAAGCAAGCATCGCAGAAGCATTCTTATGATTAGGGATATTAGATTTATTCCTGATTTTCCACTTGCACAATGATATCGTATTGGTTGTTGTCCAGCCATCTAGAACCTTGTCTGCGCCAATGAAGATACAAAGTATGGCTATCAGGTCCTCAACAATCTTCGGGGTTGCCTTCCATGGTTGTTTGCGATACGCCTCAGCAGATACGTAGATCCATCCATGTTTAAACCTCCGATGATATCTGACGTCTCCATAATAAATGTTCATTATAATTTCACCCCTGCGAATTCTTCAAATGCAACGCTCTTCTCCGCAGTGAGTTCACGTGGAAAGTATTTATTTGTGAGATCCCTACAGCAAGGCAGGTTAAATGTCCGATCTCGATGGCTGGTTATCCTCCAGCTCCAATAAATGCATTTATAATTCATTTCGGATTTTACTTCACCTTGTCCTCAATACAGACTTATGTAACCATTCTCTCTGCCTTCCGATGTATTTTATGTTTCCCTGTACACCCTCTAAACTCTTCAAATTGACACAGGTGTTCAATGCAGATGGGTTAAAACGTTTGGCACGGATGTGGCTGAAGGGCTCTATTCGGTGCTGCACAATGCTTCCACTCAATGTTTCTCTAACTGTACCCCACATCCATACTTTGCCTGGCATCCACTTTGAATCATCCTACTCCACCTACCTACATCAACAAGGCCACAGAACTAAATAGCTGACACATGGTAATCAACTTAGAAGATGATGTCACAGTGAACCACAGCGCTGAGGAAAACAGCGCAACATCATCTAATATCGAGGCAGTTGCCGGCCACGGAGTCACGGAGAGACACAGCACTGAATACATCATTGGGCCACAGAGTCCATGCTGATCGTCCGTCGATAGACAATAGACAATAGACAATAGGTGCAGGAGTAGGCCATTCAGCCCTTCGAGCCAGCACCGCCATTCAATGCGATCATGGCTGATCACTATCAATCAGTACCCCGTTCCTGCCTTCTCCCCATACCCCCTCACTCCGCTATCCTTAAGAGCTCTATCCAGCTCTCTCTTGAAAGCTATGGTTTTGACCTTTCGTAAATTACTCCAATGCTTTATTCACCCTCATTCCCATCTGAATAATCTGGGTCTCACAGATTGTTCCATTCACCTGCACATACAGTACTGATTGAGAATGATCAGCCATGGTCACATTGAATGGTGGTGCTGGCTCGAAAGGCCGAATTGCCTCCTCCTGCACCTATTGTCTATTGTCTATTGTCTATTTACAAATAACTATTGACGACATTCGAGGTTGGAATTCAACCCATTTGTCTGGTGCGGCGAGACAGCGATAGTACTTGTTATGCTATTGTACTGTTCTAAATGCGCCACAAGTGACAACAGCTCATCAAACTCCGAATCAATCCCACCTAATAACAGCTGATACGCCGACATACTAAGGCAGATAATGTAACCATTTTTTAAAGAAAGGAGGGTGAGAGGAAACGGAATTATAGACCAGTTATCCTTACATCGGTAGTGGGGAAGCTGCTTGAGTCGTTGACCAAAGATGTGATAGCAGCGCATGTAGAAAGCAGTGACAGAATCGGTCAAAGTCAGCATGGATTTATGAAGGGGCAATGATGCTTGACAAACCTTCTGGACTTTTTAAAAGATGAAACAAATAGAATGGATAAGCGAGAGCCAGTGGATGTGGCGTATTTGGACTTTCAAAAAGCCTTTGACAAAGTCCCACACGAGAGATTAGTGTGCAAAATTTGAGCACATGGTATTGAAGGTAGGGTATTGACATGGATAAAGAACTGGTTGGCAGACAGGAAGCAAGGAGTAGGAAGTAACGGGTCCTTTTCAGAATGGAAGGGAGTGACTAATGGCTCAGTGCTGGGACCTCAGTTATTTACAATATATATTAATGATTTGGACGAGGGAATTAAAAGTAACATCTCCAAGTTTGCGGATGACAGAAAAACTGCGTGGCAGTGTGAGCTGTGGGGAACATGCCATGAGGCCGCAGGGTGACGGACAGATTCGGTGAGTGGGCATATGCACGGCAGATGCAGTATAATGTGGATGAATGTGAGGTTATCCGCTTTGCTGGCAAGAACAAGAAGGATGGTTATTATCTGAATGGAGTCAGGTAAGGAAAAGGAAAAGGGCAATGAGATCTGTGTGTCCTTGTACATCAGTCACTGAAAGTAAGGATGTAGGTACAGCAGGCAGTGAAGAAAGCAAATGGCATGTTGGCCTTCATGGCGAGAGGATTTGAGTATAGGACAAATGAGGTCCTACATTTGTGCCTACGTGCACAACTACTTCTGGCTGCTCATCTTCCCTCTGAAGTCGGTCTGAGATGTCATCGCACCAGCGAGGACCATGGCTCCAGGGAGGCAACACACCATCCTCGAGTTGTTTGGCGAGAATGGCGACAGAATGGCGATACCAGAATCTCCTGTCCGCACCCCGCACAATGGAGTCACCCACCAGCATGGCTCTGCCTGACGTCGGTCTCGCCGGTCGAGTCTCAGCGCAACGATTCATATTTTGAAGACCAACTTATGCTGCCTCCCTGTAGTATATCATATCTGAATACCACCATGCATTATCCGTGATTTGTGAAATAGGCAGTAATCAAACAATGTTTTGTGCCCCAGCTAATGAAATCAAGCGTCGCAGAAGCCTTCTTATGATTACAGATATTAGATTAATCCCTGTTTTTCAACTTTCACAATGATATCGTATTTGTTGTTCTCCAGCCACCTAGAACCTGGAGTACTGTGCGTATTTTAGCTCCCCAAATTTGAGGAAGGCCTTTCTTTTTATTGAGGGAGCACAGTTAGATCCCTGGATGGTGGCGAGACTGACATATGATGAAACAATGGGTCGACTGGGCTTCTATTCACTGGAAATTAGAAGGATGAGAGTGGATTTTAGACTCATATAGAATTCTTAAGGGATTGGACAGGCTAGATGCAGGAAAAATCTTCCCCGTGTTGGGGGGTGGGGGGCAGAACCACGGGTAAGTTTAAGAATAAGTAGTGGACCATTTCGACCTGAGATGAGGAAAATCTTTTTCACCCAGAGAGTTTGTGAATCTGTGGAATTGTCTGCCACAGAAGGCAATGGAGGCCAATTCACGCTATGATTTCAATAGAGAGAGTTTGATTTAGCCCTCAGGGGTAAACGAATTAAGGGATATTGGGAGAAAGCTGGAACAGGGTACTGATTCTGGATGATCAGCCATCATCATATTGGATGGTGATGCTGGCTCGACAGGCCGAATGGTCTAGTCCTGCAACTATTTCTATGTTTCTATGTTTCGCAGTAGCGACGCCCAAATATAGCTGCGCAATATAGAATACAGTAATGTGCTTTACAATCCGGAAATAGTCTCGCCTGAAACTCAATGGCAGAGTATAGAATTCGACTGGTATCCACCTGTGAATGTTTGAGGTGCGCTCATACATACTGTCGGTCGGTGGCGTCCTTTAGATTAATGGACAGCAGTCCTCGTTTAACTGTTCTGCTATTTCCTTGTTTTCCAAAATAAATTCACCTGTCTCTGACTGCAAGGGACCTACATTCGGCTTCACTAATGTTTTCCTTTTTACACACATAAATAAACCATTTTTGTCAGTTTTTATATTCTCCGCAAGCTTCATTTCATGCTCCACCCGGCCTTAATTAACCCCTTTGTCCTCCTCTAGTTGCGTTCTAAATTTCTCCCATTCCTCTGGTTTGCTGCTTCTTCTGGCCAATTTATATGCCTCGTGCTTGGCTTTAACACTCTCCTTGACTTCCCTCGTCAGCCACGGTTGAGCCGCCTTCCCAGTTTTATTTTTTCGCCAGACAGGGACAATTTCATCCATGCGTTCTTTAAATCTTCGCCATTACATTTTCATTGTCAACCCTTTAACTATAATTCACTAGTCCATTCGAGCCAATTCCCGTCTCATACCTTCAAAGTCTCCTTTATTCAATTTCCGGACCCTGGCCTCTGAACTAACCGTGTCACTCTCCATCCTAATGCAGAATTCCACCATATTATGGTCACTGCTGCCCAGGGGGTTCTGCACAACAAGATCGCTAACTAATCCTTCCTATTACACAATTCCCAGTCTAGGATGGCCTGCCCTCTAGTCAGTTCCCCCACATATTGGTTTAAAAACACATCCTGTTTACATTCCAGGAAATCCTCCTTCTCAGCACAGTTCCCAATTTGGTAGGTCTACATAATCTATATGTAGATTAAAGTCACCCATGATAACTGCTGTACCTTTGCTACACGCATCCCTAATTTCCTGCTTGATGCTCTCCCCAACCTCCACACTGCTGTTTAGTGGTCTTGATACAACTCCGACAAGCGTTTTATGCCCTGGGCTATTTCGCAGTTCTCCCCATACCGATTCTACAGCAATTAAGTTAATGTTTCTTCTTGCTAGTGCATGAATTTCCTCTTTGAACATCAATACCACCCCTCCTCTTCCTTGCTCTCTATCTTTCCTGAACATAGAGTACTCCTGCATGTTTAGCTCCCAGCCTTGGTTACCCTGGAGCCATTTCTCCATAATTCCAACTATATCATATCTCTTAACTAGTAACTTCGCATTCAATTCATCCACCTTATTTTGAAAGCTCCTCGCATTAAGGTACAAAGCTTTCAGGTTAGTTTTTCTTATCATACTTCGACCTTTTGGTTCTGCCCTCCTTTATGGTCCTATGACTCCTTGTATTGGTTCCCATCCCCCGCCCTGTGAGTTTAAACGTGATCTTTCCTACATTATCTTTCCCGTTAGCTGCAAGGATATGCGTCTACGCTGTTGACTCCACCGCCCCCCCCCCACACACACACACCTTTTAGTCGGTCCCCTTCCAATTATCGTGCAACCTGTCCATATTGTACAGGTCACCCCTGCCCCAGAAGATATTCCAGTGATATAGAAATCTAAAGCCCTGCCGCCTGTACCAACTTCTCAGCCACACATTCAGATCCCCTATCGCTCTGGTCCTACCCTCACTAGCCCGATGTACTGGAATCAACCCACAGATAACCACGCTGGAAGTCATGTTTTTCAGCCTCCAGCCTAGTTCTCTATACTGACGTTGCTGAACCTAAATTAATGCCATGTTATCTTTACCATCATTCCCATCTCACTGGATCTCGCACATTCTTCCACTCTCACGCACAGCACTGTACTCATTAAATAACTATTTACTTATTAGCTTGCTTATCCTTTGGATTTGGTAGGCAGAGTGGTGGGAGGGGGGCGCACTTGGAAGATCCTAAGCTGCAACAGGGACAACATACACATTGCAAACTGGTGACATTCGAGAATTCAAACCATTGCTCTGGCGCTGCGAGACAGCGATTGTACTTGTACTGTTCTAAACGCGCCACAAGTGGCAACAGTTCACCAAACCCCAAATCAATCCCGCCAAATAACAACTGATACGACGACATACTAAGGAAGCGAATGTAACGCCACTTTTGAAGAAAGGAGGGAGAGAGAAAACGGCCAGTTATAGACCAAGTAGCCTAACATAGGTAGTGTGAAGATGCTTGAGCCGATTATCAAAGATATAATAGCAGGGCATTTGGAAAGCTGTGACAGGATCGGTCAACGTCAGCATGGATATTTGAAGGGGAAATCATGCTTTAATAATCTTCCGGAATTTTATGTAACAAGTATATAAGGGAGAGCCAGTGGTTGTGGTGTATCTGGACTTTCAAAAAGTCTTTGACAAGTTCCCACACAAGAGATTAGTGTGCAAAATTAGACCACATGGTATTGGAGGTGGGGTATAGACATGAATAGAGAACTGGTTGGCAGACAGGTAGCAAAGAGTAGGAATTAACGGGTCCTTTTCAGAATGCCAGGTAGTGACTAGTTGGCACCGCAAGGTTCGGTGCTGCGATCCCAGTTAAATACAATACATATTAACGATTTAGACGAGGGAATTAAATGTAACCTCTCCAAGTTTGCGGATGACACAACGCTGGGTGGTAGTGTGAGCTGCGAGGAGGATGCTGAGGCTGCAGGGTGACTTGGGTAGGTTGGGTGAGTGGGCAGATGCATGGCCGATGCAATGTAATGTGGATAAATGTGAGGTTATCCACTTTGGTGGCAAGACCAAGAAGGCAGATTATTATCTGAATTGACTCAGATGAGGAAATGCAGAGGTGCAACGAGGACTGGGTGTTCTTGTACATCAGCCACTGAAAGGAAGCATTCAGGTACTGCAGGCGGTGAAGAAAGGAAATGGCATGTTGGCCTCCATAGCGAGAGGAATTGAATACAGGAGTAAGGATATAGGGCCCTGGTGAGACTACACCGGAGAATTGTGTGCACTATTGGTCTCCTAATTTGAGGAAGGACATTCTATTTATCGAGGGCGTGCAACATAGGTTCACCAGGTTGGTTTCCGGGATGGTGGGACTGACATATAGCGAAATAATGGGTCGACTGGGCTTGTATTCACTGGAATTTAGAAGGATGAGAGGGGATCTTATAGAAACACATAAAATTCTTAAGGGATTGCACAGACTAGATGCAGGAAAAATGTTCCCCATGTTGCGGCGGAGCGGGGGGGGGGGGTATCCAGAACCGGGGGTCTCAGTTCAGGAATAAGGGGTAGACCATCTGGGACTGAGATGAGGAAAAGCTTTTTCACTCAGAGAGTTGTGAATCTGTGGAATTGTTTGCCACCAAAGAACGAGGAGGCCAATTCTCTGGATCTTTTCAAGAGGGAGTTAGATTTAGCTCTTAGGAATCAATGGATATTTGGGGAAAACAGGAACAGGGTACTGGTTCTGGATGATCAGCCATGATCATATTAAATGGCGGTGTTAGTTCGATGGCGCGAATGGCCTACTCCTGCGCCTATTGTCTATGTTTCTATGTTTCTATACTGAGGTGGCGACCACCATATGTGGCTGTGCAATGCAAAGGGCAGTATTGTGCTTTACAATCTGGAAATAGTCTCGCCTGCAACGCAATGGTAGGGTGTAGAATTCGACGTGTTTCCACCGGTGAATCTTTCAGGTCCGATCGTGCATTCTGTCGGTCGGTGGCGTCCTTTATATTAATGGACAGCAACTATTCCAACTCTCTGAATCTGCAACACCGTGAATGAGCAGGAATGTCCGACCAAACTAAACATTGAGCAGTTTTCAAAAATGCTTCAATCAGGAAATTGAAATCGGGATGGTGGGCGAAATAGTTCTCAAGAATTTTGGGGGAAAGTGGACGTTGGTTTTTAAGGAAATTAAATGAACATACTGCGTTGATACAGGAGACAGCATCGAAGCAGTCGTCGATGTGGCGGTGAAAAACTTGAAGCATAGGGCCAATGTACACCTGGAAACAGGACTGTTCGATGTACCCGACAAAAATGCATGTATAGCCTGGGTCCATTCGAGTGCACGTGGCTTTACCTTTAACTCGGTGAAAGTGAGAGGAGTCGAAAAAGAAGTTGGTCCGGGCCAGGAGATATTGCCCCGGCTGAGGAGAGTGTTAGTAAAGGGATATTGAATGTGTCTCTATTCGAGGAAGAACGGGAAGGCCTTGAAACCGAATTGACGTAATGGGGCCTCGATATTTAATGTTATTAAAGAGACATAGTTGTGGTTGACGGATGTGTGAAGGGACTCAAGACGAAGGATGAAATTCAATCGACATACGTACAGATAGGTTCAACGGGGCAGCAGAAGGTCATGACAATCGGTCTGTCAAGGCTGTCTGCTGTGTGGATTTTGGGAAGGAGGTAGAAGCGGACAGCGTGGGGCTGGGGAACGATAAGGATGGAGGTTCTGGAGGGGAGATCGCCGGAGGCGGTGCGATCAGAAACTGCCTGGGAGGTTGCCTAGTGTGCGTCTGTGTTATAATGGTCGATGTGGAAGTATGAGGAGGTGTGCGACAGGTGATCTCTTACCTCAACTGGGTAGAGGTCAACCTGCCAGATTACAATGGCATGTCCCTTCTTGGTGGGTTTTCGAACAATGTCGGTATTTTAGCTGAGAGAGTGGAGGGTTCTCCTTTCAGAAGTGGTGAGGTCGGTAAGTGGAGTAGAGAGTTCAAGACAGTTGATGGCGCGCCGAAAGTTCCAAATAAAAATGTCCAGAAATGGCACACAGGACTTCACTCACTGTTTCGACCCAAAACGCAACAAAGACACATAATGCTGAGTAACTCAGGGAATCGGGCAGCATTCCTGGAGAACATGGGATGACGATGTCTACAATGCTTAGACCAAATGTCACGTCAATGTAAACAAAACACGTTTACAGTTATCCTCACGTCAATGTAAACAAAACACGTTTACAGTTATCCTCCGATCACTGCAAATAGACAATAGACAATAGACAATAGGTGCAGGAGTAGGCCATACAGCCCTTCGAGCCAGCACCGCCATTCAATGCGATCATGGCTGATCACTCTCAATCAGTACCCCGTTCCTGCCTTCTCCCCATACCCCCTCACTCCGCTATCCTTAAGAGCTCTATCCAGCTCTCTCTTGAAAGCATCCAACGAACTGGCCTCCACTGCCTTCTGAGGCAGAGAATTCCACACCTTCACCACTCTCTGACTGAAAAAGTTCTTCCTCATCTCCGTTCTAAATAGCCTACCCCTTATTCTTATACTGTGGCCCCTTGTTCTGGACTCCCCCAACATTGGGAACATGTTTCCTGCCTCTAATGTGTCCAATCCCCTAATTATCTTATATGTTTCAATAAGATCCCCCCTCATCCTTCTAAATTCCAGTGTATACATGCCCAATCGCTCCAGTCTTTCAACATACGACAGTCCCGCCATTCCGGGAATTAACCTAGTGAACCTACGCTGCACGCCCTCCATAGCAAGAATATCCTTCCTCAAATTTGGAGACCAAAACTGCACACAGTACTCCAGGTGCGGTCTCACCAGGGCCCGGTACAACTGTAGAAGGACCTCTTTGCTCCTATACTCAACTCCTCTTGTTACGAAGGCCAACATTCCATTGGCTTTCTTCACTGCCTGCTGTACCTGCATGCTTCCTTTCATTGACTGATGCACTAGGACACCCAGATCTCGTTGAACTCCCCCTCCTCCTAACTTGACGCCATTTAGATAATAATCTGCCTTTCTATTCTTACTTCCAAAGTGAATAACCTCACACTTATCTACATTAAACTGCATCTGCTATGTATCCGCCCACTCACACAACCTGTCCAAGTCACTCTGCAGCCTTATTGCATCTTCCTCAAAATTCACACTACCCCCCAGCTTAGTATCATCTGCAAATTTGCTAATGGTACTTTTAATCCCTTCGTCTAAGTCATTAAGGTATATCGTAAATAGCTGGGGTCCCAGCACCGAACCTTGCGGTACCCCACTGGTCACTGCCTGCCATTCCTAAAGGGACCCATTTATCCCCACTCTTTGCTTTCTGTCTGTCAACCAATTTTCTATCCATGTCAGTACCATACCCCCCATACCATGTGCCCTAATTTTGCCCACTAATCTCCCATGTGGGACCTTGTCGAAGGCTTTCTGAAAGTCGAGGTACACCACATCCACTGACTCTCCCCTGTCAATTTTCCTAGTTACATCCTCAAAAAATTCCAGTAGATTTGTCAAGCATGATTTCCCCTTCGTAAATCCATGCTGACTCGGAATGATCCTGTTACTGCTATCCAAATGCTCAGCAATTTCGTCTTTTATAATTGACTCCAGCATCTTCCCCACCACTGATGTCAGACTAACTGGTCTATAATTACCCGTTTTCTCTCTCCCTCCTTTCTTAAAAAGTGGGATAACATTTGCTATCCTCTAATCCACAGGAACTGATCCTGAATCTATAGAACATTGAAAAATGATCTCCAATGCTTCCACTATTTCTAGAGCCACCTCCTTAAGTACCCTGGGATGCAGACCATCAGGCCCTGGGGATTTATCAGCCTTCAGTCCCATCAGTCTACCCAAAACCATTTCCTGCCTAATGTGGATTTCCTTCAGTTCCTCCATCACCCTAGGTTCTCCGGCCCCTAGAACATTTGGGAGATTGTGTGTATCTTCCTCAGTAAAGACAGATCCAAAGTAACAGTTTAACTCGTCTGCCATTTCTTTGTTCCCCATAATAAATTCCCCTGCTTCTGTCTTCAAGGGACCCACATTTGCCTTGACTATTTTTTTCCTCTTCACGTACCTAAAAAAACTTTTGCTATCCTCCTTTATATTATTGGCTAGTTTACCCTCGTACCTCATCTTTTCTCCCCGTATTGCCTTTTTACTTAACTTTTGTTGCTCTTTAAAAGAGTCCCAATCCTCTGTCTTCCCACTCTTCTTTGCTATGTTATACTTCCTCTCCTTAATTTTTATGCTGTCCCTGACTTCCCTTGTCAGCCACAGGTGTCTCTTACTCCCCTTAGAGTCATTCCACCTCTTTGGAATAAATTGATCCTGCAACCTCTGCATTATTCCCAGGAATACCTGCCATTGCTGTTCTACCGTCTTCCCTGCTAGGGCCTCCTTCCAGTCAATTTTGGCCAGCTCCTGCCTCATGCCTCTGTAATCCCCTTAGCTATACTGTAATACCGACACTTCCGATTTTCCCTTCTGCCTTTCCATTTGCAGAGTAAAACTTATCATGTTGTGATCACTGCCTCCTAAAGGCTCTTTTACCTCTAGTCCCCTTATCAGATCAAGATCATTACACCACACTAAATCCAGAATTGCCTTCTCCCTGGTAGGCTCCAGTACAAGCTGTTCTAAGAATCCATCTCGAAGGCACTCTACAAACTCTCTTTCCTGGGGTCCGTCTCCAACCTGATTTTCCCAGTCTACCTGCATGTTGAAATCTCCCCTAACCACCGTAGCATTACATTTTTGACACGCCAATTTTATCTCCTGATTCAACTTGCACCCTACCTTGCAAGGGAATGAATATCATTCCTTACCATCAGAGCAACCCCACCCCCTCTGCCCACCTGTCTGTCTTTTCTATACGTTGTGTACCCCTGAATATTCAGTTCCCAGCCCTGGTCGTCTTGTAGCCATGTCTCAGTGATCCCTACAACATCATACTTGCCCATGACTAACTGAGCCTCAAGCTCATCCACTTTATTTTTTATACTACGCGCATTTAAGTACAACACTTTAACTTCTGTATTTACCTCCCCTCTCACATCGGTCACAATTGGCCCTGCCCTTAATTTCTTTTCCCCTCTAGAACTTCTGTTCCCATTCTTCCGAGAGTCTTTTGCAATATCTCCTGTATTCCCTTTTACCTCATCTTCATATTCACATGCCTGTGCATGTGCCCGTGCAAATGACACCGGATCTATTGGCAGTAGACAGGATTGTGCGTTCTGTGTCAATAATTGTATCAGTAACTCCGGCAATAGGTCACATATATTTTAACAAGGTCCATGTGCCCGTCTAAACACCCTTACACCCCACACTTACACCTGCGTCCACCAGAATCGTTCGCACTGCGTTCCAAGTACACGGCGCTCTGCACAACGTCTTGCAAGATTATCCCCTTCAAAGTCTGTTCCTCTCGCCTTGAACATATGCTCCCTAGTTCTTTCCACAATGCAAACGTTTCTGACTCTCTTTCCGGCTAGCGC
The DNA here is from genome assembly GCF_053455715.1 of Rhinoraja longicauda. Lineage (NCBI taxonomy): Eukaryota > Metazoa > Chordata > Chondrichthyes > Rajiformes > Arhynchobatidae > Rhinoraja > Rhinoraja longicauda. The sequence continues at coordinate 26,912,302 of NC_135971.1, forward strand.
TCTCCTAATATGACATATTTATATGAGGTCTCCCTTCAATCTTCGGTATTGCAGAAGAAGCCATCAAAGTTTGTCCTGCTTCTCCTTGGAGCAAATAAGGTCCAGTTCAGGAAGCATTCTGGTATATATCTTCTGCACTCATTTCACAGCTTCCAAATCATTGCTGTAAGAGAGAGGGCAGAACTGCACGCAATCATCAGATCACGATATACTCAGTGTTGTCGAGCTGCTTCGTGCCTTCGTAAAAATTGCAACACTGGTTAGCCGATCTTTCGACGGCAGTCGTAAAGGACCAATCTATTTAAAGGCCTTCTTCCACTACTCATTATGTGGATAACTGCGGAGTCCATTCAACTGAGCCAAATATATTTTCAACGTTGATTTATACGTCCACACCTAGGCAGACTGTTGTTAAAATCGGGATGCAATTTTATTGTTTCATAAATTGAATTATATCTCTAAATATATTGCAAACATACCGGAAACACCGGTCAGGCAGAATCAGCAGAACGATGTAATGTGCCCCGTCACCCAACCTTTATCAGATCCTTCGGCTTCTCGACGGGCCGCGCAGCCAGAAGGTTTCACGACGGGCCGCCGGGTCAGAACGCTTCCCGACGGACCACGGCTGTGGACTGGGAACGCGGCCGGAGGCCTTTATCGAGGCACCGCGGTCTGGATGCCCTCCTGTTCGCCGGGTAGATGCCCGGGTCGGGGCCCGGCCGGGGGTCCCGCGGGCCAGGCGGAGGAGCAGGGGCTCGTACGTCGGAGTTCGGGTCGGCAGACCGGTCGACGGAGCCCGCGGCTGGGGTCCAGTTCGGCACCACGGAGGCGTGAAGTGGGACACAGACAGCGATGAGGCCTCGGTGAAGCGGCGGCGGCGGTGAGGCCTCGCGACGATGGGGCCTCAGCGGTGGTGAAGGCTCGCGGCGGCGGCGCTGCCTCGCGGGACGACGGTCGATCAGAGCGTGGAGGAGCCGTGAGGATGAACAATGGAGGACCGGCGTGGGGGGGGGGGCAGCCGTGTGGGAGGAGGGGGAGAATAATTGGCAATTGGGGAGGGGGGAAGTACAAAGGGCATTGGGGACCCGGCATGGGGAAACCGCTGTTGGGGGGTGAGGGGCGAAGAACAAACGGAGGAGCCGGCGTGCTTTGTAACTTTGTCAGCGACGTAGGTGGGTGCCATTTGTCCATATTGGGAGTGCAAGCGAAAAATTTCACTGTGATGAAGAAAGTATTCCATTCCATTCCACTCGATCTTCTTTCAGAGTATCTGGTATATTCTATTTTCGTTTCAGATTTCCAGTGTCTGCATTTATTTCACATTTCATTGATAAAACTCTATAACCCAGAGTTAAATGTAAGAAAGAAACAGCATGAAAACAGTGACTTCGGCCTACCGGCTCTACGCAAATCAACCAACTTTTACATAATCTGACACCATTGAGTTAATAATCTATCTCCTAATTTTTGCTGCCAAAGTGGATAACCACACATATATCTGCGTTATACTACATTTGCCATGCATCTGCCCACTCACCCAACCTGTCCAAGTCACCCTGCAACCTCCGAACATCCACCTCGCAGTTGACAATGCCACCCAGCTTTGTGGCATCCGCAAACTTGCTAGTGTTACTTCTAACTGCATTATCCAAGTCATTAATATATATTGTAAATTGTTATGGCCCCAGCACCGAACCTATACTCTCCACTGCCTGCCATTCTGTGAAGGACCCGCACGGAGCGAGAGCCGCTGGAGGGAGGGAGGTGTCAAATCGTCGCCTTTGATGTGGTATAATGATGCTGACACAATATTTACAGGTTATGTTGCTTGGTGTCTATGTTTATTGTCTCTGTCGAGGCCTCCTGCCTTTGCTGACACGGCACACACACGACCTGACCTCCACGTCACAAAGCCACCTGGCAACCGGCAACCAATGAAGCCGCCCGCCACATGGCAACCGGCGCCCTGGTTACCGGGAACTATAAACAGCGAGCGGCTGCCAAGGGCAGAGAGCGCGGTGGTCGTCGCCCAGGAGGTTGGTCAATGACTCCATGGATCCTGTGGCGCGGTTCCCAGAGCAGACTTCCCAGCTTGTTTGGCCAAACGCCTCATCGCCACATCTCCCCAACAAGCACCAAGACCTGGCTTGGCTGGCGGTGAGGGAAGCTCTCCCAGTCAGATCCTTCCTGCACCGCCGGATCCTCACTACCAGCGTTCGCTGCCCTTGAGACGGCTGCTATGGAGAGGAGATGGTTGCTCACCTCTTCGCAGAGTGTGGATTTGCAAAGAGAGTCTGGAGAGGTTTGCAAGGGTCGCCGTCACGATTTAATGCCGAACAGCTCCGTCACAGTGGACTGTGATTTACGGACTGTTCCCAGGGACGCATTCAGAGACTGACATCGAGTTCTGCTGGAAGGTCATCAACTCGGTGAAAGACGCTCTTTGGTCTGCCCGAGGTTTGTTGACCTCCCAGTGGAGCGAGCTGTCCGTCGGGGAATGTTGCCGACTGGCCCACTGCAGACTGCAGGAGTACGTGCTGAGGGACGCACTGAAGCTTGGCGTAACAAACGCCAATGCTCTGTGGGGGAGGACCACAGTCTAGGGTCCTTCGGCTGCTGGACATGGGGGGCAGGGTGTGGTGGAGACGCCCCTCAAAATGAGGGAAGGGATTCCACGCCAGTGGGCCACATGAGTGGCAAAGGGGGGGTGTAATTTTGTGTAGTTGGTGTATTGAATTGTATGTATTGAATATATATAGAGCTTCCGAGAAAGTCGGATGGAGTTTTGTGAGGAACATGTTTTTTAATATTTATTTCTCGAATAAAGTAAATTTCGATTTTTTTTAAAGGTGGTGCCGCCGCTGGCAACCGGACTATTGGGTGCTTTTTGCTTGTGTGGGGAAAAATAATCTCTTGGCCGCTTTCTCCACAAGGGAAGCAGGCTGGAGGCTGGGCCTCGAGTGTCTTTCAACCTCTCCCGTCTCATATTTTTGTTACTATTCGTATTTTTTGTTATTTTGGGCGACGTTCACCCCTTCTGTCTCACTTTTATTTTTGTAACTATTTTCATTTTTTGCTGTTATTTTGGGCGAGGTTTTGATTTTGGTCGTCAGCGAGTCGAGCAAGCTGCTGACCTTAACTGAACTGGATCCGGATGGTGTGGAGGTAGAAATTAGCTTACACTGCGGGCCGAAGGACAGGCTCCTGTGTACTTCTCTGGGTTGTGTTTCGTTTTTATTTTGTAACAGCGCAGGGCTGCCGGACAACAGCAACCCGACCCCAAACACACTCGCAGCCAGTTACTAACGTGCTTCTAGTTTTATTTCCCTCGTCCCAGCTTCTAGCTTTTTGACAGCAGACTCTTGAGTTAGCAGTTGTGCTAATTTCATCGCATTGTGTATGTTGGCTGGTGGTTGAGAGAGGGAGAGGGGGAGAGGGGGGGAGGGGGAGAGGAGGGGGGAGGGAGAGGGAGAGGGAGAGGAGAGAGAGAGAGAGAGAGAGAGAGAGAGAGAGAGAGAGAGAGAGAGAGAGAGAGAGAGAGAGAGAGAGAGAGAGAGAGAGAGAGAGAAAGAGAGAGAGCGAGAGAGAGAGAGAGAGAGAGAGAGAGAGAGAGAGAGAGAGAGAGAGAGAGAGAGAGAGAGAGAGAGAGAGAGAGAGAGAGAGAGAGAACTATCCACATGATGTGTGGATAGTTTTCTTTGTAATACTATTTCCAAGTCTGAAGTACGATCTTGTGTAATCACACTCTATATTTCAAAACATTAATGACAAGAATTATTTAACCTTAGAATTTTTTCTATTCTAATTTTCATTACTAGATTTCTAAAATACTCCCTGATCAAAATGAGTGTTAACTTCTTTTAATCAATTTCCATGAATAACATTGTCTTTGTCTGAAGCTTTGGGAGGTTTGCACAGTTTAGGCTCGTAGAGGCAATATTTTTCATAACATTTTCCAACACGCTAGGTTTGGATCCCATCTCCATTTTATGATAACGTATTCTAGTCCATCACACAGATCAAACTCTCCACCATTTACACTTCATGATGTATTGGAAAAGCTGACGACATATTCAAAGACCTGTCCCACCCTGGACATTCCTCCTATGTGCTCTCAGCGGAGAAAACGACTCAGAACCTTGAATGTGCACACCACCAGACTCTGGAATAGCTTCTTTATCCTTTGCTATCATCCTTCTGAGCAGAATAATTCTTTTTGATGTCGAATTAGCGTTATTCTACAAAGTCAGGGGGAAAAACATGCTTGGAATGCAAAGTGAACATTGAGCTTCTACGTTGGAAAAACTAAAAATGGATATGTTAAAGAAAAACAGGAGCTAGATATCTGAAACAAAACGATGATTGCTGCAAAATGCTCAGCAGATCATTGAGCATCAGTAGACTCTCCACTGACGTGCTGAATGTGTCCATTCAACATTTTCTATGTTCAACATTTGACAGCCTTGGTGGAATACAACTGCCTTTGCATATCAATAATATAGTTATGATTTATATAGAAACATAGAAGGTTGCAGGAGGAGGCCATTCGGCCCTTCGACCCAGCAGCGACATTCATTGTGATCATGGCTGACCATCCACAATCAGTAACCTGTGCCCAACTCCTTCTCACTTACTTTGCACTTCAAGCCATTTATCTTTTTTTGTCTGGACGGAATAATAATGTTTGTTATTTCTAACTTTGCAAATATTTTCTAGTGAACGCTGGTTGACATAAATTTTCTTCATATTGTTGCAGAGATTTATCTCATTGTGGGCAGTTCGGTGAAAATGTTCAGCCTCACGAGGCAGACCTACAGATGGGTCAACCGTCAACTGGAACCTGACGGGTATGATTGAAACATTGTTTAATCATCGTTTATGATTTATGATTTAATCATTGTTAGCAAATATGTTTTTCCGTTATACGACACGATATGAAAGAACTTTATTTATCCCAGGAGGGAAATTGATCTGCCAACAGTCATAAAAACACAAAATACATGCAACTTGATATTAAAGTGATGAGTGGAAAGGATTGGGGGGTGTGCAGGGAGGGGGGGACGGGGTGGGAGTCGAGTCGGTCTCAGTCTAGCCCATGACAGAAGGGGGATGAGTTGTACAGTTTGATAGCCACAGGGAAGAAGGAACTCCTGTGGCGTTCTGTCCTGCATCTTGGTGGAACCAGTCTGTCCCTGAATGAACTCCTCAGGTTGATCAGTGTGTCATGGAGGGGTGGAGCTGTATTGTAGACAATAGACAATATACAATAGGTGCAGGAGTAGGCCATTCGGCCCTTCGAGCCAGCACCGCCATTCAATGTGATCATGGCTAATGATTCATAATGAGTACCCCGTTCTGCCTTCTCCCCATACCCTCTGACCTCTATCATTAAGAGCTCTCTCTAGCTCTCTCTTGAAAGTATACAGAGAATTGGCCTCCGCTGCCTTCTGAGGCAGAGAGTTCCACAGATTTACAACTCTCTGACTGAAAAGGTTTTTCCTCAACTCTGTTCTAATTGGCCTACCCCTTATTCTTAACTGGTTCTGGACTCCCACAACATTGGGAATATGTTTCCTGCCTCCAACGTGTCCAATCCCTTAATAATCTTATATGTTTCAATAAGATCCCCTCTCATCCTTCTAAATTCCAGTGTATACAAGCCTAGTCGCTCCAGTCTTTCAACATACAACAGTTCCGCCATTCCGGGATTTAACCCCGTGAACCTACGCTGCACGCCCTCAATAGCAAGAATATCCTTCCTCAAATTTGGAGACCAAAACTGCACACAGTACTCCAGGTGTGGTCTCACTAGGGCCATGTACAACTGCAGAAGGACCTCTTTGCTCCGATGCTCAACTCCTCTTGTAAAAAGGCCAACATGCCATTAGCTTTCATCACGGCCTGCTGGACCTGCATGTTAACCTTAAGTGACTGATGAACAAGGTCAACCAGAACTCTTTGTACTTCCCATTTCCTTTGTACTTCCCCATTTGTACTTCCCCATTTCCTAACTTGACACCATTCAGATGGTGATCTGCCTTCCTGTTCTTACCACCAAAGTGGATAACCTCACATTTATCCACATGAAACTGCACCTGCCATGCATCTGCCCACTCACACAACCTGTCCACGTCACCCTGCATCCTCATAGCACCCTCACAATTCACACTGACACCCCGCTTTGTGTCATCCACAAATTAGGGAGAGAGAGAGAGAGAGAGAAAGAGAGAGAAAGGGGGGGGGGGAGAGAGGGGGAGAGGGAGAGGGGGGAGAGGGGGGAGAGGGGGGAGATGGGGAGAGGGGGAGAGGGGGAGAGAGAGAGAGAGAGAGAGAGAGAGAGAGAGAGAGAGAGAGAGAAGAGAGAGAGAGAGAGAGAGAGAGAGAAGAGAGAGAGAGGAGAGAGAGAGAGAGAGAGAGAGAGAGAGAGAGAGAGAGAGAGAGAGGAGAGAGAGAGAGAGAGAGAGAGAGAGAGAGAGAGAGAGAGAAGGAAGAGGGAGAGAGGGAGAGGAGAGAGGGGAGAGAGGGGAGGGAGAGGAGAGAGGGAGAGGGAGAGAGAGAGAGGAAAGGGAGAGATGGATACAAGATTCAGGTATGTTAACACTTTCTACCAATGTGCCTTCCACCAGTTGATTAAACAAGTTTTTAGAGTATTTTTAGAGATACAGCATGGAAACAGGCCTTTGCCCACCTAGTCCGCGCCAACCAGCGATCCCCGCATATTAACATTATCCTACACACACTAGGGACAATATAAACAGACATTAAGCCAATTAACTACATACCGACTACATCTACAACTCCCTGCCATTTCTTGCGGTCTTGGACAGTGATGTTCCCAAACGAACCCGTGATACAACCAGGCACACATTTTGCATCTGCGGAAGGTTGTAAGAGTCACTGAAGAAATACAGATATCCTCAGTCTTCGAAGGACGTAGAGGCATTGGTGCGCCTTCTCGGCAATCGCACCAACGTGGTTGGTCTACGACAGATCATTGGTAACATTAATGCTAATGGAATGGAGACGCTCAACGATTTCCATTCTGCACCGTTGAAGATGACAGGGCATGCACTTCCCGAGGTCAATATCTGTCTGCCACGTCTTGCTGCCATTGACATTTACACCGATGAGCCAAAACGTTATGACCACCTGCCTAATATGCTGTTGGTCCCCCGTGAGCCGCCAAAACAGCGCCGACCCGCCGAGGCATGGACTCTGCAGGTTCCCTGAAGGTGTCCTGTGGTATCTGGCACCAAAACCTTAGCACCAGATCCTTCAAGTCCTCTAATTTGCGAGGTGGAACCGCCGTGGATCGGACTTTTCAATCCAGCACATTCCACATCTGCTCAATCGGAGAATTTGGAGGCCAGGGCAACACCGTGAACACTTCATCATCGGTCCAGACGACCTTCTTCCACTGCTTCAAGGTCCAGTTCCGACGCTCGCGTGCCCAATGTAGGCGCTTTCGACGGTGGACAGAGGTCATCATGGGCACTTTGACCGGGCTGCGGTGAAGCAGCAGGGTGCGATGCACTGTGTATTGTGACACGTTCCTCCCGTGACCACCATTAACATGTTCTGTGATTTGTGCCAAAGTTGACCTGTCGGTTCGGACTTGACGGGATCGCCTTCGTTGCCCTCGTGCATCGAAGGACATTGGGCACCCAACACCCTGTCGCCGGTTTGTGGCTTGTCCCTCCTCGGACCACTATCGAAACGTACTCACCACTGCTGACCGGGAGCACCCGACAAGCCTTGCCGTTTTAAAGATGCTCTGACCCAGTCGTCTGGCCATAACAATTTGGCCCTTGTCAAAGCCGCTCAGGTCTCTACTCCTGCCCATTTCTCCCGCATCCAACACATCAACTTCAAGAACTGACTGTTCACTTGCTGCCCAATATACCTCACCCCTTGACAAGTGCCATTGCAATAAGATAATCAACGTTATTCGATGTAGTTGGGTTGCTTGTGGGTTTGTAGACAAAACAACGATCACTGGGAATGCGGACAATGATGTAGGGTGTCAAACTACACAGTGAGATATCGGTCACCTGCAGAATGGACGTAGAAATGGTAGATTGGTTTTCATCACAACAATAGTGAGTTGGGGGGCGTGTCCAATGCTTGGCTGAGTAGACATAACTTTTCAGCACTCCCGACAACAAAGCCCTAAACTGCTAAAAAAAAAAAGACGAACTAAAGGAAATCAAGTACTTTAAATTAAATCAGAAAGTATACAGAAAGTACGGATGCCTTCCAAGAAAGAAAAAAGAGGAGTACAACTGCCACAGAAGCAAGGAAATCCAACAAAGGAATCAAGAAAAAAAATCGAAGGTAGGCCCACAGCTCTGATGGAGCAGGGGACTAGATTTGGTGACCCCTCGGCAGGCGGTGAGTCTGGGGAGGGCTCCGGTACGAAGCTGGAGTCGGCTACTCTCAGCAAGCGCTCTTTGACTCGGGGCAAAATACGAGGGGGTCACCGTGAGTTACCAAAAAGGCCCACTGTTTGCCGAGAGGCTGCTGAAGTCGAGTCTGGAGTTTCGGACACGAGTGATGATGAGGTAACGGGAGAACCCCACTAGCTGTGGAAGTGGAAATGAGGAAGAAGAAAATCAAGAAGATACAGAGACTAATATGAAAACGATGTTTCAAGAAATTATTAACAGGCTTAAGAAAATTGAAGGAGATAACAAATTAATGAGGAGAGATAGCAAGAAATTGCATAAGACTTTGAAAAAAATGGAGGAGAATTTTCAAATAGTGACAAATAAAGTGGATAATATACAAATGGAAAATGAAATGTTAAAATCTAGAGTGGAAAAAAATGAAGACAGTATTACTGCTGCAGCAATTGAAAGCAAAAAGACGGCGGAGAAGTTGGATGCCTTGGAAAACTATAGCAGGAGAAATAATGTTAAAATTGTTGGTTTGCCAGAGGGAGTGGAAGGGGAAGACCCAATTAACTTTTTTCAAGATTGGATAGTGACTACTCTGGGAATAGATAAACAAGGTCGGATGGAAATACAAAGAGCACATAGGGCTCTAAGACCGAAACCCTCGGCTAATCAAAAGCCAAGATCTGTGTTGATTAAAATTTTAAGATACCAAGATCGAGAATTGGTTTTCAAAACAGTCGGGAATAATATAAGAGAGGGAAAACCAATAGAACATGAAGGTACTAAAATAATCTTTTACCCAGACATCAGTAATGACTTGTTGAGCAGAAAAAAAGAATTTAATAAGGCAAAAAATATTCTATGGAAGAAGGGCTATAGGTTTATTTTACTGCATCCGGCTACTTTGAAGATTATGATCAACACTGGAGAAAATAAATTTTTTAAAGACTTTGTCAAAGCAGAAGAGTATGCGGAAGAATTGCCATCGAGAAATGCTTAAGAAGACTCATGAATGAATGATTATTAATAAGATCTGTATACTATAGAGGGGATTAATTATATTAAGGATTGTTAATTTTTAGAAGTACTTGATATATCGGGGGGGTTGGAGAATGTGGATGCTCCACCATAATCATGGGCACAAGTGAGGTGCGGACCACACCTCGTATAATAGAGGGGGGTAATGTTGCTAATCTATTTATTAACAACATTAGAGGGAGGGTTTATTTCTCTATCTTTCTTTTTCCTTTTCTGTTTTTATACCTGGACTATGGAGGGGAGCACACTGAAATATGGCACAATGTAAATACCGGAAGAGGTATCAAGGTAAGGAAAAAGGAAAAAAAAAAAAAAAATGAAATGAATGGATAACAAATTAAATTTTTTAAGCTATAATGTGAATGGGTTAAATGGACCGATAAAAAGGAAGAGAATTTTAACACAGATGAAAAAATTGGAAGTTGATATAGCTTTCTTGCAAGAAACACATCTAACGGAAAAATAACATCAAAAGTTAAAGAGAGATTGGGTAGGAAGTATGGTCGCATCTTCTTTTAACTCAAAAGCAAGAGGGGTTGCTATCCTATTTAAGAAAACGCTACCAATTAAGATACAAAATATTGTAAGTGACCCAGTAGGTAGATTTGTAGTGGTACATTGTCAAATTTTCTCAGAATTGTGGACCTTAATGAATATATATGCACCAAATATAGATGATGAGAAGTTTGTGCAGGGTACCTTTTTAAATCTGGCGGAAGCACATGAAAATATATTGATAGGACGAGATTTCAAATTTTGTTTAGATCCAGTAATGGATAGATCATCAAGGACAACGACAAGGACAAGAGCAGCGAAGACAACTTTGAATTTAATGGAAAATTTAAATTTAATAGATGTTTGGAGGAAAAGCCATCCCAGGGAAAGAGACTACTCCTTCTATTCCAATAGAAATGATACATATTCTAGAATAGATCTATTTTTGATTTCAGCTCAATTAAGGGGTAGAATAATACAAATAGATTACAAGGCTAGATTGTTATCGGATCACTCACCATTATTAATGAAAATTACGATGCCAGATAAAGAACAGTCAGTCTATAGATGGAGACTCAACTCTTTACTATTGAAAAGGCAAGACTTTTGTGATTTTATTCGAGGACAAATTGAATTATTTTTGGAAACAAATTTAAATTCAGTTGATGATAAATTTATTGTATGGGATGCAATGAAGGCTTATTTGAGAGGCCAAATTATAAGCTACTCATCTAAGATAAAGAAAGACTATAGGAAGGAACCTGAAAGATTAGAAAAAGAAATCACCGTATTAGAAAAAGACTTACAGAAAACTTCATCAGATACGAAAAAAAACACAACTTGCAAATAAAAAATTTCAATACAATACTTTACATACTTACAGAACAGAAAAACTAATATTACGAACTAACCAAAGATATTATGAATTAGGAGAAAGAGCGCACAAGGTATTGGCATGGCAACTGAAAGAAGAACAAATATCAAGAACAATAAATTCAATTAGAACAGATCAAAACATTATTACTTATAAACCTAGAGAAATCAATGAGGTATTTAAGCAATTCTACACTAATCTGTACCATTCTGAATCTGAAAAGGATGAAATTAAGATAAATATTTTTTTATCCAAGATACAATTACCAACAATCTCTAATGAGGAGCAGATGGGACTAAATGCCTCCTTTACTTTGAGAGAGGTGGAGGAAGTATTATATTCTTTACCAAGTAATAAATCTCCAGGGGAAGATGGTTTCCAGCCTGAGTTCTATAAAAAATTTAAAGATTTGTTGTTACCAGTATTTATGGAAGTGATACATGAAACGGAAAAAACTTCTACATTACCAGAATCCTTCTCACTGGCAATTATAACCGTAATTCAAAAAAAAGGGAAAGATCCTTTAAATGCATCTTCTTATAGACCAATATCATTGTTGAATGCAGATTATAAAATAGTTGCTAAACTTTTGGCAAGGAGATTGGCAGAATATTTACCGAAGCTGGTTAAAGAGGACCAAACTGGATTTGTCAAAAAAAGGAAAATATCTGATAATGTAGCAAGATTTATAAGTATTTTACATTTAGCACAGAAAAGAAAGGAATTGAGCGTAGCAGTTGCTTTAGATGCTGAAAAGGCGTTTGACAGGTTAGAATGGGATTTTTTATTTAAAGTATTAGAGAAGTACGGATTGAGAAATGGTTTCATTAACTGGGTAAAAGCTCTTTATAAACAACCTAAAGCCAAAGTGGTGACAAATGGCCAATCTTCTCAATCATTTAATTTGGAAAGATCTAGTAGACAGGGATGTCCCTTGTCACCGGCTTTATTTGTATTGGCCATTGAACCTCTGGCAGAGCTAATAAGATCAGATTTAGACATTGAAGGATTTAAAGTTAATCAGGAAAATCACAAAATTACTTTATTTGCAGATGATGTTTTAATTTGTCTTACTAGACCATTGGAATCCTTAAGAAAATTATATTTCAGACTGGAAGAATATGGGAAAGTATCAGGATATAAAATTAATAAAGATAAAACTGAAATAATGCCTCTTTCTGAAGGTAATTATGATCAATGTAAAAGAGAAAGTCAGTTTAAATGGCAAAAAGAAGGCATGAAGTACTTAGGGGTTAAAGTAGATAATAAGTTAAATAATCTGTATAAACTAAATTATAAACCACTAATTAAAAAAATTGAGGAGGACTTGAAGAAATGGATGAATCTTCCAATTACATTGCTAGGGAGAGTGAACTGTATTAAGATGAATATTTTTCCGAGGTTACAGTATTTATTCCAAACACTGCCTATACCTTTACCAAATAATTTTTTTCAAGAATTGAATAAAATTGTGAGAAATTTTCTTTGGAAAGGTAAAATGCCAAGAGTGTCTATGGAAAAATTAACATGGAAATTTGAATTAGGTGGACTGCAATTACCAAATTTTAAAAATTACTATCTGGCAGCACAAATGAGTTTTATTTCATCCTTTTATCAAGAGGGTGGAAAAACACCATGGGTTAAAATTGAAATGGATAAAATAAAAGAACTATGCCCAGAAGAATTTATCTATAAATGGGAAGCGAAGCTATTAGTTAAGGATCAAGAGTCACCTTTGCTAAACCATTTAATTAATATATTGTTGAAAACAGTTAAAGCTAATGATAAAAGATTTTTTCTAACAGCTAAAACTCCATTAGTAAAAAATAGATTACCGCCGTTTGCTTGGAATAATCAAATATTACAAGTCTGGGAACAGAAGGGTATTAAACATATGGGAGATTGCTACGAAGGAAATAATTTGTTGACATTTTCTCAATTGAGAAACAAATATCAAATTCCAGAGAATAATATTTTTTTCTATTATCAATTACAATCTTTTTTAAGGGAAAAGTTAGGTAATTCAATGTTTTTATTTCAAATTAAAGGAATTGAATCCCTGATTCAGGGCAAGGGAACTAAAAAAATTATATCTTCAATGTATAAATTGTTATAAAAATCTAGTCCAAAGACAGGAATTCAAAAATCAAGACAAAGATGGGAAACAGATCTGAATATTAGCATTGATGAACCAAGTTGGAAAAGATTGTGTTTAGAAAGTATGAAAAATACTATTAATGTGAGATATAGTTTAGTACAATACAATTTTTTACATCAACTATATTTAACTCCGAAAAAATTAAACAATTTAAATCCAAATTTACCTGAAATTTGTTTTAGATGCAACCAGGATGTGGGTACTTTTTTACACTCCACATGGGCATGTCCTAAGGTAACTCATTTTTGGAAAGACCTAAAAAACATTTTGGAACAATTGATGAATAAGACCATACCATTGGATTCAAGGTTGTTTTTATTGGGAGATACTAAAGGAATATTACCAAGATTAATTTTAGATAAATATCAGGAAAGATTTCTCAAAATAGCAATAGCAATAGCAAAAAAATGTGTGGCGGTCACTTGGAAAGATCACAATGAAATAAGAATTGCAAGATGGTATGCAGCAATACGTAGTTGTATCCCATTAGAAAAAGCTACTTATAATCTGAGAAATAAATATGATTTCTTTTTGAAACTTTGGAACCCATTCACTTTAAAACTAGGATTAAGAATTGGAAATATTTAATTTTAGGATTGTTTTGATACCCCTAAAAAGAATTTAATAAGAAATTAGCCGGAAGTGTTTCCTTCTTGTCTCCAGGTTTCCTTCTTTCTTCTTTCTTTCTTTCTTTCCTTTTTTAAATTTTTTATTTCTTTATCTTTCTTCTTCTCCTTTTACCTCTTTTTTCTAACTGGGGGTGGGGGGGGGTTGTGGGTGGGGAGATAATACAGAACAATACAGGTATAATCGAATTTAAAATGTATAATCGAATTTACAATGTAGGTACCATCGCGTACTATGAGTTCATACATGTATTTGTTTTGTTAAAATTTAAATACATTTTTTTTTAAAGGAAAGGATAATGAGTAGTGTTTGATGTTCTAATTGCTTGTATGTAAACTGTATTCTACTGGCGGAATAACTGGTGGAAACCATGATGCTCCTGACGTAGAGAACATCTTCAATGTGATTCCAGAGCATTGATTAATACGTTTGAGCTTGACGGAAATTTGGCTATGTTATGGAGAGCGAGGATGATTGTTTATCTGGATCTGGATATTGAACAGATGAAAAGTTGGGCGAAGTGTTGGCAGATTACATTTATCCTCAACAATCTAGCTTGAGGCACTTTGGGAAATGAAATAGATGTGGGATATCTGGGGTAAGTAGTCCGTAGTAAACGGATGTCTATACACAGAAGGACTTTGCGCATCGTACCCACAATTCCCTGAAAACGGGAACATGGGTTTATTGGTTATTGTAGAATGCCATGTTCAGCTTCCTGACACGCCAAGAAATGTAATAGCTAGGAAATCATTTTGCAACTTTAGAAAGCGCAAATTAGTCCGCAATTAGATGACCGTTTACATGTCTATTCTGCAGTCGCGTAGAAAATTATGGTTGCACTAGGAGGAGGGCAGGGAACATTGACCAGGATAGGAAGAATTTATTTATGCGAACTGATATGACATGCTCTGTTTTCCCTGGAGCGACGGAAGCTATGGGATGAGTTAACGGGGGTAACTAAAATTATATGAAACCTAATAGCGTAGTTGGTCTAAATCCTTTGTTTTAAAGAAATTTTAAACGTGAAATCTAGGGGAACGGTTATTATATTACAAACTGCGTTTGGAATCTTTAGCTTACTGCCAGAGAAAATTATCGGATCAGATGCAATCGTTACGTTTAATAGATGTTTACACAGGCATCTGAATACACGAGATATTGCCGGATCTGAATATAATGAGGAAACATGGGAATCGTGCATTCGGATCGGGTTCTTGTCTCCCTACTTTCACCTCACCAGATCTATCTCAGATGATACATTGTAAGCACGCAGACCCCACTAGCTTTCTGTATTGTATCTCTTCCCAACTTGCAGCAAATATTTATCCTCATTCTCTCAATTCGACGGTTCGCCATATCCGTTCTTGCGAATCACTCAGAAACAAGGAACTGCAGTTGCCTGGTTTACGAACAAAGACATAAATTGCAATAGAAACACAACGGCTCATATAATATCTCTTGCCAACATGGATAAGTTAACATGGAAACGGCGATATGGCTAAAATATCCATGTTCCCCGGAGATGTTATTGGGCCTTCTGAGTTATTCCAGCACTTTGAGTCTTTGCTTATCAAACAGTCAACTGAATTACTTTCCAGATTAATTCACATTTCCATCACCATGGTTCGCCTCCACAAACGTCTCTCAATTGTTCTCTCAATTGTGCACATTTAATTGCTTCTCATTTCCAAATTCACGAACTTCCCTCCAGCACAGCATGCAACTGTCCCCTTACCTCGCCGACAACGCCTCCAGCTTTACATTTAACATACGTTTAGCCAACGCCAGCGTAATATCGCCACCAATCGCATTTTTCTGAACATGCATGCCTGCATTGAGTTGATCTGTAACTTCGATTTTCTAATTAACATTTTTATTTCCCTTCCAGCCAAAGCGGCTGCGACTAATAGATTTTTATCGCTCATCGTCAGCTGAAAATAACACCTTTTCCCCGGTGTGGGACGGATAAAGGAATATGTTATTTTTGCCTGTTCATTCAGTTTTGTTGTCAGTCAGAGGATCGACTTTCATAAACAAAATATATGTATCCCTTCCCGCTTTTCGACAAATATGTCATATTGATTTGAACAATTATTTGACCTCGATGAACACTTTGAACTGAAGGTTTGTTCACTTTATAAATCGGGCCTAAATATCATGTTTATCAGCATTTTCCTAGACTGGTGTTGACTTCACTTCAGTCGGACGAACCAAATATATATTTGCTTCCGTTACCCTTTCCCCAATACGAAAATAAATAGCTTTATGTCGCTGATTATTTGATAAATGGCAATAATAGTTTCCAAGATGTTAGGGTAAATGTTATAATTAAGGACATCATGCCATAACGTCCCTGTAAATTTCCAGAATTATATGCGTTCACGTTAAATAATCTAATTTCATGGTTTGTTTTGGAAATGTTTGTTTAATGCTAAGCCAACATTCAACGCTTGAATAAATTGCCAATCATAGAACACGGACGTTTAAACAGATTCTTAAATTCCTCTCTGAAGTTTTTCTGAGATACGGCATAAATAAAGGTGTTTGTGCATGTACTTAAACACCTCAGCATATAGCCACATTTTTCAGCTATGGTGAAGGCATCAGTGGAATCTGATGCCCAGAACTCCGTATCTGTGAACTGCACACAGATGAAGCACACAAGATTTACCATCCATAAGAAAATAAAATTCGCGGATATTGCAATCAGTAAAACGATCGATTTCCTTCTATTATCTGCCTCTTGGTCATTCTGGCCACTCTCTTTGTTGTTCGCTCGAAGTTTGCTCCTGACTCTGTTGGCCTGTATGATATTCTTTATGGTCAATGAATTAAACAGAAGAATCAACACATACGGTGCAAATGGGGTTAAAGCTGTTTCAACCCATAAAAAAACAATCCAAGCAGGTGAAGTGTAAAAGTTTGATTTCACATAACAGGACCATGGCTTCTGGTTAATTATTTCCCGAGGTTCGAATATGAAGAAGATTGGAATATTTTCCAAAGTGCTTAATAAAAAGATCACTATTATAACTTTCGATGCAGACTTACGAGTACAATATCTAGTCCGTAACGATTGACAACAAATAGCAACAAAACGGTCAAATGTAAAAGCGACAGTTAGCCAGACAGAACAATCAAGCGCAATATACATTAGTAGAACAATTGAAGTGCAAATTGGTGTGTAATTGAGAATCGAATAAGGAAAATATGACTCTTTCAGTTCATTCACCATTACGTTGATTAGCAAGACCGCGAGGTCAGCTGCCGCCATTGATACCAGATATTGGATGATGCATTTGGAGAGACCACACCTTCCAGAAGACAGAATGATGATTGCCACCACATTTGCTGCAAAACAGAAATAAAAATGCATAAACGGGACTCCACAGGCGAAATAGTGTGTCCCCATGCCGCATTAATTTGGTCATGCCTCTTTATACTTCAATCAGGTCTTTTGAATGAACAAAAACGACAAATTCCACGAGCTGTCGCAATCAGGGTTAATTACAACATACATACAGTTACGCTCTGTCTCATTTGCATCACGGGATTGTCCGCATTTTAGCGATGGACACATATACAGGCTAATTATTTCGTACAACAATATAAACTAATCTTTCACAGCTAAATCATCAGAAGCTTACAAGCAACTGAAAGTGCTGCAACCAGGATTTTAAAAACAAAATCTGCTTGAGTAAATCAGCGGCCGAGGTATTGTCTGTCGAAGTTTCTCTTCCTCGGCGGTGGAGGAGTCTGGACCCAATAGGGGGACTATCCATTTCCTGCCGTCCATGCTTCACGAAACGCTGAATTGCTCCATGAGATTGTTTTGAATCAGTATCCCTGCCTTCTGTTCTAGACAATACGTTGTTAATTAGATCTGAACGGCGTCGAGGCTGAATCCTTTCGCTAGCCCGAACGCTATAACACCTTAATAGTTTACGGTAGTTGTAACACCGTCTCTAGATCCCTGACATGTACAAAAAGTGTTCAAGTACATTTTAGAAATTACATACATAAGTATTCCAGCATCAACCTAAATTCCTTATTTAAAGTATATTATGTCATTCAAAGTAATGTAAACGTATTTTACTACCCCGGATTGCCCTTACATTGTCAGCATAGTACTGAAATACATAATACATCCCACTGATATGGATGTAGTCAGAATACGATGTTGGTTGCCTTGAGTAGACTTGGTCAGTTTCAAAGTGTGGTCATCCTCTGTTGTCAGCGCATTATCGTCCCACGTTACAGTTAGTCGTCCTTTCTGCCGGAAGAGTGGACTGAAAAAGCACCGACAGCAGTGCGCCGGCTCCATTCGGTTTCCGTTTTCAACTTCGAGGAGCGGGAGTTTTCAATTTATGCAATAATGGCAATAAGTTAACGACCCGAATCTATATTACCTGATATTATTGTTATTGTCTTGTCATCTAGAAAGGAAGAACTACAGTTGGTGGTTGATACACAAAAGGATCAGCGGATCAGGAAGCATTCTAGGAGATCCTTTTGTGTATCAACCACCATCTGTATTTCAGCACTATGCTCACAATGTAAAGGAATGTAAACTTTAAACCCTATGGTAGGAGCGCAAAGACCTTCCCACGGGGGCTCGCAATTTCAACCTGGACCGCTGACAGCCCCGTGGCCGTTTTCAGGCGGCCACGTACATTACCACCTGGACGTAGCGGCCTCTTTCGACTGATACCGTAAGGGCAAGTAGAGAACATATTTAACCAACGTCTTCGTGATTGATGGCTATGCTTGATAGACACGGATTGATCCGTGGATAGACAGTGAAAACTGGTGGCACTGAGTCGTACTTCTGAGTTAATGAACAATGATTTATAGGTCAGGGCAATAGCTGATTTTAATCTATTTTGGACGGATATCTTTCCACGTTGAGAAATTGTAATGTGAAGCGCAAGCATGGAAAATATGGATTCTGGAATATGTAAAGAAACAGGAATATCTCCATAGTAGTTACGTTTCTTTATAAACTAATCTCCAATATTGTTGAACACGTTGAAGAACATATCGCTAGTTTCTCATACGTTATTTGATTTGGTGTCAACACCAAACAATGTTTATCATGTCGCTCAAAAAAGAATGAGAATTGCACAATGCTTTAAATATTGAGGATCTATTGACACACGGAAAGGGAGGAACGGAAACGGACAGGACCAGTTTCGGTCAAGGAGTCGCTTCATAGCATCATGATATCAGAAAGAAAGAGCATAACATTACCGAACGGAAAAGCTGTCTCTACCAGGATGCCGTGTGTCAACCAGTATTTCCTGGGACGGTACCCAATATTATTCAGATAAGGGGCTAAGGGGCGAGAGAAGATATATCCTATCCGACCGATGGAGAAGTGACAGAAATTGAGTAGAGTTACGTCTTTACTTATTTTAGTTATGTATCTGCATTGCAATCGCTCCAGATAATATGGAGTCTGAGACTGAAGAAGTGTCTCGATCCGAAAGGTGGAATTGATAGGAATCTTTGATTTTGTGCTGCAAAAATTGCCAGTCACGGGAAACTCACCTCCCAAATCTGTAACGACGCTGAGCAGACGATAGTCCATGGAATGAAAGGTAAAAGAGGACGAAGCACTGCATTTTCATGTAGCCTATTTGGTACAAGGACGCAACCCTTCTCTGTTCAAGCAGGCCATTATTGCAGTAGCGGAAAGGGATGTTTAGTGCTGCTGTAGTGGCATAACTAAAGTGGGAATTATAACTAGGACATAGGGAAGACTTAAAACTTCATCAGCACGAGGACTCATTCTAGTGCAGGCACGACACTCGCACAATAGGTTACATTGATAATGACATGTATTCAAACTTTAAAAAAAAGAGTAATGTGCTGAATGAGCATCAATAATTTGCTGAAAACCGAAAATATTTTCAGATACATTTCAGTCGTTTTTAATCTCGACAGTCGAGCGCGTCAAGGTATATGGAGACAACCAGCTATGATTGACGTACCTGGTATTCCAATTGCTCCAAGAATAGGATAGTAAATACTTTCCGTCCGCAGGATTGCAGTTTTCATAATCGGTGTGGGAACCTGTCCGCTTAGTTCTGCAGCCACATGGATCTTCTGCTTTTAACTTAAGATGTAAACTTTATATTTTTGAGATACCTCAAGGGACAAATCAGCAAGGACGATAGTTGGACCTATTTAGCTCCATTAATTGGACCGTATTTTCCATATGCATCTCATCACGGTTAAGTTGGTAAGCTGTAAACAGATATTTCATCATTTACATTCGTCAACAACTGACAAATGTATATGCATATGATTTTAAGGCATTTTAGATGCATTCAATGTCATTCATCTTGAACGCGCGGTGCCCTTGTTTGTTGCACCAAGTTTTCATTCTGCATGTTTTTTTTAAAATTTCTGTCACGATTTCACGATTCAACAAGAAACAGCATCTGCAGCTGGAAGTGCAATATAACAATAATATGATTTTTGAAGATTGAGCTGCAGTCTGAAAATTGGACAGATATACAGCACAAATGAATACATCAAATAACAGATAGTGAACGAATGCAGCGGCAATCACAGGAATCGTCAACAATTAACCATTTTATATTGTTTTAATAAATATGTAGGGGGTGAATTATTTTTAGGTGGAACTTGGCAAAAGTCGGATGTAACTTCGAGTTGAGAAAGTTTTAACCTGCATGAGTTCCGTCTGCTGCATTCCTTGTTCGACATATGTCCCCATCTGCATTTTTGAAACAATACATAGAGGAGGTTCCCTTATTGCTGGGTACACCCGTTCTGTTCGCAATCCCAACTCGAGCTCCCATTTCCGTGTAATTGTGACTTTCGTTCCATCCCCATACTAACCCGAGCTCGAGTGTTGTGCATCGTCCGGCGTAACGTGGAAGAGGAATATCTCATATTCAACCCAACAGTATGAACACTGAATTTGCTGATTTGACGTAATCAACATTCCAGGTTAGACTGGCCTGACACACTTGCCCGTCCCTCTTACATTCTTCTCCCACCAACTAATCTCGACACCGATTCACATCTCCACACCTCCCCAACTGACTTTACAATCGACGACTAGCCACTGCTTGTCCATTTTCCACCTGCTTCCATTTCTTGGGATTCAATGTGCGCCTATCAACTACCACCTTCACCACCACGCCTGGTTCAATCTACCCCATAAGGCTTTCCCCATCTAGTTGCAGGTATCACTGACCTAAATTTGTTCGTAACTCACTTTCCAGCTTCGGCTCATCTGTAAATTACTTTCGCCATGTGGATCCATCGATTACAGTCAATCATTTCCCAGCCTCCGCCCAATTCAAACGCTTCCCACATGTACGATACACCAACCATCCACACTTCAGGAGTTTTAATTTCATCTGTCTTCTCAATCGTGTACAGAAATGTATGGCCGGAGCCTCCTGTATCATTTCATGTATTTTCCCTCACTAAGAAGTCGCAACTTACAACATCAGTGATAACACTCTCAAAATATCCTGCTGAATGAATTCAGATGCCAAGGATCTTATTAAAAATGAATTTACCTAATGTTTAACGCGATTGCAGTGGTTCATATCAATGCAATTGATGATCAATGACTTTCATCCTCTGTGAGTCACCTCTAATGGCTGCATAGCATTTAATTGTAAATATCAGAAAAAGGCAGCAGAAGGAGAAAGCAGTGAGTTTTTTCAGCCAGATGCTCTTTCGTATCGAAGATGTCACCGAAGAAATATATAGATCAGAATGTTATTTAAGGATTTGGAAGAAAAAGCCACCGGTAGGTGTTTTAATACTTTGCTTGTTCTGAATGGGAGTAAAGCGAAGATTTTCGCTCAGTATATGTCGTCCGGCGACAAACAGTGGCCGGAGTCACGGCAAGATGGCTACACGATCGGTGGGGAGAGAGGAAACCATTACAGATGTTCATTCCAGAACTTGTTCTCAAGTATATTATCAAACTGAAAAATATCCATAACCGAAACATCATCTGTCCATTCGCTCCACATAAGCTTCCAGGACCGCTTCGTTCCTTTGGCTCTGCGACACTTTTTGCGGCACGGTGGCGCAGCGGTAGAGTTGCTGTCTTGCATCCCCAGAGAACCGGGTTCTATTCTGATTGCAGGTGATGTCTGTACGGAGTTTGCACGTTCTCTCCGTGACCGCGTGGGATTTTTCCGAGAACTTCGGTTTCTCCCACACTCCAAAGACGTGCAGGTTTGTTGGTTAATAGGCTTTGTATAAATATAAATTGTCCGTGGTGTGTAGGATAGTGTTGATCCTCAAAGCCACCCATTCCTTTGAGTATATTACCGATGAATGCGAGTCGATAGATTATTAGGCGCCACATTTATCTGTAAAAACTCGCAAATTATGCCGTTTTTGGAAAAGGCGTCAAAGAGATTGAGGCCGATTAGTGACGATAGTTACAAACCTCTCAGCAAATGATTTTACGGGGCAATTGAGTAAACTTTCACAATTCCGCTGTTGTTAGCTAAAGTTGTCAGGCTGAAGGCCATATTGCAGTAGAGACCTAGAGGCAGCAATCACAAGCGTCTTGTCCATGTATTGGATGACATCAATACTACTGAGCATATTGATGACACATACTGCTTGTCGTCCTTGCTGTTTAGAAGGATGAGAAGGAATCTTATGGAGACGTGTAAAATTATAAAAGGACTAGACAAGCTAGATGCAGGAAAAATGTTCGCAATGTTCGGGAAGTACAGAACCAGGGGGCACAGTCCAAGAATAAAGGTAGGCCATTTAGAACGGAGGTGAGAAGAAACTTTTTTAGCCAGAGTTGTGAATTTGTGGAATTCTCTGTCATAGAAGGCAGTGGAGGCCAATTCACTGGATGAATTTAAAATAGAGTTAGATAGAGCTCTAGGGGCTAGCGGAATCAATGGATTGATTCCCCAAGGGAATCATGGGGAGAAGGCAGGCACCGGTTACTGATTGTAGATGATCAGCCATCATCACAACGAATGGCGGTGCTGGCTCGAAGTGCCAAATGGCCTCCGCCTGCACCTATTTTCCATGTTTCTATGTTTCTACACATACTTTGATTGATATATGTATGCGTTCACCGGACTCCCTGCAATTGTAGGCCTAAATGTCGAAAAGTACCGGTGATCTCCCTCCAAACAAATGACCTTTCAATGAACAGTCCTGAAAAGTACTCTGGAAAACTTTGAAGATCTCCCCACAAACATTCAACTTTCGTCCTCCACTGGCAATAATTGTGAATATATTTCCAATTGACAGCATAACTGTAGCTAACAACATTGGGATCGTGAGAGTGTAATCATTTGTCCCCTGGAATCATTTGCTTAATGGTTTGTTGCTACCGCCGATCGCTATAGGATGAGTACGGGCAAATAATTTTGTTCATTCTTGAATATTTAAACGAAGATTCCCGAACACAGCGACAAGGGATGTAACAGATGCTGAATATGGAGGCATGAATTCGCTCAGTGGACGAAGCAGAATTTGTGTAGGCAAAAGGAATAGCAAATGCTTTAGGTCTGGACCTTGCATTCCGATGTAAAGTTGGAAGGAATGTTAAGGCAATCTCCGTGTTATATTGCAGCTTTTATTCTGATTGCTGATGACATTTGGGTCAGACCATTGCTAAGGGGCTGTAAAGCACGGAAACTGAACCAATCGACCCACTATGTCCATACCCAGCAAGTTGGCATACTGGGCCCGTCCCATTCGCCTGCATCTCCCCTATATCCCTCCAAATAATTTCTATTCATATATCTATCCAAAATGTTTGTTTTAATTCGTAAATGTATTCGTTTCTTTTGTTTCCCTCTGGTGGCTCTTTCCAGATACAGCCAACGCTTTCTCGCTGATGTCCATTTTAAATCTTACCCCTCTCATCTCAGACATATGCCTTCTATGTTTGGAATCCTCTTTTGGGAAAATGCCAATCAGCATTTACACTATCCATACCCTCCTGATCTTGTCCACGACATTAAGGCGAGCTCGAAGATTCCTGCACTCCACCGGGAAAAATCCTTCGTATCCAACCTCTCTCTACAAATCCCAGGTAACATCACAGTAAATCTCTTTAGTGCCACATCCAACTCAATGACATCCTTCCAGTAGCTGGGCGATCGGAACTGCACACGTTACCCGTTTTCATCGAGCCGTAGAGTGCTACATCGTGGAAGCAGGTCATTCGGGCTAACTTTCCGAGACCGCTAACATGTCCTAGCTACACCAGTCCCATCTGCTCTCGTTTGGCCCATATGCCTCCAAACCTGTCCTATCCATGACCTGTCTAACAGTTTCGAAAACTTTGGGATAGCCCCTGCCTCAACTACCTTCTCGTGCGGGTTGTTCCATACCGCCACCAACATTAGTGTGAAAAGGTTACCACTCAGATTCCGATTAAACCCATGTCCTCTGGTCCTCGATTCACCTCCGCTGCGCAAGAGACCGTGCATCTACCCGTTCTATTCCTCTCATTATTTTAGACGCCTCTATCAGATCCGTCCTCATCCTCTTGCGGTCCAAGGAATAGGGTTCCAGCGTACTCGACCTTTCCATATAGCTCATACCCTCTAGTCCTGCAAATTCCTCGTAAATCTTCTCTGTACCATTTCCAGCTTCAGTGTCATCTCGCCAAAGACTTTTATATCTGTCTTATAATGTGCCAACTTCTCTACTTAATATCCTTCCCACTAATGATAAGCATGGCAGGGATCTTCTTCAGCAACCTGTTACCTGACTTACCATTTTTGGGGAACCTGCGCAAGCTATGCCACATCCTTATGTTCTCTGACACGCCATAGGGCTCGACCATTTACTGTGTAAATCCAAGCCCTGGTTTGAAATAACAAAGCGCAACTTCTTGCATTTGGCAATTAAACTCCTTCCGATATTCATCGTCCCAGGTTCCCAGTTTATCTTGGTCCCCTGTAAAGGCAGGTACCTGCGCATGCTGTCTGCTGTGATGCCAATTTTGGAGTCATTCAAATAATTGACATGAAAATCTTTAATCTATATATGATACGATAGTGAGCCTAATACTAACCCTTGTAGCACAGCACTGTCACATAACTTGAATTAAAATGAAAATAACTTATCTTTCTAACTTTTGTTTTCAACGATGGAAAGCACATCGACCTGGAACGACAAAAGTGTTTCTCTCTCCAGAAATGTTGCATGTGTGTTTGGTTATTCTTATTTTATTTAACATACCGTTGAACACAACAATGAACATAAATGGTAGAAATGGGGTTAAGATGGTTTCCAACCACAAGAACGCAGCCCAAATAGGTAAAACGTAGAAGCTTAATTTCACATGGCAGAACCATGGCACGTTGTCAACTTTTTCTAAGGGTTCAAACAGAAAGTAGACTGGAATATTTTCCAGTACGCATATTAAAGATAACACTGTTATAACCCTCATTGCGTTTGCTTCAGTGCAATATTTTGTGCGTAAAGACTGGTAACAAATAACATAACATAACATAACAACACTTTATTGTCATTCGGCACAACACCGAACGAAATTTCAGCAGTCACAAAACACAGCAAAAAGAAAAAAAACACAGGACACCCGACCCCAACACAAACATCCATCACAGTGACTCCAAACACCCCCTCACTGTGATGGAGGCAACAAAACTTCCCCTCTCTTCCCCCCGCACCCACGGATAGGCAGCTCGACCCCCTACCGAGGCAACCGACACGCACAGCCCCCGCCGAGCCGCCCCGGGCACCGAAACGTCCCGCGGCCGCACCGGGCGATGTTAAGTCCAGCGGCCGAGCCGCACCGGGCACCGAAACGTCCCGCGGCCGAACCGCACGGGGCACCGAAACGTCCCGCGGCCGAGCCGCACCGGGCGATGTTAAGTCCCGCAGCCGAGCCGCGCCGGGCACTGAAACGTCTCGCAGCCGAGCCGCACCGGGCACTGAAACGTCCGGCGGCCGAGCCGCACCGGGCGATGTTAAGTCCAGCGGCCGAGCCGCACCGGGCACTGAAACGTCCCGCGGCCGAGCCGCGCTGGCGATGTTAAGTCCAGCGGCCAAGCCGCGCCGGGCACCGAAACGTCCCGCGGCCGAGCAGCACCGGGCACTGAAACATCCCGCGGCCGAGCCGCGCCGGCGATGTTAAGTCCCGCAGCCGAGCCGCGCCGGGCGATGGAAGGCCCCGCGGGCGAGCTGCGCCCCGGGGAAGAGACCTAATAAAAGAAAGATTTCCCCCCCGCCCCACCCCACCCACCCCCCACACCCCCACCACACATACACAGCCAAAAACAGAAACAAAAACCATCCCAACACCGACACAAACAAAAAAAACAAAAAAAAGAATGCCAGAGAGCCGCAGCCGTTAGGCGCAGCCAACTCCTCCCAGGGAATCGCAACACATCTATCAAAG
This sequence comes from Rhinoraja longicauda, assembly GCF_053455715.1. NCBI lineage: Eukaryota > Metazoa > Chordata > Chondrichthyes > Rajiformes > Arhynchobatidae > Rhinoraja > Rhinoraja longicauda. The sequence goes on from NC_135971.1 coordinate 26,938,308, forward strand.
GTAAAGGCCACAGTTATCCAGACAGAACAATCAATGGAAACATAGATCAGAGTGTAAATAAGGCTGCAAATGGGAGTGTAATTGAGAAAAGAGTGTGGGAAGCATGCGTCCCTAGTCTCATGAAGTATTCCGCTGATAATTAAGTACATTAGATTAGCTCCAGCCATCCATACTAGATATCGGGTGATGCAACGAGAGAGACCGCACTTTCCAGAGGATAAGATGGAGATTGTCACCACATTAGCTACAAACAGAAAGAAAATGCATTACAACGTCTGCTACTTTACAGGAATAGTCGGTAAATAATTGTTCTATCACAATAGGCATTTTTTCATTCTTCGTTCAACTGTATCTCCAAATCTATCCCATGCATTTAAGAATCCTGACTAATCAAAGCTTTTAAACGCGCCCCTTAATGCAAAGAATGTTTTCCCGGCTTCCGGATTTCTTAGAACTAACAGATCCTGGGCATGCAATGATTTGGAAACCTCGCCGTGTCTCGAAATGTCTCGTGAATTTTGTGCATAAGTATTCTGGCAAGTACATCCTTGAATATGTAAGGTGACCAAATCTACAGACACAAAAAAACAAGTGAATTCCGGTGAGACTTCATTTCTCCGAGATGTATTTCCTCTCGTAATAAAGGCCAATATTTTATTTGATTTGTCTTCGCATTGGTTTGTCTACGGTCGCTCAAAAGTAATACACAAAGGGACCTTTAAACATTAACACTTTTTATCTCCTCCTACTGAAAACAAGCTACTTTGTTCTCTTTTGCGCCACAGATTGTATCTGCGCATTTTTCGATTTGTTTTCCATCTAGCGTCATCAATTCACGAACTTAGCCAGTCGCTTCTCTGTTACGTCACCAGCTTTCCTTGGACGGGGGTCGCATTATATCTGAAGAGTTAGGTACAACGTGCATTGCTCACTCAGCTCAACACGATCAAAAGCCCATCCCGAATCAGTGTAAATTATTAATGGTTAATTCGTATAGGCTCCCATTGGCGAGATTAGAAACAAGTCTCAAGATTTATTCAAATTTGCACCATATGCATCTGTGAGCGTATTGGTCTGCAAATATGTACAACTATGAAACGGCCAAATGGTTTCCCAGCTTTCACGATGAAGTGTGCCGACCTAGACAGTGATCAAACACTCTTGTTGTCACGAAGTGTTCAATTAATCGGTTGGCAATCACGAATGGTAGCAAGGCACTCATCTGTTCCGGATACATAAGGTCATAAGGAATAGGAGTGGAATTAAGCCATTCGGTTTATCAAGTCTACTCCGCCATTCAGCCATGATTGATCTATATCTCCCTCCAAACCCCATTTTCCTGACTTCTCCCCATCACCTCTGATACCTGTACTAATCAAGAATATATCTATCTCTGCCTTAAAAATATCCACTGGCGGCCTCCATAGCTTTCTGTGGCAAAGAATTCCACAGATAAACCACACTCTGACTAACGATGTACAATGTATAGAAATGAATGCAACAAAACCGCTTTGAAATTCTTGCGTTCTCGAGGTGACGAGGTGCTTGTCCGCAGAATTATAACAAACGAATTATGGGCTATTCCGCGGTTCAACCATCAAGCTGCCTCGGAATCGGCGAAGCCACACGGACACGCCGTCGGCGGTCTCAGGGTCCTCAGAGCCATGGAACCTGTCCAGTTTTCCAACTATAGGATAGATAATTACACTTGTTGACGTTAGGAAAGAGTATGTACATCGTCTTGGAACGACCATCCTTCTACTCTGAGGACAAAATTATGTTTAATTATTTTCGCCTTCATTTATCCATCTCAAAGAATAAAATAATTTATGAACGCAAATACAATTATACCCATAACAAAAATGTAAAGTGGCTTACCGGGAACGCCGATTGTTACAAGAGTAAGATTGTAAATGTTTTCTATTAGTAACTTTGAAGCGAATACCATTATCAACTAGAATGTACCTTTCCGTTGGTATTGACCAGACATGTCGAACTCCTGCCTTCACAATTCCCTGTTATTTATATATCAGAGAAAACTGTTGGGTTTATCCACGTGATCGCTCTGTGAAGGGAGCGGTTTCCCAGCTGCCAGTGGTAACGCCTATTTTAATACAACGTGCCCCGAATAATTTAGTATGGATTCCTCAGCAAATGTAATTGTTTTTCGCGCTTCAAATATTAATGTCGCGTTCCTTTGAACAAAATGTAGAGGAAAAGTGCACTTGTTTATGATTCGTATGCTCTTTCGTCAAAACGAACAATGCGTTGAAAACGTATTCAGATACTGAGAAATACAACACAATTTCATAATACCGTCTAGATGCGGTTACACTTCCAATGTTTAAATCCAATTTGTGGGCGATGGCGCATCGAAACAACTTGAATTGGTACGTGCTAGCTGCAGGTCAATAGGACTATTATAGATAGTCACAGTGGGCGGTGTGGAGGAGACGGGCCGAATGTTTTATTTCCGTATTGAATAACTCCCACCATTTTTGATTCTATATCCGATTTGCAATTACTATGGCAAAGATCGATCAGGTCATTTAGAATGCAAATAATCTGAGTAAATTCAAATCAACACATGTTGGCGACGTAGGGGATTGCTGCAAAGCTCTGTGAGGATCTGTGACTTGTATAATCTAGAAAGAAAAACAAGAGGCCGTTTGATTATTTTCTTCATTTCTTCTCTGAAATTGGTTTGAGAAGTACCATAAATGGAGGTGTTTGTGCAAATCCTTAAAATTTTAACCGAAATATAGTTTATTCCGCAATGACCAATGCATCCATGTAATCAGATTTCATCACTTCATGATCGGTGACACATAGAGAAATGAAACAGGCAAAATTGATCATCCATAACAGAAGGAAATTGCCAAACACTGCGAATAATAAAACGATTGATTTATTTCAGTTATCAATTTCTTGATCCGTCTGGCATTTCTCACTTTCCTTTCCCGGATGTTGCTTCTGACTCTATTTGGCCGTAAGATGTGAATTATTGTTAAGGCGGTGAACAGTATGATCAACACAAGTTTCAGAAATGGTGCTCAGTTGGTTTCCAACCACAAGAACGCTGCCCAGATAACTAAAACTAATGTGTGGTTTCTTAGTTTGGTTGGGTAAAATAAGTGGCTTTGCTTTGTTGTTTGCTATAGACAGAGAGACGAAACCTACAACCACATAGTTCCCAGAACGTGGTGTCACTGGTCGATAGGGTGGTAATGGCATGTTGGGGATGTAGGGGTTAATTCCCGGAATGGTGGGGCTGTCGTATTTTGAAAGACTGGAGCGATGAGGCTTGTATACGCTGGAATTTAGAAGGATGCGAAGGGATCTTATTGAAACATGTAAGATTGTTAAAGGATTGGACACATTCGAGGCAGGAAACGTGTTCCCAATGATGGGAGAATCCAGAGTCCAAGGGCCACAGTTTAAGAATAAGGGGTAGGCAATTTAGAACGGAGATGAGGAAAAGTTTTTCAGTCAGAGTTGTAAATCTGGGGAAATCTCTACCTCAGAATGCAGTGGAGGCCAATTCTCTGGATGCTTTCAAGAGAGAGCTAGATAGAACTCTTAAAGATAGCGGAGTCAGGTGGTATAGGGTGAAGGCAGGAACGGGGTACTGATTATGATCACATGATCACATTGAACGGCGGTTCCAAGGGCCGAATGGCCTACTCCTGCACCTATTGTCTATTGTCTATTGTCTATTGTCTACTGTCTACTGTCTATTGTCTATTGTATATTGTCTATTGTCTATTGTCTATTGTCTATTGTCTACTGTCTATTGTCTATTGTCTATTGTCTATTTCTATTGTCTATTGTCTACTGTCTATTGTCTAAAGACCCAAGAGAGAACAGGTGGTGGAATCTTCAGCAACACTCAAATTGTTGGAGGAATCACGCGGCTAATCAACATTTACGGATGGAATGCACAAACGGGACACAACACTGCTACACGTTGATTGAAATTGGATGGAGACAATGCAGGAAATGAGGGGCTTGGTGCAAAACAAAACCAGGCCAATAATGAGACGATATATTATAGTTGATGGGCGTTGGATGATAGGTGTATATAACAAATAATAGATGTGAAAAGGAGACGAAGGTGCCAGATAATGGGAGTTGAGGAGTGAAATGGAAAGCCGGGCAGAAATGTTTACATGGAAGGGATAGGGGAAAAGAGGAGACATAAAAGTAAAATGGAATCTCGTGGATGGGACATGCGTGTACGAAAGGGATGGTAACAGGACGGTGACTGGGAGGGAACATCAACGGGGAAATGGTTGCGTACCGGGGGGAGGAGGTGACAAGAGAAAGGGGGAGGTTGGGCGTTTTACTTCAAATTGTAGACCTCACTGTTCAAACTTTTGGGTTGCAAACTACCCAAGAGAAATATGTGGTGCTGTTCTTCCAGTTCGCGTGCAGCTTCGCTCTGGCAAGGGTAGGGGAGGTAACGTTAAATACGGGAGCACGCGAGATGTCCAGCCGGCCGTGGCAGGCAGTGCGCGGGTTAAACAGATTCAAATATTTTTTGAAGTAAATGACAACCCCGACACACCTATTTCTCTTATGTGGGAAACGTTTAAAGCGTATGTTCGAGGTACATTAATTTCTGATCAAGCTTTTTATAATAAAGAGAACAGGATTAAGCAACAAACATTGGAAAGTGAAATTAAACAACTAGATATAGAAAATGCGAGAATGCCATCTACTTTAAAACATAATAAAATTGCTGTATTGAAATATAAACTAAATAAAATGTATTCAGAACAAGTAATAAAACTTTATCAAAAAACAAAACAATTACATTTTGAATTTGGAGACAAACCACAAAAACTATTAGCACGTCAGTTACGAAAAATGGAAGGGGAAAAAATAATTCAGAAAATTAGAACAGAGACAGGAGAATTATTAAAAATGCCCAAGGACATAAATGATAGATTTCTCCAATATTATCAGAACCTTTATTCAACTAAAACCGTAGCACAATCAGAAGGAATAGCAGACTTTTTAAAAAAATGTAATTTACAAGGTTTAGATTCAAAAGATAGAGAAGTACTGGAAAGGGAGATTACGACAAAGGATATTGAGGAGTCTATTGGTTCTTTAAAAAATGGTAAAGCAGTAGGACCAGATGGTTTAGGCTCCGAATTTTATAAAAAATTTTATGATTTGCTTAGCCCACGTTTACATAGACTGTATGAGTATATATATACTCAACAGAAACTTCCAGATACTCTAAATGAATCTATAATAACACTTATTCCTAAAGCTGATAAAGATCCGGAAGACCCGGGATCATACAGAGCAATTGCACTTTTAAATACAGATCAAAAAATTTTAACTAAAATACTAGCGCATAGATTAAGTACAGTGATGAATAAATTAATACACCCTGACCAAACAGGCTTCATTCAGAAACGATATTCATACTATAATCTAAGAAGATTATTTAATATTATATATTCCAAGAGAATTATTAATGAAGATCTAGCAATAATCTCACTTGATGCTGAAAAAGCATTTGATCAGGTTGAATGGTCTTATTTATTTTCGGTGATGGAAAATATGCAGCTAGGGGAGAAATTCTGTACATGGATAAAACTGTTATATACAAATCCCACGGCCAGAATATTTACAAACCAAAGGTTGTCATCGAAATTTAGCCTATCTAGAGGTTGTAGACAAGGATGCCCGTTATCCCCATTATTATTTGCGCTTGCTATTGAGCCACTGGCAGAAAGAGTTAGGGGGCATCCGGAAATACATGGATATAACACAAAGGACACAGTGAATAAAATTTCTCTATACGCAGATGACGTATTAATTTACATTACAAAACCAGAAATTAGTATTCCAAACTTATTAAAGCTAATAACCCAATTTGGTTCACTTTCAGGATACAGAATAAATTGGAATAAAAGCGAAATTATGCCAATAAGGGAACATAATAAACAGATAATACAACAATTTCCATTTAAAATAGTAAATGAAAAATTTAAATATCTAGGTATCTATGTAACTAAGATATATACATCATTATTTAAAGCAAATTTCCCCCCATTACTGAACAAACTACATAAGAATATTCAATATTGGAAAACACTCCCTATCTCAATGGTTGGCAAAATTAATGCCATAAAAATGATTTTTTTACCGCAAATATTATACCTTTTTCAGACAATTCCGATATATCTGACAAAAAACTTTTTTAAAAAATTGGACTCTATTGTTAATGATTTTATCTGGGATTATAAGAATCATAGGATAAACAAAAGACACTTGTGTAAATCAAAAATAAATGGAGGCCTGGCTTTACCCAATTTTTTGTTTTATTTCTGGGCAGTTAATATTAAAAATATGAATTTCTGGTTGGAAGAAATAGATCATCAACCAGACTGGTTAAAAATGGAAAAGGAAGATTGTTTACCTTTTGATATTGGTTCGATATTATTTGCTACGTCTAAATTAAACAAAAAAATTTATAGGGAAAACCCTATAATATTTAGTGCTATACGAATTTGGAAACAATTAAAAAAGACATTAAAATTAGATAATTTATCACTTTTTCTTCCAATTGTGAATAATCCTTTGTTTAAGCCTTCATGGGTAGACGGGGGTTTTACACAATGGAAGGATTATGGAATTAAAAATATGGGACAACTTTATAAGGAAGGCACTTTTCTGACATTTCAGGAGTTGCAACAGACTTATGGTCTTCGTGGAAATGATTATTTCAGATATCTTCAACTTAGAGATTATGTAAAATCGAACTCCCAAAATTTTCGAATTAGAAATTCAGAAATTCTTGATGAATGTTGGAACAAACATCCTAATACAGAAAAATTAATATCTTATATATATAATATCTTATTAGACAGTGACATTCCCTCCACGGACTTATACAGACAAAAATGGGAAAAAGAATTAAACCAAGTAATTACGAAAGATACTTGGGAAGAAAGTTTGCAACATATACATCAGTGTTCACTAAACGCCAGACATTCTCTAATACAATTTAAAGTAATACATAGGTTACACTATTCAAAAACAAAACTACATAAAATTTTCCAACATATCTCACCTAAATGTGATAAATGTCAACATTTAGAAGCTACATTATTTCATATGTTTGCAAACTGTATAAAAATTAAAAAATTCTGGGTAAATATTTTTAGCATAATATCTAAAGTAACCAGCACACAATTGGACCCAGATCCAAAATTAATTATACTCGGAATATTAGAATTAAATCAAACATTTAGAACAACACAAAGAAACTTTATGGATTATAGTTTAATAACAGGAAAAAAATTAATTCTAAAATTTTGGAAAGGCCCTACGTCCCCCACAATCAAAATGTGGATTATAGAAATGACGGAGACCTTAAACGTGGAAAGAATCAGATTTTCCCTGTTGGATAAACAGGAATTATTTATTGGAATATGGTCTCCTTTTATTGATTACTTAAAGGGTCAGAATGGTTCAGCACAGGAACCTGACTAGCACTCGGACTAAAGAATGGATGAAATGCTATACTTTGAAATGTACGAATATATCTCGAATGAAGTTTTTGTTATTTTAATAAATTTCTCCACTCTTCTTTAACTAACTTTTTCCTTATCTTTATAATCTGTTTTTGTTTTTGTTTTTATTTTTCTTCTCTCTTTTTTCTTTCTTTACTTCATCTAGTTCTTTAGTTCTATCTAGTTTTAAAAAAAAAAGGGGCAAAAGGTATTGGAGACAATATAATAATAATTGACAATATTATCAATTTAAAAATGTATGACTGTAAAGATGTAAACAGGTTATGTACCTATCTCCAATAAAAAATTTATTCATAAAAAAAAAAATAAAAATAAAAAAAAAAAGGACAAGAGTCACCTAGTCTACGTTTGCTCGCATGGATACATGGGAGGCGACGTAGGGTGCAGTGAAGGCTACCGACGTTCCTGCACGAATGCCAGTGAACGGTGAAGGAATAGGCGTCAGATCTTCGGCGCCTACCGGGAAATGTATATAGGGCGGGGCAATAGACAATAGACAATAGACAATAGACAATAGGTGCAGGAGTAGGCCATTCAGCCCTTCGAGCCAGCACCGCCATTCAATGCGATCATGGCTGATCACTCTCAATCAGTACCCCGTTCCTGCCTTCTCCCCATACCCCCTCACTCCGCTATCCTTAAGAGCTCTATCCAGCTCTCTCTTGAAAGCATCCAACGAACTGGCCTCCACTGCCTTCTGAGGCAGAGAATTCCACACCTTCACCACCCTCTGACTGAAAAAGTTCTTCCTCATCTCCGTTCTAAATGGCCTACCCCTTATTCTCAAACTGTGGCCCCTTGTTCTGGACTCCCCCAACATTGGGAACATGTTATCTGCCTCTAATGTGTCCAATCCCCTAATTATCTTATATGTTTCAATAAGATCCCCCCTCATCCTTCTAAATTCCAGTGTATACAAGCCCAATCGCTCCAGCCTTTCAACATACGACAGTCCCGCCATTCCGGGAATTAACCTAGTGAACCTACGCTGCACGCCCTCCATAGCAAGAATATCCTTCCTCAAATTTGGAGACCAAAACTGCACACAGTACTCCAGGTGCGGTCTCACCAGGGCCCGGTACAACTGTAGAAGGACCTCTTTGCTCCTATACTCAACTCCTCTTGTTACGAAGGCCAACATTCCATTGGCTTTCTTCACTGCCTGCTGAACCTGCATGCTTCCTTTCATTGACTGATGCACTAGGACACCCAGATCTCGTTGAACTCCCCCTCCTCCTAACTTGACACCATTCAGATAATAATCTGCCTTTCTATTCTTACTTCCAAAGTGAATAACCTCACACTTACCTACATTAAACTGCATCTGCCATGTATCCGCCCACTCACACAACCTGTCCAAGTCACCCTGCAGCCTTATTGCATCTTCCTCACAATTCACACTACCCCCCAACTTAGTATCATCTGCAAATTTGCTAATGGTACTTTTAATCCCTTCGTCTAAGTCATTAATGTATATCGTAAATAGCTGGGGTCCCAGCACCGAACCTTGCGGTACCCCACTGGTCACTGCCTGCCATTCCGAAAGGGACCCATTTATCCCCACTCTTTGCTTTCTGTCTGTCAACCAATTTTCTATCCATGTCAGTACCCTACCCCCAATACCATGTGCCCTAATTTTGCCCACTAATCTCCTATGTGGGACCTTGTCGAAGGCTTTCTGAAAGTCGAGGTACACCACATCCACTGACTCTCCCTTGTCAATTTTCCTAGTTACATCCTCAAAAAATTCCAGTAGATTTGTCAAGCATGATTTCCCCTTCGTAAATCCATGCTGACTCGGAATGATCCCGTTACTGCTATCCAAATGCTCAGCAATTTCGTCTTTTATAATTGACTCCAGCATCTTCCCCACCACTGATGTCAGACTAACTGGTCTATAATTACCCGTTTTCTCTCTCCCTCCTTTCTTAAAAAGTGGGATAACATTTGCTATCCTCCAATCCACAGGAACTGATCCTGAATCTATAGAACATTGAAAAATGATCTCCAATGCTTCCACTATTTCTAGAGCCACCTCCTTAAGTACTCTGGGATGCAGACCATCAGGCCCTGGGGATTTATCAGCCTTCAGTCCCATCAGTCTACCCAAAACCATTTCCTGCCTAATGTGGATTTCCTTCAGTTCCTCCATCACCCTAGGTTCTCCGGCCCCTAGAACATTTGGGAGATTGTGTGTATCTTCCTCAGTGAAGACAGATCCAAAGTAACGGTTTAACTCGTCTGCCATTTCTTTGTTCCCCATAATAAATTCCCCTGCTTCTGTCTTCAAGGGACCCACATTTGCCTTGACTATTTTTTTCCTCTTCACGTACCTAAAAAAACTTTTGCTATCCTCCTTTATATTATTGGCCAGTTTACCCTCGTACCTCATCTTTTCTCCCCGTATTGCCATTCTGTTCGGGACGGGACGGGATGACGGAACCAAGGGTTTGTGGAGGTCATTGTCTGTGGGGAAAGGCGAAAGTGATGGGGACGGGAAGTTGGGTTGCGCAAATGTTGAAGAATGATATCTTTGGTGCGGAAGCTGGTGAGATAAAGGGTAAGGAATAGAGAAACTCTATTCTCTATTCCGTCTAAAGGATGGGAAGCGAGAACAGAACAGCAGTAGAGAGTTGATGTGTGCTGGAGTCCATGCATGGCAGCAGAGGGAAAACAGGTTTACTGAATAAAAAGTGTATCTCAGATGTCGCCCTTGAAAAAAGTAGGGTCGTAGAAATTATAGTGAACTTAACCTTGACACGCCTTTAGACTACCTATTCCTCGAGATGCAGACAGGGGATAAAGGAAATTTAGGCTGTTTGAGGCGATAGAAGTTAAACTGAACATCAGAACACGTTGCGATATGGCCGTGGTGGTAAAGTTAATGCTTTGTGCTGCGGACAGACCGTTCGTCATTTGAGATGAGGATGTCAGAAGGGTTGCCGGAAACCCGATAGGGTTGGGTTCAGGATCAGATTTAGACAACGAGAAGAGCATTTAGGGGAGGTTCTCGTGGAGATAATGTTTGGCTCGGAGATGTATAAAGGAGTGCAGCTGAGGGGAGTAAAGCACGTGTTGTTGTTAGTATATGAGAAATGGTCGCAGGATTCAGCAGTGTCGCTGTGAAGAGCACGGATTTCGATGCAACTAAGGGAGAAATCGCATCAAGGAGTATCAAGTCAGGGAAGCTATTTGAGCCTGCCGTTTCGACGACCTGAGATTGAAGAGTCGGTCGATTCAAGCGAGGTTAGCGACCCCGACCTGTGGGCGGCCGGGAAGACAGTGAGGATCCACCCAACATTTTAATCCCTTCCGTTTCCACCTTGCAAACTTCATTACATAGCAACCACGTCACTGGAAAACAATCGTTCATTTACCTTGTTAGCCCTGATTCGAGACCTCTGCTGCATCCAAATACTTATTGACCACCTGAGATTTGCACCACCTTGTCTTTTTGAAGTTCTGGACTGCGAGGTATTGATGGTCAACCACAGTGAACTCTAGAAGGAAGTAGCAGGATGTACATGCGATCGCCTCCAAGAAGACGGCAAGGCTAATGATCTTTTATCTGTCGTTTTGTGTACATT